>NC_048302.1:125896544-126093900 GCF_013100865.1 Trachemys scripta elegans
CAGAGCCGAAGAGTCAGGGGAGGATCAGAGCCACCATTTTGCCGGACATGTTTGGCTTTTTGGCAATTCCCCCTGGACAGGGGTTTGACTGCCGAAAAGCCGGACATGTCCGGGAAAAAGAGGACGTATGGTAACCCTACTTAACAGGGCAATCTTTGGTGAGCTTAAACATCAAAAGGAAGCTTGCAAGAAGTGGAAACTTGGAGAGATGACTAGGGAGGAGTATAAAGATACTGCTCGAGCATGCAGTGTAATCAGGAGGGGTGTAATCAGGAAGGCCAAAGCACAACTGGAGTTGCAGCTAGCAAGGCATGTGAAGGGTAACAAGAAGGGTTTCTATGTTAGCAACAAGAAGGTGGTCAGGGAAAGTCTGGGACCCTTACTGAATGGGGGAGGCAACCTAGTGACAGATGATGTGGAAAAAGCTGAAGTACTCAATGCTTTTTTTGCCTCAGTCTTCAGACAAGGGCAGCTCCCAGACTGCTGCACTGGGCAACATAGTATGGGAAGGAGGTGAGCAGCCCTCAGTGGTGAAAGACTAGGTTAAGGTCTATTTAGAAAAGCTGGACATGCACAAGTCCATGGGGCCTGATGCAATGCATCCAAGGGTGCTGAGGGCGTTGGCTGATGTGCTTGCAGACTACTGGCCATTATCGTTGAAAACTCATGGCGATCAAGGGAGGTCCCTCATGATTGGAAAAAGGCAAATATAGTGCCCATCTTTAAAAAAGGGAAGAAGGAGAATCCGGGGAATTACAGACAAGTCAGTCTCACTGCAGTCCCTGGAAAAAATCATGGAGCAGGTCCTCAAGGAATCCATTTTGAAGCACTTGGAGGAGAGGAAGGTGATCAGGAAGAGTTAACATGGATTCACCAAGGGCAAGTCATGCCTCACCAACCTGATTGCCTTCTATGATGAGATAACTGGCTCTGTGGATATGAGGGAAGTGACAGATCTTGACATTAGCAAAGCTTTTGATATAGTCTCCCACAGTATTCTTGCCAGCAAGTTAAAGTAGTATGGATTGGATGAATGGGCTACAAGGTGGATAGAAAGCTGGCTAGATTGTTGGGCTCAATGGGTAACGATCAATGGCTTGATGTCTAGTTGGCAGCCAGTATCAAGCAGAGTGCCAGAGGTCTGTTCTGAGGCCGGTTTTGTTCAACATCTTCATTAATGATCTGGATGATGGGATGGACTGTGGATGACACAAAGCTGGGGGGAGAGGTAGATACACTGGAGGGTAGGGATAGGGTCCAGAGCGACCTAGACAAATTGGAGGATTGGGCTAAAAAAAATCTGAAGAGGTTCACCAAGGACAGAAGAATCCCAGGCACTGCTATAGGCTGGGGACTGACTGGCTAAGCGGCAGTTCTGCAGAAAAGGACCTGGGGATTACAGTGGACGAGAAGTTGGATGAGAGTCAACAGTGTGCCCTTGTTGCCAAGATGGCTAATGGCATATTGGGCTGCATTAGTCGGAGCACTACCAAGAAAGAACCATTTCCAGAGGAGAGGAAATCAGGGCACTTGACATATTCCATCCATAGACACCACACCGTTCAGAGATAAAGGGGGCTGAGCACCCGTTCATTCATTTTCATCATTGCATCAATAAATAGATGTTAGACCAATACTCGGAAACCACCCTGATTACTACAGAAGATTATTTTCTAAGCAGTGTCAGGCTTTAAAAAGTTACAGATCAGGAGACTCCTGAAGGCTGGCCCACACCCATGCATACAATGGATGACTTACAAACTGCAACAATGGGACGCTGACTCACCCTGACACAGTAATATGTGAATGTAAAGGTTTTATTTAAAGAAACATCATCGAAGTTATTTCCACCTTCTGAATCTCCACCCTTTCTTGCTCAGCTGATCTTCCACAACTGTAGGAAAAACAGCTTCTGCCTGAAAACTGAACTGATATGAAGTCACAGTGACAATAAGCATCCCTGCAATGGCATTTTTAGACTCCGCTTTCACAAAAGAGCTGCTCTTTATTGTCAATGCGAATCAGAGTGAACCTTAGACCCCATAGTAATGTTTATAGGTATCCTTGTCCAACATCGACCCTGCATACCCGTTGTGCAGTATGCCCCTCCTCCCCCGGTCGGAGGCGGGTCAGGGAGTGTCGTGATGGCAGCTGTGGGGAGCCTGGGTCCCTCCACCTACTCTGGTGAGTCTGTGCTACAGCTCCGCCCTGCGCAGAAACAAAATTTGTGACCTCAGCCGAGCTGCTATCCTCAAAAATGATCCATGATAGAAAGTGGATACCCGCAGATTTGCAGGACTCTACTAATGTTTCCCTTCCTGGTTACTCTCAGAAAAACATTTTGACAAACATGCAGGAGGTGTGCGGAGGGAAGGGACATCTACAAAGGAATGCATCTCTCTGACAAAGAAATTCTCCTGTTGACCTAGCACTGTCTACGTGAAGAATTAGGTCGGTTTAGATTTTTCACACCTCTGTGCAACGCCATTATACCGGCCTAATTTCCTAGTGTAGGCCAGGCCTGAGTCATAGGTGTTAAGTGTCTTACCCAAGGTCACAGAGTGAACTAATGTCACAGGCAGGACAAAACTCAAGAGTTCTTGGCCCCCAGGCTACTCTCACAACACTAGAACACATCTGACTTACCCAGCATACCCAGAAGGTATTCAGAATCCAGGAGACTTCTGACAGTAGATGGTAATGATGTTAATCTTAAAAACCAGATAGTTCTATTAAATTGAACACCAGCCAGGACTTGACCTAGATGCATTTCTCCACATCACCAAAACCAATGAGCAGGTAATGAATCTGCTACCATGTATGTACATTAGCCAGGATTAGAACTCTGATCCTTTACCTCAGAGAGCCTAGACCTTTATCACTTCAGCCATTAAGTGGTGATAAAAGGAAGGTTCCTTATCTTTGATGATGGCATACACATATCTAAAACGTAGTTGAGAGGAAAGAGATGGGATCATAGCCCAAATAAGGGATTGGAGATGAGAACAATCCAGGCAAGGGGAAATGAAAACGTAAGGAGCCCTTTTGCCGACTTGGGGATACACCAAAATTTCTTCACCAAGGGTACCAACAAAGCTTAGCTTTGCCCTGGTTACTTTCAAAACAAAAATTAAATCCAGTTCTGTTTCACAGAGTGTATCCCAAGTCACTTTATCACCAAGCTAAGATCAGTGAGATTACACAAAAAATCGTTAGTACATTATTTCAATTTTTAAGAATTCCAAAGCAAAGAACATCCGTCCAAGACTGTGGGCAGCTCTGTTGGCAGAGGACAAGGAAACAGGCAACAAAATGAGTGAGGATTCCTCAGAGAAGCAGCAGAGTTACATCCCAAAGCAACAATGTCATCTGATTTCAAAATATCAATAAAAAACAGGAACGGTTCAGAGATAATGGTCATTAAACTCAGGTAAGCGCCAGGGACCCATTATAAAATGTTTTATCTGACATTTCCATAAATAGACAGGACACTATAAACATACAATTATCTATATTTAATGATAACTAACAGGATTGCTGTGCTAACACTTTTATGAGTAAACGGTAATGGGATCCTCCCTGTGCATAGTTCACAGAGAACACAGACCACAGAGAATGAGGCTCCTAACACAGCTGAGGTTCACTCCCTCTGGGGCACCTGGCATTGGTCACTGTCGGTAGACAGGATACTGGGCTGGATGGACCTTTGGTCTGACCCAATATGGACGCTCTTATGTTATGTTCTGAGGCCTGGTCTACATACAGAAGCTGCAAGGAATAAATTGATGCTGCTCATTCCAAATTGTTCCACATGGCAAACTAGAGGGATGTTGACTTGCTGAATAGGAGGCCAAAAGTTTTTAACTGGATGGGCCCAATGCAATGAAATAATTTTTTTTGGTGATAGACATCTGTATCACAGGGTAGGACGGTCCTTTAAAAGGTGGGAGTAGTCCCCCTCTAGGACTATTAGCTGTCTCCTAGGTGATGGCTTTGAGGGCAGGGATCAGGTGACAGCCTGAATGTCACCTGGTCCTCGGAGAAAAGGCCAGCCTACCCAATGCCCTGGGTGGATGAATTACTCAACAGGCTGGGGGAAGCCCAGTATATCGACAACCTGGATTTAACCAAGGGGTATTGGCGGATGCCGCTGATGCTGGAATCGAAGGAGAAAACCGCCTTCATCACCCCAAGCAGGCTCTATTATTTTACCCGAATGCCCTTTGGACTGCATGGTGCCCCTGGGACATTCCAGAGGTTGATGGATCGTCTCCTCCTGCTTCACCTTGAGTACGCGGCCGCTTACCTGGACGTCATAGTAATCTACAGCCATCACTGAGAGGACCATCTAAACCAGGTGGTGGCGGTCTTGAGAACCCTCTGGGAGGCCGGTCTCACCACGAACCCACAGAAATGCTGAATCGGGTGGCAAGAAACAACATACCTAGGCTACACCGTGGGACGAGGCAAGCTGTGCCCCCTTATTGGGAAAGTCCAGGCAATCCACGACCATCCAGCTCCCACTACTAAGGTCTGGCAGTTTCTAGGACATGTGGGCTTTAGACGTTTCATCCCCAACTTTGCGACCGTTAGGGCCCTGGACTGTGATGCAGTGGAGATGGGCGGGCCCGTGACCCCCTGCCACCTCACCCCTGGGGTATCAGTACTCCCTCTCCTTAGGCCAGGGGGCCTGCGCTCCTCAGTCAGCCCTAGCTGAGCCCCACAGATGGTGATTGGCGCTCACCCCTGCTGGAGCCCCCAGACGAGGCTGGAGTTACAGCCCTGACTGTTTGCTGCCCTGCCTTGTTTAACAGCTGGGCTAATAAACTGCTACAGCTCTGCCTGACTGCAGGCCAGAGCCCTGTTTGCTGACTGCTGTGCCTGACTGCTGGCCAGAGTCCAGACTGTTTATGGCCCGGCCCTGCCCTGCTTGAAGGCCGGGGCCCATTGAGAACCGCTAATTCCCCCCTTTTTGTTTTCACTTCCTTTGGGAAGTCACTCTAGCAGACCAAACTGCCCCGAGGCATGGCCTCCCTCAGACACAGATCCAGAGGGATGGCCACGCCAGCTTACGCTGCCGTAGCCGGGATCCCACTGGGGAGCTGGGTGGTCACAGCCCAGCTGGGAGCCCAGGCAGCAGCCAGACTGGGGGAGCCAGAACCCAGGGTGGCAGGCACAGCCCAGCTGGGAGCAGGGTTCTAGCTGGAGCATCTCACCTGCATCGGGGTGACAGCCTGGCTTTTTTGTCAATTTCATGGCTCCATGCCATGACAATGACAGCCAACAGCCGATATAAGGAACCCAGCATCTACACGGACACTACATCACCCTAACTACTCCCGATAAGTGGCTAACATGGCTCTCAGCATCACAGTCTGGGCACTCCTGCATTAGCTTGTTGCTGGGAAGTAAAAGATCCTGCATGCTGATGCTAGAGCTTCCACAGCAAAGAGAAACTACACAAAGGTGTTTTTCCAACATCTGACTTGATGTCCTTTATTACAGATCCTCCCTTACAAAGAATAATGTTAAACCAAAATACAGTAAAAGCTGTGTTATCCGGCCCTGTACCAACCAGAAAGTTCTATAAACCGGCATTTCTAATCTTCATAGAAAGTCTGGTTTATAATCTGGTTGGCATGGGGCCCACAGGCTCCCTACCTGGCTCCGCGTGGCTCCCTGGCAGTGGTGACATGTTCCTGCTGCTCCTAGGCGGAGAAACGGCCATGAAGGGTTTGGGGTGTGGGAGGGGGTTCGGGTCAGGGGCTCAGGGTGCCAGATCCAGGGGGCGCTCACTTTGGGCTGTTCCCCTGGCCAATGGAAGCTGCAGAGCCAGCGCTCATGGCGAGGCAGTTCTGCCTAGGAACAGCAGGAACAGATGGCCGCTTGCAGGGAGCTGCCCAAGGTCAGTGCCCCCTGGATCCAGCACCCTGAAACACCTCCTGCACCCAAACTCCCTCCCTCTTAGTTAACTGGAATTTTTCACCTACTGGCACCCTCCATTCCCCCAACATGCCAGATAAAAAAAGCTTTTACTGTAGGAGTTTAAACTCTGCTTTATAATATTATTACATGCTTGCTTTGTGCAATCACATTTGCAGCAGTTCACTTTGCTCCAGCTGCTTTAGGGAGATATCTTAACGCAAGAGGAAACAACATTTCATTGAGGACAGTTCTGCTTGGGGCAAGCACAGATATTGGAATGGTCTAAAAGAACTAGTGAATACACAGCATTCAAATCATGGTCTTAGCCAGAGAGCCCATTAATTGTCACAGACACACTCTTTTTAATGACTGGAGCGAAGAGGAAAAGGTGCCCTGGATCTCTTTAAAAATCATAACAGTATAGTACAAATAAATACAATAAAAAAACAGGACTTGTCTCCTGCACACAAGTTTCATTCCTGTCAACACACTGCTTGCTCCTCAGGCCCACTTGTGAGTTTGTCCCAGAACTATTTAAAATAGGATTAGGTACAGTTATGTGACAGAGCAATGTGGTACCCAAGGCCTATCCAGATAGACTGGAAATGCTGCAGATACCTCAGATATGCGAGCAGACTCTCCCCTTTAAATTGTACATGTCAAATGCTACACCTGGCTCCTAATCAGACACACACAGCGTTGTTCATCTCTCTCCAGTGTATAACAATTATTTCATTTTGATCACTACTGAACAGGGGGCAGAGGGACAGAAGGAAGGGTGCTAGGCCAGAGGATAGTTTTTAGGCATGAATATTCCCATCAAATACTTTACAGTCAAAGTACATCACTTAGTTAGGTTAACAAACCCACTGGCGATCAAGAGAATAACTGGAGATACATTATAGAGAATCCCTCCACACCCCGAAGATATCATTAATGGACTTGTACAAACATTCATTGGTTTTGACATTTCAGCAAAGGCTTCGCAAACAACTGCAGTGCAGGTACATCTCTTGTGATGGCCACACTTAATTTTTTTTTTAAATAATAGAGGCAAAACACTATGTAAGGGGTTGC
The DNA here is from genome assembly GCF_013100865.1 of Trachemys scripta elegans. Taxonomy (NCBI): domain Eukaryota; kingdom Metazoa; phylum Chordata; order Testudines; family Emydidae; genus Trachemys; species Trachemys scripta. The sequence continues at coordinate 125,903,547 of NC_048302.1, forward strand.
TTGAGGTCAAACAAACCAGTCCCTCCTTTGACAACTTTTCCTACCACCAGGCATGCAGAAGGAGACCTCAACTCATCATGGGCACCTAAACCAAAGAGTTCAATAAAAATCAGATTAGAGCCATTTCCAAAGGTCTTTCACAGGTTACAAAAATGCTAATGATCCAAGTATTTATTTTGTTTACAAAGAGTCAGACCTGCCATCTAAAGACAGATGTTGCCACCTGCTGTTTGGATTGAATTTACGTCTGTGGAAAATGTGGACCTGATTCTTTTCTCACAATAGTTCTACACTAGAATACCTGCTCTGACATCAATAGCGTCATGAACCACAGGCTCGGGGAGGCTAATGTTTGCTGGGTAGATATACAGACAATCTTCTATGAAACACAGGAGAAGGCTGACATGCTGTGTGACTTCAGTGCACTAAGCCATGTGTCCAAGAAATCTGAGGCATGCTCTTACAGACATCCCTGGGTGAGGTCTACCATGATATGGACCCTATTTTGTGGTAGATAAACTCTTGCTGGTCTCAAATCTAACACAGCTCCTGTAAGAATTCTATCTTTTCATCGGCAACACTTTGGACTTCTCGGTCAATGCCGAGTCCCAGATTGGTCCAAGGTGATCCGAGTCCAAGCCTCCCAAAATAAAAAAGGTGGGGAGGGTAATGGTTCGATTGAGTCTTGATGATGTCAAAGTTGCTGTTGTGAGCTAGATGTGGAATGTGCAGCAGAGGAGGAGAGGCAGAAGGCCTCCTGAACTGGAAACTACTACTCCCCTGGTGGCTCTTCTGTTTTCTGCAGGTGTTTCTCCTCACTGTCATGTTCTCACTGGTGCAGGTGGTGGGGCTATACCAACTGACTCTCTGAGTGGACCTACCATGTTTTGCAGTGGAAGGAAGTAGAGGAAGGTATTCAAGACCATGACTGTACATTGTAGGGGTAAGGAGCTGCAGGTCTTATGAGGTATGGTGGTTGAATGTCCCCCACATGATCCCTAGTGTCAGTATTTGTAAGGGTGATTCCTGGATTCCCCAGCAGGCCAGGAAGGCTCATAAAAGCAAGATTGAGGTGAATGGGGACATCTCTATTATACTCAGAAGGACAGGAAGAAAATGAATAATCCTCCTCTAAAGGGGAAGCTACCCTATCTTGTATCCTATGGTGATCTTAAACCCCCGACCCCACAACATGAGCTGGAGTGCTCATCTGTACCATTGTATGTTAATAATCAGTATTGAAGCAGAAGGACCTCTAATGGCAGAAGAGGAGGGCAAAGATGTTTCTGGTCGCACAGTCCTTGCAATATCTCTTGAGAAACATCTGCACCGTAGAGATAGGTATTGGAGTCATGGGCACCAGAGTACTCAGCACCAAGTGTGTCAACATTGGTACTGAAAAGTTGGTCCTGGGAGAAGTGTGGACCACAGATTCAGGCAATACAATGGGTTTGGCATCAGAGGGACCCAATTTGGGCTGTGACTGGCTTTTGGCCGAGTGGCATGAAGTGACACAATGACCTGGTGTGGTTTTTGCCTCATTGGCATCCGAGAGGGTGACCTATGCCTGCGCTCACTCCTCCTGCCTACCCCTTTCTGAAGGATGGGTGGAAGAGGTTTTGGCTCTTTGCTGGACTTGCTGGTCAAACGATTTGATCTCTTCAATGAAAAGTGAGCCCAGGAGCTTACAGTACAGCCACAGCTCACAGGAGCACTAGCTGAGGAGGCCTGGTTCAGGCTTAGTGGGCCCGTCTATCTCAAGTTTTGAAGAGGATCTCATTGAGTGGGGGAAAAGGGCAACAGACTGAGCATCTAACAACAGCGTGCACTTCTCCAAGGCAAAAAGGCACAACAGCTACATCTCCAGATGGGCAGCTTTAAACCCCCGTGACGTTGTCTCAGACATAGTAGCTAGATCCTGTTATGGGGGCTGTCCCTTAATCTATTAGAAAAAAAGTTTTTTTCAAACGCCAACAGGAGTATAACAAGAGAAACCACCACTTACTAGCCTAAGAAAGATCACAAAAGTTCACTGATGTCATAGGTAGCAAGAAGGAACCAAGGGACAGCTGGACCCTTGGATGGGGGCCCACAAGGAGACTTAGGGCACTGCAGGACAAAAGAATCTGATTTTGAATGCTTGGGGCACATAGACAATTGTTCAAAGAACAACTATTTGCTTTGAAACAGAACAGTTATGACTGTCTTATGCAATTAGCTAACAAAGAGGCTTTATTTGTTACTGAAATCAGAGACAGCTATTTGCTTGCACAGCTATAGTAGAGATCGGAACACCAAGCACCACCCACTATGCTATGCACTTTCAATACTTCTCACCCCAAGGACAAAAGGTTACATGTATTTAGCCCAATAGAAATGACAGAAGACCATCCAAGGTATTACAGACTAGCATTATCTGATTCTTGAAAGAATGTTAGACTCCACAAACCACACCATGGGGGAGTCTTCTTATTTCAGCTGTCAGCACTATATTAAAAAGAGCATCCCAATTTAACTCAAACTTTTTGTCGTGCAAGGAGCTCATTAACATTTTAATCTGTAGAGAGTTTTAAAATGTAGTTAAATATCTCTCAGTAGAGTGGAGAGTTATAAAGGGAAACCAAGCAGATGTGAAATGCAGCAGTAGTAACGCAGAGACTTAGAATTCAACTAAAACTATTTACCCATCATTGTCGCTTCCTTCAAAAATTTGTAGCTGGTTTCAAACGTCATCTGTTGCAGAGGGGAGGAGTTGGACTGCATTCCAAAACGATTCAGTGGTTTGTAAACACCTTCAAAACACATGTAATCTGCCACAAGAGAAAGGTGCCGAGGATCTACCACAATACCTGACAATGCAGGAAAAGGGAACGTGAGAACATTCAAGAACTAACCAGCACTAAGTTAAATCCCTATAGTCTAGTCAATGGGGTGGGTAAGAATCTCTATTTCCTTCACCACGACACAAGTTAGTCACTAATGATGCAGTGGTGCTTCTCCTTTCAGTAACTGACATCAACCATTCCCTGCAACACTATCAGACCTCCTCTTTGTTGCATGAAATAATGCATTTGCAGAGAGACTATAATGGTAATTATGCTTTAGCTACCCAATTGTTTCATCATGTATGACAACAGTATGCGAGTCTTTTGGGGTAGTACATATTTTTTAAAACGATAGCAATAATACATGCATCATCTTTGTTCAGCCAAAGTTGGCTAAGTCATTTCTGGTCCAGCCGCTACAGTACAGAGCTCTGCCCCCTGCCTCCCCACATGGTTTCCCCTAAATCTTGTGCGGTAGAACATCAGAGCTTTGTTATTGGGGAATTGTTACACATGCGCAGGAGGTCAGAGGCTTTACCCCAGCAGGTGTATACCACATAATTACGATGGCGCTTTGGACATTTATACAGTGTGATGGTGAAGTCTGTTAACAGCCTCTACCAACAAATATCCCAGGGCTCTTAAATAGCACGAAGAAAGTCAGGCATTAATAAAAATGGGGATATTAGTGAGCAGTTACTACAGAGGCATTTGCCGACTAAGTCCAAAACAGCCTCCCCTCTTTTCACTGGCTGTAATTCATAGTAAGACATGGGCCAGTTAGTACTGAAAGACAAATCTCTGTAGGCAGGCACTTAAGCTGAAATGGCTAATGCCACCTGAACAGTTTCGATGGACAAAGTAAAAAGGGTTTATTTAAAAATAAATAATTTATTTTTAAATAAACCCTTTTTACTTTGTCCATCAAAACTTTTAAGGTGAAATGGCTAATGCCATCATAATATTTTATATTATATACACACATATGCACCTCAGTAAAATCACTGGAGGATATATATATGAAAATAGAGTCAATATCCTCCAGTGATTTTACTGAGGAATAAATGGAAACCAATCAATTAAATGAGAAAACTATCTCAGAGAAGATGCTCACATGTCATGAGGATGGATTTTCATTATGAGAAGTTAGATACATCAATTATAGATTCAAAGAAGAGACTGAAAATACACAAGTGAAGGAGTAGCTAATGCAAAGAGGTCACTTTCCAAACCTATTTCCAGTGGCAAAGTTTTCCCATCTTAACGAAAAATCAAATGAACCACAAGACTAACTCAGCTGATCTAACAACACTATCTTACCATACACAGCAAACACATCTTTAATTTCCTTTTCAATCACCCTCAGGGCAGCCTCGATTCCATAGGTCTTAGCCATTGCATGAATGTCATTGGAATAAAGCCGGCTTAGGTCCAAAAGCTGGAGGCAAGGAAGACAGGTGTAAGTTATTACTCCAGTCACTGTACCTCCCCCAGATAAGCTGCGATAATTTTTCTCCAATTCTCCACTTGCTCAAATTACCTCAAGGAGAACCAATATAGTCAATTACAACATGATCAGATGCCGGCACAGCATTAGCCATAGAGAAAATGCACATATAGTTGTATACCCAAGTCAACAACTTCATCACCATTTACATCACCGGGTGTAAGGGATGGAAATTAAGCAAAGAAAAAAATGTAACAATTTCTGATGGAATTCCCAACAATGAGATCTATTGAACTATGGAAAAGTCTCTGACACAATGGAAAGCATGATGCTTGAGACATCTGAAACTCTCAGACAAGCACTGGAGCACGCACTGCATGCAACAATCCTGAACTTGTAGGGAGATGGGGTAGGCAGCATAACAGATCTATTCATCTCCAACTACTGTGATTCAGTTAGATGGGAGAGCTCCCTCAAGTAACACTTTCAGAGACAGCTGCAAGGAGAGTGGAGCCTCTTTGGTCATTATCTTGGCAATAAGATACTCTGTGCCTCTGCACAAAAGTCCATCTGAAGTGATCAGAAAGTGACTTAAGAGTTCACTTGAGGGAGATGCGGCACATGCATTTTGAACCTGCTGGGGGGAGATTTCCAGAGGGTCAAAAAGCAATTAGGTGCCTAGCGCCCAATGAAAGTCAATGGAGGAGGTAGGTACCCGCCTCCCAGTTTTTTCCCTAGAACATTACACAACAATTACAGAAGTCTCAGGGTTTATAAACACGTTACATACATCAGCATATCTGAATAGCTCTGGAAGGTTTATTCCCTCGGTGTTTAAAACAAATTCTTTCTCCCCTTTCTTATTGGTGCTTTCATTTAAGAAGCACCGCGTGATCCCCTTTGTCTCATGGACAACTGTGTTCTGCATGAGGGACGTTAGGATGGAGGAGAGGTCAAAGTATGCCTTCATCAGAGGAAGCTTCAGTGAAACCTAGAAGAGAAGAACAATGCAGTCTTGGACTGAGTCAGAGGGCAGGGAGATAAAGGTCAAACACTGGGTTCTTTCTTTTTAGGGGAATGAGATTTACAAAAAACACATTTATCCTAGTACGCATTTATTTAGAAATGGACAGATCCTGATGATACAGCTTCCAACAGATGGGTATTAACAGGAAACAATACACTCCAGGCCTATTCACTCACTCACTGCAGCTAAGGTCTTACTGACATGAGCTCTAAACAATTTCGCTCTTGTTTCAGCCACACAGAGGATCTCTTTACCTACTGCTCAGTCCGATTAAGCCAAATCTTACAGCTGCAAAGCTGCATGCTTGTTTCACACACCTCAATGAACACGTGTCTTCTTTGCTGGACGTGGGCTTTGGAGGATTATGCAGGTTTCCCTGCTCTGAACACACACAAGCCTATTGCTGCCCTGCTTTTATCTGCCTTTATAGCACACCCAAATAGTCTCCCATGGTAATGTCAACCATCATCCCGCATATGGAAAGACCTAGGTGTGTATTAAGAAAAAGCTTGAGGCAGAATGAAAACTTGTTAACTGCCACTAGAAAAAATACTGCCATCTCCTGTAAGTTCAAATCTACAGCCAGGAAATGTCTGCTTACATGCATGAGCTGGATAGACATCCTATCTGCAAGTGAATAACAGTAGTGCTGAGACAGAGAAGTAGCATTCTACTAGAGAGGTTTATTTATTTTTTGCATTATAGTAGCTGTGCACTGTAGCTTTGAAGATATCAACACACACACACACACACACACACACACGCAGAAGTTTTCCAGTCACCACCATCTTACCTCACACCAGAGCTCATTTTCCATATCATACGTGTAGTTGACTATAGACGGATGACTGCTCATCACAGCACTAACTCTTAGCTGTGTTGAATGCTCTGGTTTGGGTCCTTTTTCTTTTTTAGTCTGATAATTATATTCATTCTGATCCCCTTCTTCAGCATCCTCAGCCCTTTTATCATCATGCAGTGTGCCTTCTTCCTCTTCTGGATTTTCGTCACCATTTTCCTCACTGTTCTCTTCCTCACTCTCATAATCAACCTGCAGAGATTATATGCTTAAAATCCAATCTATACCCCATATATGTGGAGAGCACTGCGGGAAGCAGTTTTGTTCACACAAACCCCTCACTGTGGAAGTGATCTTCCTGACTGACAGGTTGACATGAAGTTCACTTTTAACCCTTTAAAAGGCAGGTTTTGTCTATAAAGAAAGTGGTACGCATTCATTTTAGTCTCAATTTCTTTGCAATCGTGACATGATTTCTCAGTGTTATTAACTTCAGACTGTGTCTCATACACATACACACAAATGTACACCACCATCATGCAAAATATGGCTGTTTCCTCAAGGATCCTGGGAAGAGAGCAATGTTTCTATGAGTGACTAAAGGAACTCCACATATTTCAACTAGTTCACCCTTACACTGAAATGATAGATATAGGCCTTAAAATAGCTATACAATAGGGGACATGTTAACAATATAAACACATAAGGAGGGGATTTGTTTAATTCTGTAGAAGAGTTATAAATTGAAGTAATGGGATGAAATTAAGTAAATTTAGATTGAATTACTGCAAGGACAACTTGGCTACCAGATGCATCAATCGTACATCAGCAGGGGACGGACTAGAAAATCCACCAAGTCTTTGTCATCTCTAGTTTCTATATTTTTTGGTCTACCAGATTAATGAATACTGGACAAATGGTGTCCAGATTGACAAGGTGGTTTATACCTAATCTCTGATGCAAGGTGAGGTTCCGGGCCAATCATTTCACAGAATGGGTCAAATCTCCAAGGATGCTAAGTACTTGCGACTCCCACCAAAGCATAGAGCTGATCAGAAAACAGGAAAACGTTTTCACAATTTCTTTCCCATTTTTGTTTGACATTTTGCTTTGATGGAAATTCTCTGAACCAGCTCTAATGAAGTCAATGGCAGTTGCAAGTCCTCAGCACCTCTCTAGAATTGGTCCCAAAGTCATTACCTCTTCTTCCTGCTTCTCTCTTCGTTTTGTATCTGTAGCATCAGCATCTCCTTCATCTGCTTCACCATCAATGAGCCTCCCTGCTTCCTCTTCGTCAGCTTCATGATCATCCTGTGTCTGGAGAACCGTTACAAGTGAGAAGCACAAGCGGATTCTCTATTTTGATTCTGGTCCTGGAATATGCCCCATGTTAGACAAGAAAAAGCCTGACCACTTGGAAGCTTCCCCTGAACTAAAAGCACTCTGCTAAACCTTTGGAACGCAACATTCTCCTATCCTTCCACCTGAGACTGTTTTCAATGTAAGTAGACAAATATTTAGTACAAGAAGTCACACTCAGAATCCTATTATACAAGAGCAACAAAGCCCAGTTGGCAATACTTTCAGGCATTAAACAAGAGACAATTCTGTAGAGGATACATCCACTATCACCCTGTTTAGCCAACACCCAAAGCCTTCACATGAAACAGAGAGCTGGCCAGCAGGCTTTGAAAAATGCTGCACCCTTAGGTCCTCAACCCAAGAGCAAAGCAAGGGCAGCAATCACTAGGGCTAAAGCCAGCCGGACACTTTCATCCAGTAAATCCTAAGGGACGTGGAGTTTAGTAGACCTTAGTTTGCCAAACTATAGTAAGCTATTCATTTCCATGCCACACTCTGGGACTGTCATTCTGAGCAGAGTGTGTGTCACCAAATTGGCTTTTCAGACCCTTGTCAATATACATAAAGGGCATCTTTAGAGAATTATTAGTGCTTCAAAAATGGAGATAGTATTTGTATAGTCATATAAAGCACTATACGTGACAAGCATTAGCATTCTATGGATAATAGCATTTTAATGGTGAGCTGAGCTCACAAAGAAAAATGTAAAGGGATTTTCTAAGAAACTCGTTTTTTCCCCACCTGGTTTTCTTGGGATTCTCCGCCACTGCCATCTAGATCCCTCCGAGTTGCCTTACGAGTATTGACCACATTGAAAGATGCCAGCTTTGCACTCTTCCTTTTAATCGTTTCCAGCAAGATTTTAAAGAATCTAAAAGAAAATGCAGTGCAAAATCTCCATGCTCAGAAGTACCACAAACATCTTCCAGGCATTGCAAGATGCGTATGTTCTGTTCAGGACGCCAGTCAATTCAGAAGCAGAGGACAAACTCATTGATGCATGTAAAGGGTGGGACAAATTTAAGGTGGGACAAATTATTTTGCTTTTCCTCCCACCCCTCCTTTTTTTCTTCCCAAGAATGATGTTGTGTCTCTTTCAATTACATATGAAACCACCTATCTAAAGCTTAAACAAACAATTAGCTCACCTATCAAGATCAGTGGGCTATCAAACTGAAAGAGAGGTAGGAGAGCAGTTTTCAGTGCTGCTGGTTTATGATCACAGTCACATTTTTTAGCAATGAGAGTGATCAAGACATTTTTTTTATTAAAGTCTCAGTCTGAGCTAACACTGCCTGAGGGAAGAACAAAGAATGCTGGAATGGTGATGAAGTATCCCTCGTCACGCAACCCAAACAGCTTTCAAACAACTGTAGCATGGTTCCTCTTGGGTTTTCTTTTACTGTATATGTAAAGTTTGGATTAAGTGATCTGATGGAAGGGATCAGTCTCCCCAGTGAAACCATCTGCTCTCAGCCATGCCACATTTGGTAATAAACACTGAAAATCAGCCTCTCCTGAAATGTTACTGATGTGAGAAAGTTCCTATTTGATCAGAGAGAGTCATAGAATCCCTTATAATTCAACGATCCTAACTGCAATAGATACTACACATGCGGATGAGGGGGTTGATTATACAAATTATTCTTTAGGCGTGTCAGTAGAGAACAGTTGAAAATTCAGCCCCTCCCCATATACAAACTACTTATAAAATGCATGTGCAGCTCTCTACAGTTTATTATTTTGAAACCTTTGCCATTCTTCATTTAAATCCGTTTATTAGCCCAGGGAACATTACTGCACAGATCCCTTCATGAGTGTCCAAAACTGGAAGCCTCAAGCAGCACTGGCAAAATCCGGCAGCCTAGAACGAACCTTAGGACTATGCAGCTGGGATGAGTGAAGATTGAACCGCGGAGAGATTTGAAAGTGAACTGACCGTGTTTCCATGAAGTATAAGATGTCCCTCGGCTTCAGACACTTCTCCTCCCGATAGTATTCATATGGCAGGAAATAAAATTTGATTTGGTAGAGACGGTGTTTGCTTAGTTTCCCTTCTATGCACAGAGACTCCTCAACTTCAACTTTTTGCAAGACCTGAAATAGCAGCGAGTAAGATTCTGCCTCCTCCAAGCAAGGCATTTCATCCACTCCCCAGGAGACAAGTTGCATGTAGCAAGCTGTCAAACACTCCCTGCATGCTGGCTTTGGGGACATAGGGAAGGAGACTACACCCTGTACTCCTATGGGCATTCTGCACCAAAAAATTCTGTGCCAAAAAATTAAAAATTCCGCACACAGTATTTTAAAATTCCGCAAGGACTGGGCCTGCCCCAGAAACACCACAGGGCCCCGCCCCTCCATGCCAGGTGCACCAGGTGAGCTGGCAGGCTTAGCAAGGCCAGATCAAGTGTGAAGGGGCTTAGTGTGGGGGGATCCAGGTATGGGTTCAGAGGGTTCTATGTGGGGCAATCTGGGTGCGGGTGGCTCAGTGATGGGATCCCGATGCAGGGGGGTTCTGGATGCACAGAGGCTTGTTGGGGGGGGTTCTGGGTACAACAGTAAAGGAACTCTGCAGCGGGGTCCACGTGAAGGTGGTTGGGGCTCAGCATGGGGGGCTGGGTGTGGGGGATTCAGTGGAGGGTCCAGATGCTGGGGTAATGGGTCTCAGTGGGGTGAGGATCCAGGTGAGCCCCAACCAGCTGCAATGAGATGGGAATCTGAGTGCGGGTGGCTTTTCGGGATGGTCCAAGTGCAGAGGGAGTGGGGTTCTGTGGGAGGAGGGGAGGTTTTTTGGGGGGGAAGCTCCGCGGGAGGATCTGGGTATAAGGGGGTCTGAATGCACAGGGGTTGGGTGGATGGGGAAGCAGCTCCCTATACAGTGATCTCTCCCCCTGCAGCTAAGGAGCAATGGGTGTACGGGGAGAGGGGGGGTTGTTCGTGGAGTTTCCTGCAGTCTGGGGATAAATCTGGGAGTGGGTCTGACCCGGCCCTGGATGCTATACAGGGGAAGAGGAAGTCCCATCCTCCCCAGCCCAGCCAGCACGGTGCAGGGTAGGAGCCACCAGTCTCCCCCACTCCTGCCCCTCATCCCACAGGTATCTCTCTCTCTCTCTGCCGGCTGCCTTGGGCACCCAAAACATACTGCTGGGGAGAGTCACATGACCTCTCTTGTGGCTTCCCTTTGCTTCCCCATCATAAAGTCATTTTTCTGCGGGGAAGCAAAGAAATCTGTGGGGGACATGAATTCTGCGCATGTGCAGTGGTGCAGAATTCCCCCAGGAGTAATGCTGATTTGGCACTTTCAGCTCAAACTTAACTCCACAGATTTGTATACACATTGCCTTTTCTCTGACCAAACTGCCTCACCTCCTTCCCCTGTTCCTTCCAAGAAGCCAGAAGAGCTCTCTCTCTCTCACACACACACACACCCCTACCTCAGGGCACCAACAGACTCAAGCTAGTGACTCACATTCACTTGCTCATTGAATGTGTCAGGTCCTCAGCACACAGCAGCAGCCTATATTTGCTTCTGCTGTTTTCCAGTTTTAGGAAGGGACCCAATGCCGCAGCAGGAGCAGGAAAAGGTAGGGCATTAGAGGAGCATGGGAAACAGTCAAAAAAGGGAAATACAGACTAGATCGGACTCTGATCTCTTCATTTTCCCAAGTGCTTTCCTCCTCCACAGCACAGCAGCCCCAAGTAGCTTAGGGAAAAACCTAAAAAAAAAATAGCTAGTCCCTCTAGTGCAGCGGTGGGCAACCTGCAACCCGTCAGGGTAATCTGCTGGCGGGCCGCGAGACAGTTTGTTTATATTGACCGTCCACAGGCCTGGTCACCCACAGCTCCCAGTGGCTGCGGCTCGCCATTCCGAGCCAATGGGAGCTGGGAGTGGCCGTGCCTGTGGACAGTCAATGTAAACAAACTGTCTCGCGGCTCGCCCATGGATTACCTCGATGGGCTGCGTGCGGCCCGCAGGCCACAGGTTGCCCACCACTGCTCTAGTGCAAATCTCTTTAGGATTAACGCATTTCCTAAACGCTAAAGATAATGAAAATCTCTAATTCGAGAGCTTAACAAAATGAACAGGTGGCAAGACCAAGACAGGCTGCCTCAGAGATAATGCGTGGACCTTCCCCTCAACATATTGTTATTCACCATTATTACCCTTTCTTCATCATCCTTTGGTCAGTTTCTAGCCTGTGATAGTGCTCTTATTCAAGTTAATTTTAATTCAAGTACTTCTTATTTTATATAGTCATACTTCTTACTTTATACAGTCATTAATGATCTGGAGGATGACATGGACTGCACCCTCAGCAAGTTTGCAGATGATACTAAACTGGGAGGAGTGATAGATATGCTGGAGGGTAAGGATAGCATACAGAGGGACCTAGACAAATTAGAAGATTGGGCCAAAAGAAATCTGATGAGGTTCAACAAGGACAAGTGCAGAGTCCTGCACTTAGGATGGAAGAATCCCATGCACTGCTACAGACTAGGGTCTGAATGGCTAGGCAGCAGTTCTGCAGAAAAGAACCTAGGGGTTACAGTGGACAAGAAGCTGGATATGAGTCGACAGTGTGCCCTTGTTGCCAAGAAGGCTAACGGCATTTTGGGCTGTATAAGTAGGGTTATTGCCAGCAGATTGAGGGATGTGATCATTCCACTCTATTCGACATTGGTGAGGCCTCATCTGGAGTACTGTGTCCAGTTTTGGGCCCCACACTACAAGAAGGATGTGCAAAAATTGGAAAGAGTCCAGCGGAGGGCAACAAAAATGATTAGGGGTCTGGAGCACATGACTTATGAGGAGAGGCTGAGGGAACTGGGATTGTTTAGTCTGCAGAAGAGAAGAATGAGGCGGGATTTGATAGCTGCTTTCAACTACCTGAAAGGGGGTTCCAAAGAGAATGGATCTAGACTGTTCTCAGAGGTACCAGGTGACAGAACAAGGAGTAATGGTCTCAAGTTGCAGTGTGGGAGGTTTAGGTTAGATATTAGGAAAACCTTTTTCATTAGAAGGGTGGTGAAGTACTGGAATGGGTTACCTAGGGAGGTGGTGGAATCTCCTTCCTTAGAGGTTTTTAAGGTCAGGCTTGACAAAGCCCTGGCTGGTATGATTTAGTTGGGAATTGGTCCTGCTTTGAGCAGGGAATTAGACTAGATGACCTCCTGAGGTCCCTTCCAACTCTGATATTCTATGATACTTATCAAAGCCTCTTTGCAATGATCTAATTATTCAATGAACTCAGGAGGCAAGAATAATCATAAAAGGACCTCCAAATCCCAAAATCAATTTCAAGGTCTTCTTCCCTCCAATTCTATTCAAACTTGCACCCTCTGGAAAAATCTGGGACAAGCAACGGTTTATTAAGGAACAGACTGATAGTGTACCAACTTTGCTGAACCTTTTTTTTTTTTTTTTTTTTTTTTTGGCCACAAGGAGTCACAAAACATTCACAAAGACATAAAGGAGAGGCTTACCTCCGCTAAGCACACTCTGGTAAACTGTTTCTTAAGCCTTTTCACCTTCTTGTGAGCTTTCTTGGTATTAAGCACAGGAACGCTCATCATTGGAGTTTTAATGTTAGCACTAGCTACCATCAGGATCTCCCGCAACCTTTAATAGAAAATACTCTCGCAAATTAAGCTACAAGGGCATAATATAATCAAATAAGAATACAGTTCATTTAATGAGGTAGCATGCAATACTCCCTGGAACCTCCCTCAAATCAGAGTGCAGCTAAAAGCTATGGCCAGTGCAACACTTGTTGCATTTCAATTTGGTATTCATTTCCCCATCATCAAATATATACTGAATAAACAGAATATAGCGCTCAACTGGAATATCATCCCGATTCAAAGAGGCCTGAAATGATGTGAAATAAAATGATTCACTGACTAAAAATACAAAACAAAAAGGATATTCAACCGCATTTCCTCTTAGACTAGATGGCTATTAATAGGTCTGTTCCAGCTCCAATTTCTGTGATTCATCTTTATTTGTTTTTCTTTCAATCTACAACAGTTTTAAACGCCCTTGTTTTCCATACACAGTGACCAGTGATCAGTAACCTAGAGGGATTGTTCTGCTTTCAGTTCACACGTGCAGTTTCCAGTAACTATTAATGGATACGATCTACAAGCTTCAAGAGGGATAACAGACCCAGAGGGAATAAGTGTTTCTTACCTTGGAATACCCAATGTGACATTCATTTCACCTCTGCCAGCAAAATGAAAGGTGTTCAGAGTCATCTGCGTGGAAGGCTCCCCAATGCTTTGAGCAGCAAGGAGACCCACAGCTTCTCCTGGGTCACACAGGGACCTCTGCCACTTCAAATGCAACAAGCTGTTTAATCTGAAGACAGACAAGAGATAATCGCACACTGAGGCTTAACTCAACACTGTACAAAGTGGAAACCAGGTGCAGACTGCAGATGACTCTGGTTACCAGAAGTCTTTTCTGTTTTACAGCTAGAGTTGCTTTTGGAAAAGTCAGTGCTATGGATGGGTCTGCAAACACTTAGTCCTCCACAAATAGTAAGCCAATTCATCTAACTCTAAGGATATGTCTACATGCAGCGGGGAAGTGCGATTCCCAGACTCACGCTAGCTCAAGTTAGCATACTAAAAATATAGTGTGGGTACTGCGGCACTGGAGCGGCTTGGGCTAGCTACCCAAGCTCAGACCCAGGGGTTGGGCAGGCTTGAACTCTGGCAGCTAGCCTGAGCCACTGCCACAACGTCCATGCTATTTTTAGCACGCTAACTCAAGCTGAGCTAGCATGAGTATGTCTAGCCTCACTGGGAATCACACCTCCCCCAGGCAGTGTAGGCATAATCTAAACCTTAGAGGCACAGTCTACTGACCTGAGCATAGAACTAGGAGCCTTGAATGAGTCTAACCTCTGTGTCTCAGTTTCCCCATTTGTAAAAAGGGGATACATTTACTACTACTTGCTATTCCTATCTATCTCACTGAGGTATAGTGAGAATTAGTGCAAGTTTTTAATATAGTATTACTGTAATGCTTTACATTTCCTGCTGCATTTACGCAATGTAGAATACTGCAACTGACAGAGAATGCCTTCCAGCAACTCTTATTCACACCAGTAGTCCTCTTGAGAACAAGGATGAGTTGCACAAGTAAGGGTTGAAGGACACAACCTAATATTGCTACTCAGTTCTGATGTCAAACACATTTGTTAATTTAGTGCTTGCGAAAGTTGTTGGATTATCAGCCCTCTACCCACAGAACAGATGCACCTCAACCCTATTCTGGAGAGAGCAGTATCTCTAAGGATAATAATAAACCACCTAGCTCTTGTATAGCGCTTTTCATCCATAGATCTCAAAATGCTTTACATAAAGGAGTTCATTACCATCATCCCCATTTTACACATAGAAGAGTATCTGTGTCTATGGCAAATTCAGTCTTTGGGAGCTCTGTTGAGCATGACCATAAAGGTACCAATTATGGCCACGGTTTTGTGCTGAGCACATTTGTCTCCTAGGAACCAGGCTGCGACTCACTAACCCATTTCACAAAGGTCAAGACAGAGCCACCAGATGGTAAAGACTTTATCATTACCATCCTGGATCCAAATCAGTGTTATTTGTGTGAAGGGGGGAGGGGAAGGAAGGAAAGAGGCACTGTAAATATATAAAGGTTATTACCTATCACAAGAAAGCTCTGATTTTACATAGTTGCTGTTGTTCTGAGCATTCCATTCACTGATGTAATTCTCTACTTCACTTTCAAATGCTTCTGAAACAGATGCAAAATAAATATCTGGACGCCAGACGGCCAGGCTGGGGTCAGGACACTTAGATGTCCTCTTTAGATATTTTCTCCGGCTCTTCTCGTCCAGTTCATACCACATCTTCAGTAACTGAAAACAACAGCCGATTGCAAAATGAGCCACAGTTTACCCATGCAGCATTAATCAAGCCATAGAGAAGGGGAGAAGATCACCAGTGTGACAGTGAGATAATATCAGATGTCACATGAGATGTTTATATTCATGATAGCATCTTTGATCCCAAAACACGTAACCAATTTAAAGTAGATATACCAGCCATACACAATGGTAATTTCATCCACCACTGAACTGCAGTCACTTCTGAGAGTCAATTGCCCCAATATAGTTCAACAGTACGCAGTAACACTATGCGCCTGTTTCGGATAAAGTGAAGAATACCTTTTCCAATTATAATTGAAGATGTTCCGTAGACAGAATGGAATGAAATGTCTAGGGCACTGAAGTTAAACACAAATATTTTAATCGATAGTGACATACACTCTGGAATGTTCTCTGTCTGTTGCAACTGTCATCTGAAAAAATGGCACTTTTAGCAGAAAAAGGACTCCTATTATACGGGACACTGGTACAAAACTACCTCACAGAAAAGGGTGACAACTCCTGAAATATAAACATCACTTTCCTCAGATCCTCAGCTGAGGTAAACCTGGCAAATCAGTGGAGCTATCCCTGTTTATACCTGTCAAGGCTCTAGCCCAATAGGTATTAAATGGAGATTCTCCATTTAGCTTGAACCTTATCAGTGCTGACAGGACAAAACAACGAGATTATATTGTCTCAGGCCATATTTCTGTTCTTCAGTTTAAAAGGAAAAAAAAATAAATCAACCTTTCATATTATGCACTGAATAAAACACAAGCCAACACCAAACAAAAGCATTTGATATACACAAGGGGTCAAATTCATTTCTCATGTAACTCCCTGGTTTTCCCGGGCTTAGCTCAGGGATGAATGGGGCCCATGGTAAGAAGAAGTTCATATGTTAAGTTTCACATTCCATGTAGCTGTATTGCCCTGAAAGTTAATGGAACTGTAATTACATCACAAATGTGTAAATCAGATCAATGACAGAATTTATAATCATTTCAGCTGAATTACCGGAGTTAGACGTTTCAATTTTTACAGTGAGGATAATTAACCATTGAAACAAGTGTTGAGGTGGATTCTTGATCACTGGCAATTTTTAAATCAAGATTTGATGCCTTTCTAGGAGATGTGTTCTAGTTCAAACAGGAATTATTTTGGGGAAGTTCTCTGGCCTGTGTTATACAGGGGGTCAGGCCACATGATCACAGTGGTCCCTTCTGGCTTTAGAATTTATGAAGCTTTAGGAGAACAAAGTACAATTGAGTTTCTGTGCAAAACGAACCCACATATAATTAATGGGGAAAATTCAGACTTGTTATAGGAAAAGAAACCCCACTGAAGTCAGTAGAGTTACACCTGTTTACATCATTTGCCTGCACATTTAGTTTATTAAATAGAAGCTACAGAAGACAGGTTAGTGCTCTGACATATAAGATTCTGAATACTTATACTGCTTGAAATACCAGGCACGGTTGACTCAGCCTTTCAGTTAAATGGACTTTCATCTAGTTTGCTGTGCATCAGTCTGCCGGAGAAGACCTACTCTGTGTGGATGTTCAAGATCCCAGGGACTGCCCCAGAGTTCTTAGCCTCTGCCCACCATTAAGCATTTACCAGGCTGGCATATTCCATCTCAAAAGATGGTTCCGTTTTAGTAGCTCAGATAGCACTTTGGCATAAAAAGACATGATATACAAGTAAAGTGGCGCTGGAGCAGTTCCCCCCCCCTCCAGAATCCTGTACTAAAGCGTTTAATCAGTTCATTTGCTCTTTGCATTACCTGTAGGGTTGCAGGGTCTCTGCCATTTATGATCTCCCCTCCTAGGGTCTGTTCCCTCACTCTTGCCATTTTTTTCTGAGAATACAGCACAAAAGCTCCTTCTCTTGGCAAAGAAACTTGATGCTTGGTTTGCCACTTTTTGATAGCTCTGAAGTGTTGATTTGCTTGCTGAGGATCGATCTTGGATAAAACTTCATCTATGTGTTTAGACTTCTGTATCACCTAGGAAAAGAGACCCAAAGCACAAGACTTCTCGTTCTCCTTATGATTGTATTTTCAGTTATAATGAATGTAAGGTGAAAAACTAAGGCAGAGTTGAAATGGACATAACTGAAGATTTTGAGGGCCAGTGTGTCATAACGCGTTCTATATTATTTTCCAACAAAGCTGACTTTTAAAACTAATTTTGCTTCATGTGACTATTACAGCTCCATAATAATTAAGGCTGACGGGACAGTATTGAAGGGAAAATATTGGCCACGGTGATGCTGCACCATCTAGGTTGGATTCATATCAATTGCCAAGGTTCGAGTAGAGGGGAGAGTACAGGTATGAGCGTGCCTGAGGCTCCACTCAGTTATTCCTTATTCTAATGAGACACTTTTACAGTCTGAATGAGTTGGGAAAATAAAATACTATATTAAATAGAAGAGATGCACACTCAGACAATGCCATGAAAGCAATTATGCCATTGTATTCAAAACAGACCTACAAGATGCTCAGTGCACGCCTTTCCCCTCACCCATGTGCGTTTAAGATCAGTGTGTTCTACCTCATAGTTCTCTGCAATGAAAGGAAACTGCTTGGGTTGCAGGAACTGGGTCCTGGGGATATCTAGCCCGTCTTCACCGTAAAGGAACTGCACCACACTGCCATCGCTGTCCCTCACACTCAGGTCATACTGAACTACCAGCCCTTCCAAGTGCTTTATG
Organism: Trachemys scripta elegans; assembly: GCF_013100865.1. Lineage (NCBI taxonomy): Eukaryota > Metazoa > Chordata > Testudines > Emydidae > Trachemys > Trachemys scripta. The sequence continues at coordinate 125,921,632 of NC_048302.1, forward strand.
ATACACCTGCAAGAAAACAAGTATTGTCAGAGGCTATGGAACAACTATGTTATGACAGATTTTTAAACTGGAATATTACTCAAGTGCGTCTTTTTCAAATAAGTTTTAGGGATGATCAGGAATCCTAGAGGCTGAAATCTTGTGTAGCCATAGCACAGTTATGGCACACCCTCTCCCATTTTTCTTGAATGTGAGTTGAAGAGACCACCTCAATGAGCAAGGTCACTTTATGACCATTTTTGATCCTTGGCCTCTCTGCTAACAGTAGTGGTGAGTTGAGAGATATGGACACACATTCAACAGGAGTGGGATTGAGACCAACACATTCGAGATAGGCCACTGAACATTTAAGAGGGTATTTTGCATTATGTCACTTACTGCTGAAAATTCACTGCACTGGAAACGGGGGGCCTATTCTGAAGGCCTGAGGAGTTTTGTCTGAGTATGGACTAAAACTATTTGGCCAAGAAAACTGACAATGCACTCTCATCTGTTTATTTTCTTTCCAAGGACTTGCTCTTCCTGGTACAGAAAAGAAGCCAGTATCACTACAAGTCAGAAAAGTGAGAGACGAAAGACCCATTGGATCTAAGCCGTCAGAAAGAGAACGTTTATTTTTCTTAGCCCCAAAGCCTACTTGGTGAAATCATGCTTTAGGAACCCATCAGCTTCTGTACAATTGTACTAGAGATGCATATCTATTGCCCAAGTTAAAATATTTCAGGAAAAAATACTTTTAAAATGTCAAAAGTTTCCAAGGAGCAACTCCTACCTTTGAAGGTATCCAGATCGGCTGGTTTTGACAGCTGTATCCACCAGACCTTCCCTGCCAGCCATGCAGTGAAAGAAGAATTCCTAAGATACAAGCACAATCTTCATGAAAAAATATAAAACAGCTTCATGTTGCCAAGGAATATGTTAAGGTAGAGTATGAATTACCGTTCTCAACAGCAGCACTTAAAAATAGGGTTGGATAAGGCCTATTTGTCTAGATATTTACAAGGACACTCTCCACTTTAGTATCTGAATCTAAATAAGTTATGGTACAAGTAAGGCACGAAAGAGCGAAATAGAAACAGAAGCCTGAGCACTATACTTACAGCAGGTTTGATGCCTGTGAGAAATCTGCCAGTCACAAATCCCCCTGATCTAGGGGAAAAATCATAAGGCTGGAAACAAGGCAATGATTTACCAGATGCCATCAGAGGGGGCCTTCGACCTTCCAACTCAATCTGACCCAGCAAGCACGAAATCTACATTGGAAAGATGCATGCAAAAGAGAAACAAAATGATATGCAAAACCTCTAATGGTAAAAAGCTCGTTTTTCGATCTTACTCTCTTGGTTCATGTAAGTGTAACACCTTTTCCCCCCTGAAAAAAATGTATTTATATATAAAGGAAATAAGCGCTGTTAAGAAATAGTGAAGCCCAGTTAGGTCATCTTGTCAAGCCTTTTCCTTAGCTCAGTTTCATCACATTACTACTTATGTCCCCTAGGATCATCCTGAACAATTCATAGAATCACAGAATCACCTAAAGGTAGGACTAGAAAGGACCTTGAGAAGTTATCAAGTCCAGCCCCCTGTGCTGAGGCAGGACCAAGTAAACCTAGATCATCCCTGATAGGCGTTGGTCCAAATTGTTCTTCAAAATCTCTAGTGATGGGGATTCCACAACCTCTCTTGGAAGCTGATTCCAGAGTTTAAATACCCTTATAGTTAGATAGTCTAAATCTCCCAGATTAAGCCCATTACTTCTTGTCCTACCTTCAGTGGACATGGAGAACAATTGATCACAGTCTTCTTTATAACAGCCTTTCACATATATGAAGACTTATTAAATCCTCCCTCACTTCCCCCCACCTCCACCGGACCTATTTTTCCTAACCTTTCCTCATAGGTCAGGGTTTCTAAACCTTCCATCATTTTTGTTGCTCTCTTCTGGACCCTTTCCAATTTGTCCACATTTTCCTACAGCGTGCTGCCCAGAATTGAACAAGGTACTCCAGCCAGGGCCTCACCAGTGCCAAGCACAGCAAGACAAATACCTCCTGTGTCTGACACGACACTCCTGTTTATACACCCCAGAATATTAGCCTTTTTCACAACGGCATCATGTTGTTCATTCATTCAATTTGTGCTCCATTGTAATCTTCAGATCCATTTTCAGCAATACTACCACTTAGCCAGTTATTTCCCATTTCACAGTGTGCGTTTGAGTTTTCCTTCCTAAATTGAGTATTTTGCATTTATCTTTATTGAATTTCAGACCAATTCTCCAGTTTGTCATGGTCATTTTGAATTATAATCCTAACATCCAAAGTCGTTGAAACCCCTCCCAGCTTGGTGTCATCTGCAAATTTTATAAACTTACTCTCCACTCCATTATCCAAGTCATTTAATGAAAATATTGACTAGTACAGGACCCAGAAATGACCCAGTAGGATCCCACTAGATACACCCTTTTGGTGTGACAGCAAACCGCTAACTACTCTGAGTAGTTTTTCAACCAGTATCTAGACCTCTTTTCCCTCATTTACTTATGAGAATGTCATGTGGGACTGTGTCAAAAGCCCTACTAAAATCAAGCTATATCACATCTACTGTTTCCCCGTCTACTAGGCCAGTACACCTGTTAAAGGAGGAAATTAGATTGATTTGGCATCATTTGTTCCTTATAATCCTATTATCCTCTAGGTGCTTATAAACGGATTGTTTAATACATTTATTCTAGTATCTTTCCAGGTAAGTAAGGAGTTCACCTTAATTTTATAGGTTAAAATTTTAATCACATTTTACGCCGGTTGTCTGTTATTTTGGGCTTCTTGTGTAACTGCGGTGGTTGGCACGAGATTTACCAGCTCGTGTTTGCTATAACTAAGTCAAGCTTGTGCTTATTGCTTAATTTTTATCACTGCTGAAATATCCTTGGGGGTGTGGCAAAGCTAGGCAGACTGGTCTATAATTCCCCAGGTACTCTTTGTTCCCTTTTTAAAGATAGGTACTACATTTGCCCTTCTCCAGTCCTATGGGACCTCACTCATCCTCCAGGAGATCTTGAAGATAATTGTAAACAGTTCCAAATTTGCTTCAGCTGGTTCTTTAAATACCTAGGATGAATTTCATCAGGCTTGAATACATCTAACTTATCTAGATATTCTTTAACCTGTCCTTTCCCTCTTTTGGCTTGTGTACCATCCCCCAAGTTGTTAATATTAATTGTGTTGAGCACATGGTCACAATCAATCTTTTTAGTAAAAACTACAGCAAAGTAGGTATTCCTCTCTTCTGCTCGGTGTCTGTCTTTCAATACGTGTAGAAATTCTATTCTATTCAATATAGGTTCTTATACTGTCCTCATCATAGTATCGGAGCGCCTTTCAGTAGTGCATTAAGCAACCTGACTCATCTGTCACTGTGGTTCATTCACTTTGAAATCCTCCTCCCAGAGGGAGAATGGTTGGAGTGGAAAGTTGTGATGGCCCTTAGTTCCTGTGGAAGTTCATTCCCCTGAGAAAGCGGTCTCCTACATAGATAAGCTTTACCTTGATGGTACAAAGTTCCATTGTGAAATACAACAAAACAATTACAAGTTAGAACTGGGGTTTATTTTGGTATTCTTCATTATGTCATCACCTACTAAGGAGTTATGTTTTAGTTACAAATCTTGCTGGTCTAAGAACTGATGCAAAAGTGAAATGTGGTCAAACGGAAAATACTCGTTCCTCACTGTCCTATGTGCCAATGAGGTGTCTTTGACTCATTTATAATATATTTCCCTAAAAGTTACTCAAGTCAAAATTGCGCCCTCCCAGCTCCCAAAGCTAAGAATAAATACCCTACTTTACTACAGAATACACAAGCCATTCCTGAAATAGCCTCTTGATAAGCTATATTTGTAGAACAAACCATGGAAACAAACCAGTGAGTCTTATAAAAAGTAATGACTTGAATACCTGCATTGTATTTACAGTGGATCCTTTGGCTCCTGACTGCACCATTAACTGCAAGTTGTTCTCTGGGAAGCTCCTGTGGAGACCAAGGGGCATGCATGCCTAAAAAAAAGTTTTGAAAGAAAGATAACGAAGACTCAAGTTCATATTTCTAATTAAAATCACAGGAAATTCTGTTGGCATTAAGAAAAAATGTGAAATCCAAGACAATCAAGCAGATGTTATTTATAGTTACAGACAACAACATTGTTAGTACGATTTTATGGAAACTTTCGCCTAGAAGTACCACTGCAGCTGGCAACCTTGTTGCTAGGCTCTGATGACAAGCTAAAAATTAAAAGGGCCTTAAAGGTTAAACCAGTTTCTAATTATAAGAGGTCGTCTCCCTCTCAAAAAAGATGATTGAGGAACATTAGCAGATAGTGTGGAAAGGCCCATATTGTGGCCAGATGGATGACTTCAGTCTGCAGGATTCTCAGGCACCTTTCAGCAGCATTAAATTAACATAATAACAAAAATCTCCAAACATAGTATATATGGATGCTTCTCAGTGCTAACCTTGTTAACCTCGTTGCTATAATTGTTTACTTCCTCCTTGAATTTCAGATCAACCATATTAAAATCCCTCTGGTCTTTGTGGAGATGGGCATCCTGCCATTTCCCTTGGATTTCTTCACATGATGCAGTTTCTGGCAAGTTAAATGCAGCTCTAATAGCCTGAACATAAAAAAAAGTCTCTTAGGTGCCAAAGCGGATGCAACTATACAGAGCAAGGGCTTGAAATGAAAAAGTTACAAGGGCTAAAACCCTGCTGCAAGATGTGCTTACCCTGGTACCACAATGGGTGGACACTTCAATGATTCGGTGTCTTCTGTGGTCTGCTTGGGGTTTGACCAAAATATCTTCAACTCCTGCAGCATTGAAATAGAAAGATACATGGTCTGAATGCGAATTCTTTCACACCAGGGATTTATGTACTGGACAGCTGCTGGCATGTTTGAGTGTCAGGATGGGGGTAAAGAGGAACTTATCATGAACACCAAGCACCATAGCTGCTTGGATCAGACTCATTGTATTTTAATAGCTACAACAAGAAAAAATATTGGGGACTTTTTTTGGGTGGGCAGGTTGGTCTCAGGAACACATTTTATATATAAATGTTATATAAACAAAATCACACATACAAAAGGTTTGTTTAAAAAAACAGTAAGATTGCAAAGTCAAGCACTAAAAAAAGTTTGGAAATGCCAGAATGAAGGTTGCCTATGCAACATTAATTCAGTCCCCTTGTGCGCATGCATTATTAGCATCTTTAAACTACATGATCACATGCTGTTCTTTTCACAGGACCCCTGTCTCTCTGAGTGAACAAGATGGATGATGCTTACTCTCAAAGAGCAGCTATTCAATATTTTGTCATCTCCTTGTTCAATGCATGTCTCCCATAGTTAGTATACTGCACACTATTTAAACTCTGATCTGAAGAGAGAATTATTCATTTCCTCATGGGCTTTTCTAGGGCACTTGACACTATACTATCTCAGCACGTCATGAACAACAGTGAAATTATTTACACAACACTCAGAGATGAGGTGGTATTATTATCCCTATTTTACAGATACAGAGGCACAGAGAAATTAAGGTCAGAAGTATCCATACATTTTCTATGCCTAATTTGCGACAGAGGACCTGCTTTTTTAGGGTACTTAGCATTATATAGCACATATATTATGTTCAAAGCACAGTTCTCACTGACTTCAGTTGCAGTTGTGATCAGCACTTCTGCAAATGAAACCCAGGGTCTCAAGTCAGGAACCCAGAAACCAAGGAGAACAAAATTAGTGACTACCTGTGAAAAATCTGCTGTAAGTGACTTCCCCAGCATCACACAGGAACTCTGTGGCAGAGGCAGGGTTAGAGTCCAGTTCTCCTGGGAAGCATCCAACTGCTTGGCCACGAGACTACCCTTTTCCTTCCTGAAATCCCCCTACACACCTTCTAACTTCTGCAACAAGGATTCTAGAGACAACAGTCTCCTTTGCAATACAACCCCGATTCAGGATCAGGGCAGGTCCAGCCTGTGCACTGAATTAGACAGGGATCTTGTGGGGAAAAAAGGTAGTTGATTATGTAATAAAAGACTGTCATAATACATATGCACAAGAAGGCCAAATTAAGGTTGCACAGGGAATCTTAGTGTAATTTCCTAGGATCTGATAAGCAATCTGAAAAAACAAATTCCATCATGTGGCCTCATATTCACACCTACAACAGCCATCAGCAGGTTTGAAAACATACGATCCACTACAGATCTCTGCCACTTGATCTAATGGAGTAACTCATTGAAACAGTAAGTTGTTATCCATTATGTGGGCCAGCTGTCGAGGGGAATGAGACATTTTGCGAGTGGGTTTTACAGATACTTGCTAACAGCAGAGGAATGTTGAGAGTCAGGAATTCTGGTTTCCATTCCAGGTTCTGAAAGGCATAGTACTCCAGCGCAGCAGTTCTCAACCGAGGCTATGTGGCCAATGTGGGGGGTCACTCAGGGGATCCACCAAGCAGGGCTGCTCGAAGCCCTGAGCCCCATAATGCAGAAGGCCGGAGCCCCCAAGCCATCCCCTCAGTCCCATTCAGCAGAAGACCCTCCCCCCCCGCCATGGAGTTTTTATTAGCATGCTGGGGGGGGGGGGGGGAAGAGGGCTCCAAAAGAGCAGGGGTTCTCAACCTTTTTTCTAGTGGGCATAGACAGACTCATTGCCCATTTCCCGCAAGCTTGAGATCTTCTGTCCCATCCTTGCCAACCTGGTTCCTGCTCTAATCTGGTCTCTTCCCCCTGGCTAGCTCCCTGTCCCAGGCCCATTCCTCTTACCTATAAATCAATCCCAGTCCCACTCCTCAGGCATCTCATCCTAGTCCTAGTTCCCTTTCCCAAAAAGTCCTAGACTCACCCTTCAGGACTCTCAATATTCTTCTCACCCATTCCAAGTTCTCTCTCCAGTCTCTTTGCCCAGCTGGTCCCAGTCTCTACTGCCACACTAACCCCCCGTTTCCCTCCCACAACAAGCATCCTCCAGTCCCAGTCTGCTCCCCGTCTCTCCCTTGGCCTGGCTCTTGAATCAGGCAGCTTCCTCATCCATGCTGCCTGGGTCCAGCAGGAAGTCAGTAAGAGCACAGGAAGAAAGACTCACCACTCTCCGTTCTAGTGCACAGCTATAGCCTGGAAGCAGCCCAGAGCTGTAACTGCAGGCAAAGTCCTGCCCAGTCCTGAGCTGAAGCACGTCCAGTATGGCCAGAATCTTTGGGAAATTTAGAGATTTACTAGAACTTCACAGCTATTTAGCGTGTGCAAACTATGATTTTTCAAAGGCTTATAACACTTGGCCAAACATGGGAGGATTTTCACAGGGATGGCAAAAGGCACCTTGCTGATAAAAAGGGCACTCCTCTGCCTAATTTCAAGTCCTTGCTCTAAAGCAGGGGATGCTAGAATTTTTCAAAGAAGAGGTCCCCAGGGTGTTTATTTTAATATGAGCAAAACAACTATTTTCCCCTAACCTCATTCTTGGACACAGCTGAATTGTTGGGTTGTCACTTTCCATAGATTCATAGACTCTAGGACTGGAAGGGACCTCGAGAGGTCATCGAGTCCAGTCCCCTGCCCGCATGGCAGGACCCTCTGAGTACGGTTTCAAAAGAATTCAGCCTGAGGCAGTCACTCAACATGGGAAATTTCAGCCCAAACAGTTAAAGTTTGGCAAAGATATAAACAACTGAAAACAGGATCTTCTAATGGAAGCTTTGGCCAACCTTCATAATAGGTGGTGTTAACTAGCCTTGCCTGTAATAAAAGGGGCGTCGGAATCTGAGTGGTGCTCACTGCTATCATCTACTGAAAGTAAATATAAACTGATCACATGTAGCTACAGCCTACTGAGTATTCAGACCAGGGGTGGGCAAACTAAGTTTAAGCCAGCCCGCGAGCTGCACCACGTGGCTTGGCCCCACTCCCGCACTCCGGCCGGAGCACTGAGTCGGGGACTGGACCACGTGGCTTGGCCCCGCTCCAGCTGGGGCCACACCACATGGCTCGGCCCCCTCCAGCACTCCAGCTGGAGCGCAGGGTCGGGGGCCACACCATGCAGCTCCTGGAAGCTGTAGCAAGGCTCCTACGTGCTCCAATGGGAGCTGCAGGGGCGGTGCCTGTGGATGGGGCAGCATGCAGAGCTGGCTGGTCATGCCTCCACATAGGAGCTGGAGAAGGGACATACCACTGCTTCCAGGAGCCTCTTGAGGTAAACGCCACTCAGAGCCTGCACCCCCTGAGCCTCTCCCCAAGACAGAACCCTCTGCCCCAGCCCTGCTCCCACTCCTGCTCTCCAAATCCCTCGATCCCAGCCCGGAGCACACTCCTGCACCCCAAACCTCTCATCCCTCACCTCAGAGCCTGCACCCCATCGGAACCTGCACCCCTTCCCAGATGCCTGTCCCAAACCTGATTCCCCTCCCGCCCTCCAAACCCCTCAGTCCCACCCCAGAGCACCCTCTTACACTCCAAACTCCTCATGTCCAACCCCATGCCAGAGCCCATACCCCAACCAGAATTTTGTGAGCATTCATGGCCTGACACAATTTCTATTCCCCAATGTGGCCCTTGGGCCAAAAAGTTTGCCCACCCCTGATTTAGACGTTTATAAAGCTACACAAATATGCATGTTTTATACCAATGAAAGTCCTGTAAAATTCTACTCAGCCATTTGCCTAGATGAGGGAAATGTTTTAATTGTAGTGTGTGTGTGGGGGGGAATTTTATGCCTAGCTGAGTAATTCACATTGTGATTTTGCAAAGTTGATGCAAAATAAGAGTCATATCTACAGGGAGATTAACAGCCCCAAAGTAAATGCAAGACTTAATTGATAACACCTCTGAATCCTTTAACCTGAACACATGGGTATGGCTTGGTGGGTTTTTTTTTTTTTAAACTTATGTGAAAAAGAAACTTAAGACTTTATAATGTAATTTTGATCTGAACAAAGATTCATTAAAAGACATTATGACCATGTACATGTAAAACACGGAGGACAGGAGATAACTCAGTGATGAATGTACTTGAGATTGCATCATTTCGCCGTACTGATTGGAAGGAACTGAAATACACACTAAATAGAAAGAAAGTCATGCTAGGTGATTCAGATTCAAGAACACAGCAATGTGTTGTGAAATGTCATGCACACAACTGTTTCCATTTCTTATGCACAACTGCAGTTTTGTACCTCAGGGAGGTGCTGCAGTAGTTCAAGGGCTAATTTACATTTCCCATACTCACCCATTGTAAATCCCCTGTACAGCTGCAAATAGGCAGTAAAGAGGCGAGCTAGACATGTAAGCACCTTGCCGCTGGTTTCACCACCATAGACTTCATGGCAACAGTGGACTAGGCCATAGGCAGAGCTGCCATAGTGAGCTTTGTCCAAGACCCCGCAAAGTAACTCCCCACCTCTAATGATAACCTGGTGGATAGGATGAGATGACAGATTTAAACAGTTAGGAAAGTAGCCATTTTGATCCTTGTGTGGATAAGACCCAACTCTGACCACCGATTATTCTTGGTGACTAGTACATAGAATGAACTATAATGAGGAATAAGAACATATAATGTACAAAATGCTTATGGATCAATATCATCTGGTGAACCATAAACAAGAACAAGTAAATTAAAATAGTAGAATTACAAACAGATTTTGCACTTCTATAATACATTCCATCCTGAAAGCATTTTACGAAACAAGTTAAGCAGGTGCATACTAGTTGCCCCCCACCTGAAAAATGGAAGAAGGCAGAGAAGATAAACTCCATCTGTCTTTTGTTAGAGTATGTCAGAGCCAGGAACAGAACTCCAGTGTTCCTAGCTCCCAGTCCCAAGCTCAGACCACCCCATTCTAGCAATTATAAAAACTTTACAATACGTCTTTTCCTCTTCAGATTTTTTCTTACAGTTTTTTTTTTTTTTTTTTTTTAAACAAGTCCTTGCCTCTGTGGCCAGTTATTTCCACAAACATACCTGGGATTCACACATTGAATCAAGGTTAGATCCAGGAATTCTGTTTTGGGGCCCTTTTACCCAGGCTCTTCCACCAATCTTAGCTTTCCCAGACAAATTCAGTGGGATTTGATTTTCAGGGATTACGTTTATTAGCAAAGTAGAAACAATCTGAAAAGAAAAACATAGGGCAGGATTAACGAACTGCCAGAAGCCGTCGGTTTTTCCATATTCCCCACCCCACTATGGCAAACGGGGAGAGAGGATAAATACCCACACACATGCAATAGAAAGCCCTGCCACTCAGCCCTGTTCCGGCTGCTCACCTATCCAACAGCAGAAAACTGCCAGGAGTATTGGAAGTCTGCACTCAGGGAAGAACTACCCTTCAGTTACCCACAGACTGGCGTTCCTTTTTGTTTAAAATTTCCCATATTCAAATGATATAACGTATTATTCTACAGAAATGAGTTCCCGATGCTCCAGTGCAATAATACTATTGTAAACTCTGGGACAGTTACTGTAGAGTGCAGCAATATTTTTTTTTAAATATAGTATTCAGATTTATACAGGGCATTAAAAAGTGGTTTCTACACTCCTTCGCTATATATTAAAATTCAGTCTCATTACCACATAAGGCATACGGGTAATAAGAGACTACTGTGTGACATCTGGAAGCATATCTATGGAAGGTCAGAATGATACAGCATAAACAGCACTAGAGGATTCCCTTATTGTGCCAAGGATCATAGTAACTGGATGTAGAGTACATCACTCTGAAAAAGCAAGAAATACTCTCCAGTAGAGCCTATCAGGTATTTCATGACTAAAATCAATATGATAGCAAACGCACCAAAACCAGACAAGACTTTGCCTGTCAAGATTAAATTTAGGAAATTTAAACTGTGATCCAACTTAAAATCCCTCCCTCCCCACACCCCAACCCAGCGAAAAATTCTATTTTCTACAGAAAGTGATAGAATCGTTTTGAAATCAGAGATGCATGAATGAGAAAAATCTCAGGGACTGGAAAAAAAGAACACCTATAAAAAGTGTCTCAAAGACTTTATCTAAGGGGGAGGGATTGCTCAGTGGTTTGAGCATTGGACTCCTAAACCCAGAGTTGTGAGTTCAATCCTTGAGGGGGCCACTTAGGGATTGGGGCAAAAATCAGTACTTAGTCCTGCTAGTGAAGGCAGGGGGCTGGACTCAATGACCTTTCAGGGTCCCTTCCAGTTCTATGAGATAGGTACATTTAAAAAAAAAAAAAAAAAAAATTCCCATCCCAAAAAGGAAACTAAAATCACTAAGCAGCAGTCGCATCATTTCTCTGCTTCTGTTCTGCATGTGCATCTCCTCCTCCAGCTCAGACACTAAATCATGCCACAATTCTAGTTGAAACGCGGCCCAGAGAAAGCGCAATTCCTATAATATTATTTTAAAGGACACAAAACTGTACAACTCCAGGAAGAATACACGTGAAGATTTGCAGTACTGCTGACCTACTAGGACCATGCTTCTCAGTTACTATAGCTAGTCCTGAGTTTTAATTATAGTACTTTGCTTAGTTCTGAACAGTCAGTTTTCTTAATAGTCTTAACTTTTCAGCTACCTGTTTTCCTGTCCATAACCGTTGTGGTTTCATAATGGCAGGTGGAAGGATTTTCACTCTTCCCTTTTTGTCTGTCAGTCCTCTATATATCAGCTCCATGTACTGTTCTCTTGTGAAAAAGCAGCCCCGGATCGTCATGCTGGCACCAGAGATCATATGATCCTGAATCAAACCAGCCAGTGGCTTGCCATCCTAAGAGATATATACAAAGAGTAGCTGAGGTGGGAATCACATATTAGTATCTTCCAAAATTAGCTCCATTATGGGTGTATAAAAGCACAATAGTCCTGGTGTGAGGCGTTCTTCATGGTGACAGCGCCTCTCCCTCCAGTAAATATCTCCTAAACATTGACATTTCAGAGACATAGCTGGCCCCACACTCATTTTAAAAAAAGACAGCCACCTCCCCCAACCACTTCTTCAATTCTGTTAGCAATAATGAGACATTCTACTACCCTCGTGCCGACCTCTAAGTTCACCTTCCCCCAGTCACCTTGGGATCAGGGAGAGCAGTTGGCCGAGTGAGAAATATGTCATGGAGGATGAGTGGCAAATCAGAACTGGAAGGTATTAATGGCATTTCAGGGGCTCACACACAGGGGACAATATCAGCAATCAGGCACTATAAGAGTTAAAAGTAGGAGGAGGATCAATCCAGAGTATTTTAAGCACCCCGTCACCACAGTATATAAGTGTCAACCCCCAGGATTAGATGTCCAGGTTTCCCCACAAAATCCCCCTCACAAGCACAATTTGAGCCTGTGTTTGCAATTTTCATTCTTAAGTCTATAGCCACCAAGATCTAACACAATGGAGTATAGTTACTAGCCACCTTTGCCACCCCAAGAACACATTATGAAGCAAAGTTACCATTAAACAAAACAAACAACCCAAAGGAGCACTTTGAGGAAGGAAGAGGTTTCTAGAGATGTAAACAATTTATTTATCATCTTTCACTGAGATAGTTTTATTTACCTTAGGAACGAGATACTGTTCATCAGTGCAGGCTAACACGTAGGCTTCTGCCCGGCCCAGCTCGCTCTGAGGAAAATGAGCGTTCATTTCATCACCATCAAAATCAGCATTGTAGGCTTTGCAGTTGGCATAGTGAAGCCTCAGCACCTTTTCTCCTGGCAGGATCCTGGCCCGGTGGGCTTGGATGGACGGTCTGTGAAGGGTGGGCTGACGGTTCAGTAAGAGGACATCTCCATTTTTAAGATGGCGACATACCTATGAGAGAGATTTAATACAGTTCACCTGTTTATAAAGCATTCCAGTCTCTGATCGGAAAGAGAAACAATTTTAAACCCATTTGCACACACTAAAGCAGTTTTTCTCTATAATTTTCATTCTGTGAACCCCCTTTGAGTATCAGATCCAGTCCACTTACTTCCTCAACCACTCTTTCCCCTCTAGACCACATTCCAAGATTCTACAGAAACCAGAATTAGTTCCTCATGTTATCAAACCAGTTCAGCATCCCAGGTAAGATACAATCCCTCCTCCCCCTTCACAGTACGGTTTATCAAAGACTTTAGCATAATACTAAAAAGGAAACCTTTAAAATTCTGCCATGTGAGGGAAGAAAAAAATATCATTTACCTGGTTCTCTCTGAATTGGCTCAATAATCAGAAGGAGTATTATAATTCCAATATCAGACAGCCTAGAATAAGACAGCATGGTCAAGTGGATGGAGCACAGGACCAGAGGCCAGGGACTCCTGAATTCTAATTTCATTTTTGACACCAGCTTGCCAGGTGATCTTGACCATCACACCTCCCCTCATTATACCTAAGTTTCCCTTTCAATAGAACAGGTGCTAGAATACTTAACTTTGCAGTACTATTGTGATTACTTAAATTATTTGTACAAGTGATTTAAGCACATAAGACACTTAGAATAAAATACTAAACAAATGCTAAGGCACCCACAGCCTGAGCAGCTGCAGCAAACTTTCCAGGCATCACAAACAAATCTCTTTAAGAGGCTAAGCCTGGCATATTTCTGTGCTGAGTGCTCTCCACAGGCTGGTTAGTGGGTGCATTCAGCACATATTTTAGTGGTGAACTCAATTTTAAATGTTTGCTTTGCAGGTCACTTACAATCTAAAAACAAAAGGAAATTTTAAAGCTCCCTTTAAGTAACATGATAGCCGACTCCAACAGTCCTTAGGGAGAGGGAATTTATGATCACTGGAATTCCCCAGCCCTCGGAGATGATTCAATGACCAGAATAACCAAAAGTTTCCAAGAAGATACTTCAACTCTGACTCAGTGGATCCATGTGGCAGCTGCTTTAACTACCACCTTATGTCACAGGCCCTTTAAGCGCGCTCGGCTGTTTCCTTTCTACCCTTCTCTGCGGAATGTTAGACTGAATGGGCCGACAGCCAATGATGTTATACAATTTCAGGCTGATAAGAGTGCAGATATTGCTGTAATGGAAAGTGAACTCAGTATTGTCCTCCCCTGGAGCACACCCTGGAAATGCCTCAAATGTTCACAACTGTTGCCAAACTGCAAATGATTGAGCACTGCCCTTTCTAGCCCAAAACAAACAGCTTTCCTGCTTCTGAATAAATACCACAGCGAAGGCTTTTTATGGGGCTTCTGTAGGATTTGTTTTGGATGAGAGAAGAAGTTTACATCAAGGTTAGCCCTCACCTACCTCCAAAAATGTACGCAACAGCAGAGAAAGTTTATTTATTGATTTGGAGGGAGATGTGACGGGGTGGAATTATCTGCCAATGTTCCCAGCGGTTCACTATTTAAAGAAATTTCTAGAGGTATTTTAGTTCAGTCAGAAGTGACCATATTCTATACGATCTATGGTATTTATATGGCCCCCTTTACTGTCATATCTGAGCACCTCACAGTCTTGAACACATTTTTCCTCACAACACCCCTGTGAGGTAGGGCAGGGCTATTCTCCCCCTTTTACAGGTGGGAAATCTTAAATACTGAGACACTATGTCTAAGGCTACAATTTAGTCATGGGTATTTTTAGTAAAAGTCACAGACAGATCAGGGGCAATAAACAAAGTCAGGGCCAGTGACCTGTCCGTGACTTTTACTAAAAATATCCCTAACTAAATCTTAGGTGCTGGGGGAAAGGGGGCGCTCCAGCGGATGTGCTGCTCTGGGGAGGGGGGCAGCCCAGGGACCCGCTGCCGCTCCTCCGTGTGGCAGGCTACTTTGCATCACTGCTTAGGATTCAGTTTGAGATTTCTTGAAGATCTACAACTTGGCGCAAAGGCTGCTTGCTGGAGGTGGATATTACTGTCTATGTGGCAAAGGTACTGCTCTTCGTATTTGCAACAATTCACCTTGTTTCTGTTTTAAAAAACCTCTATGTTCAAGAACATTATACGAGCTCTCAGAATCTTAAGGCCTTTCATGAATTAAGAGCACCATTCCATAATACAAGTCCCCAAACAATGGTATACTGTGAGTCCCCAACTCTATTTAGGATAGAAGACTTTTTAATATAGATGTGGTGACCCTCTTTTCAGTCTTTCATAGCTTCAGTCGAATAAGCTATTCAGCTAATGTTGAGACAGCTTAATTTTCAGGCCCCAATTCACAGGTGCTCTTTTGCCACTTCCAACACAGCAGCAAAGAGCCAATTTCAAAACATGCCAAAGGTAAAATCTGAGGGGTCAAAGAAAATGCTGGTTTTGATACTCAGGCGTGAAAGCCATCTCCTGGAAATATTGGCAGATATGATGTACCCTGTTCAAATATTTGTCTCCCATTTCAGTATAGGTGCTAACAGCAGCTACCTTTCTCCATCTGCAAGTTTTCTTCTGAAAAGAGCATGAACATCAGTTACAGGATTGCATATCAGAGGGGAGATGAGACATCAGAGGCAACAGTTCAAACATCACATTTATGTAACAGTAACCTGAAATGTAGAAAGTGGAGCTTTGGGTTGGGAGCTAAGAATTCCTGCTCTGAAAGCGACCCTCCTCTGACGAGGCTTATTATCTCCTTGTGCCACAGGTTTCCCCATCTTGAAAACGGGGATAAATACTGACTTCACAGCAGGATGGAAAGATTTAAATCAAAAGGTACTTTAAAATTAGCGATTTAATCATTTAATCCAGCAAACAGGAAATCTTATTTTGAATTTGTACCTTTCAGTTATTTTCCTAAAGAAAGATTCATTCTCATGTAATGGTTATGCCAACCAAACATGTTGCAACCAAACGTAGCCTCTACACTGAATTTGGTACTTCTTTGTGCTAACCAGGAGGATATGTTATACCCACACAAAATGTATTTAAGCAGTTATATAGCTTAGCATACATTTATTCAGATTCTTAATTTTAATTCAATTACGAAAGTACAAAAACAACTTTTTAAAATTGTTTTTATTATTTAAATAAGCTAACTTAAATGTGCTGGATACATAAGAAAAAGGTTTATCAAAACATATTTGGCATTTTAAACTGATTTACTAAACAAAAGTAGTATTAACTGTAGCTAGGAAATTGATGGATTGTTCCCCGGTCACCATGGGCCAGATTTTCAAAGGTACTCAGCTGCCTAATGATGCAGATGGGGTTATATCAGGGTGGTCTGTTCTCTTAGAAGGGTAGTAGGGATCATGGCCAGTCACACCCTGTTCATGACATAGCCCCTTTAAAGAGAAAAGTGATCGAGGGAAAAGCAGAGTAGCTGAGGAATGGGGGCCAGATGCTGATCAGGCAGCTACCTCCTAAACATGATAAAACCAGGTTCTCTCAACTCCTAAGTGGTTTCTCAACTTTGAACGAACTAGTTCAAATTAAGGAAATATTCTCTCTGAACCTGACTCACTACACTGAAACCAAAAGTACGGAATATGAAGTATTTACGTTTTTTCCAAATATAAGTATCAGCATTTGCTCAACTGTAAAGATTGAAAATAGTGCAATACAAGACACGATATATTTATAAAGCTTGAGTTGAACTAAAAGATAAAGATGGTTTCCCTCTGATTTTATATATAGATTTTAAAAAGCAGCACCCTTTAACCCATTAAAAATTTGAGAACTCATATATGCAGCATTTTTAATTTATTTAAATGAAGCAGCATTTTAAAAATGTATTTAATTTATTTTAATAGCTTATAGTAAGTTTAGATTTTTAGGCTGCCAATTTCAAATTTAATTTTAAACAGGTTTATTTTTAAAAAGAAAACTGTATTTGATTTAAATAAAATAAATCTGATATTTGATTTTTTTTAAATCAGGTTTTTATTCACCCTACTTCATAACATGGTGAAGGTTTATTTTAGGTCTATGAAGGGCTTTGAGCTAACTGGACCCACTGAAACGCTAAATACACCTCTACCCCAATATAACGCGACCCGATAGAACGTGAATTTGGATAGAGTGCGGTAAAGCAGTGCTCCGGGGGGTGGGGGGCGGAGAGGGGCTGCGCACTCCGGCGGATCAAAGCAAGTTCGATATAATGCAGTTTCACCTATAACGCGGCAAGATTTTTTGGCTCCGGAGGACAGCGTTATATTGGGGTAGAGGTGTATTAAATGGGTATGCAGAACTACAGTTGTCAGGATTGTCAGCATGGTATCTTGACAATAATATTAAAGTATAACAAAGAAAAGGATGAAAAAAAACCAAAGTTTCATGGCTAAAAGAAACCGTATTTCGCTAGCTAAATCCGCCCAGACCTCCAAGAGAAGCAGCATTCGTTACCTTTACAGGATTGGGAAGTCATGCAAACACCAAGAATTCAAGTGAAATGCAGGAAAGAAAAATTCCCTGCACCTAGAAGTTGTTCATTTCTCCTCAGACATCCACATGAGCTTCTCTAGCCACCAGAGGAAAAGGTGAGGTACCTGGAACATTGGTCCAGCTTCACTTTGTAACCGGCTTCAACAGCCCCCATCTCCAAAAAACTCTTTACCCTGCTGGGTTGGGTTTGCATAGTACTCACAATTTTCATTCCTGGTTTTGGGGCTCCAGTGGAAGGAGTGAGGAGCTGTTTAGCTATGGCTTCCCTCTGGGTCTGGTTGGTCGCACTCAACACCGTACGTGACCCGTCTTCATTAACGACCATGGAGGCACCGGGGTGAACATTTGGACCGTTTAGGACAGCCTGCCTCAGTTCTTTGACATTCCACGGAGTTACTGGCTGAGGGTAAGTCAGTTTGGTCGCAAATACCTAACCGGGAAGAAAAACAGGCACAATGATCAATGAACATGGCACTGCTGAACAGCAGCCAGTCGACAGACAGCTGAGTTTTTATTTCCAAAAGGTGCTGGGCACTTGGAAGAAAGATGAGGTGTAACCCAGCCATTTCTCCTATAATCCACACCCACCCTTCAGGCCCCACAATACTGTTACCATCTCTTACAATCTAGGATATAGGATCTTTGATTTACCAAAAGGCATGAGGACAGATCCAACATATGACTTTTTAATTTAAGTTTTGTTTTAAATCTCCTTATATCAGGACATTTTTTTTACAAGTATCAGTAGCCTTCTAAATAAACCATTTATTTATAATCTTCTTTCAGCTCTAGTAAATCAAACTAAGTAATTTTTTCCCTTGCCACATATCAGTCACTGCAAAACAAAGTAACTGGTTGCTGGATTTAGGCTTAAAATGGTACTAGTGACTCAGAATGACAACTCTAGAACCACACATGAATGTAAACTAAGAAGAAAACTGAAATCCAGAAATATCAGTGACAGAAACTGCAACCCCATGCAGTATCTTTGGGGACCATTGTATTTACTTTATAAATGGTTTATATAGCGTTGCGTTCTTCTCTATGAGGAATCATAGAATATCAGGGTTGGAAGGGACCTCAGGAGGTCATCTAGTCCAACCGCCTGCTCAAAGCAGGGCCTAATCCCAACTAAATCATCCCAGCCAGGGCTTTGTCAAGCCTGATCTTAAAAAACCTCTTAGGAAGGAGATTCCACCACCTCCCTTGATAACCCATTCCAGTGCTTCACCACCCTCCTAGTGAAAAAGTTTTTCCTAACATCCATCTGAAGAGTTATAACTCCTTGCTGGAACTAAAACCAGTGGAGACCGATTACCCCTGTGATAGTGAACAAGTCTGGAGAAGCACCACCTCTTGGTGGTTCAGGCTGTTTCTCAGAGACTAGGGAAACAAATACAGGGATTCTTGTATAAAAAGGATGAGCTTGAACTAACTTGTGGTCTTCCTTTCAGTTCAGCAAATGGACAGGACCTTCTGTCCAAGGAAAGGCTTTGCCTCTTGCTGCAGTGCTGGAAGGGGTGTGGGCCTACCAGACTCCCCATGTGAAATATGGGCGATTTCTGGTGTATGTGTGTAGGAAACATTGTATAAAAAATATATATATTTGTTATACATCTATGTGCTTTCCTCTGTTAAGAATAAATGTACTCTGCTGAGTCACAGTTGTGTGGTAACTTCTACGTGCTGGCAATACACTGTTCATAGCCCAGGGAGAGAAAGCAACCCATAGGAGTTGGCCTTTAGGCAGACTGACTTGCTGGGGATATCAGTGTACAGCAGGGCGCTGTGCAGCTTTAAAAACACTGTTCAGAAGGGAGTGGGCACAAAGGTCCCTGCCCACAATCAGGTGACAGCTGAAGGTCTGAAGTCCTGACTGGGTGCCCCTAGAGAGGACCCCAAAGGTGGCATGCAGGGGCAATGACCCCAAAACTGTGATAATTGCCATATTCAAGAATTTTCACTTCTAACAAATATATTTCTGTCTCTTCTTTGTGGTTTCACTATGATAAATGGGAAAATTTGTTCCTTCTCTGTTGTGTTCCCCCTGAAGACAAGTAGAAAAATCCATTAACTGGTTATATATAAGAACAGAAATCATGATTTTATTTTCCAAAAGCAAACAGCTGATGACAAAAGAAAAAAAATGCATCAGTCACAGATCCATGAGTCTTAGACAGTGAAATGGAAAAGTTGATGTTATGAGAACAGCCCAAGTCTCTAAGCTAATTAAACTCCACAAGCAGGAGCAAGGGAAACGTGACTGAAGTAAAAAAAAAAAAAAATTAACAAAATCACAGTAACACGTCCCTATAGGCCTTGTTGCACAGGCTGAGAATTCCAGCCACCATCATTAGCAGAACTTGCAGGTCTTCAGAAGTGCCAGCAAGAGCTTCCCTTAAGTGCAGTTCTCTCTTTGGGAGGAAACTGCAAGTCAGTAGGGAAGGAATTAAGGCAGCTTTGCACCAATGACTCAGCACACTACATCTACCTAAAGCTTGGCACAGGCTGCTGTGATGTTACAAAATGCAACATGCAAAGACCAGGGATAGGAAAATGGGAGCCAAGCTCTACTTAAAATGTTCAGTGGTTGTCAAGCTCCCATGACCCAAATTCAGACCTTTCTCCTTCCAATCTCTTTCTCAGAGGCAATATTTAGTATAACAACTGGCAAATTTTCTGGTCTTCAACTATCTTTTTATTAACACAGATGTAACCGTCAGATTACACGTAAGGGAGATCCGCTTTGCAGGACTATGGAGATACTGTGAGAATGAGGGGATGTGGGGTAAGAGACTGGATCAGCCAGTGAATATACAAAATTTCAAATTGGTAACTACATTGTCAAATATGCTACACTGCAATCCCACCTACAGGGTTGTCCTAACAAACATAATACTTTATTTTCCCTTACCATAGGAATACCAATCTCATTGGTAGCAATGTACATGTCAGGGCAAATGACTGACCGAGCAGCGTAATCCACACGTTTTCCCATCATGTGCTTGCGGAACAGTCCTTCCTTTTTCTCCAGTATCTTTGAAAGTAGAAATTAAAAGAATGATAAGACAAAAAAATGCAGATGTTACAAATATACTGTATCAAAGTATCCAACGAGTCAGTCAAACACACTAGATACTATAGTGATGAGTGCCATGGAAATGCCTACAAATTAAACACAACTACTTCACTTTTCATACTTATTCCCTTCGTGCTTCTCTCTATAGCTGTCTCTTACCACACAAAGTCTAGTGAAGTCTGTTTGAGACTTCCTTGAGACTCACCTGACGGATACCAGGGTATTTTTCTGTCATTAATTTGTCCATGTCACTGTCGAACACAATATTGACATGGCTCTGAAGACGAATCCAAATGTTGTACAGTTTATCTGCAGTGCTCTGTCCTGAGATCATAGCCAGGACTGAACGATCCAGTGATTCCAACGGCTCATCTGTCACCTGTAGAAATGTAGGAGAACCCGGATTTAAAAAATTCAATTCCTGTTTTACCAGCCTTGTGTTTATAGCATTAAGCTCTCAAAGGAAATCACAGATGAAACATCACTCATTTTTGTCCATCTGATTAAAGCTAAGAAACCCAATGAAATCACTAACAAGATAAATGTTACTTTTAGATTATTTCAACATACTGTTCTGAAACCTCAAAAATTAAACCAGGTCAGGCCTCGTTAGCCCCTGGATAGGAGACTTCCAAGGAAAACAATAGGTAACACACGGCAATAGGGATTCAATAGTTGGTAATCAAATAAATGGCAGTTTCCCATCTGAGTCAGCATTGAGTGAGTGACCCAACAAAGTGCTAGGAGCCACCCTCTTTTAGATAAAAATAATCCAAGATCCTAATTTCTCACAATCATTAAAAACCCTATGCCATTTTTTTCATGAGGTATTACAGTCTGTGCCACGGACAATTTCCAAACACAGTTAATTACATGACTACCTCAAGCAGTTTCAAATAGCTGAAGATGCAGCTCCACCTAGTGGTGAAACTCAGTGATTAAAGTAATTTACAATGCCTTCAAGGATGTTATTGCAATGAATGTAAATCAAAAGGAGTATTTAGTTTAGCTGATGCCAAGCATCAGAGCTCATAACATACAGCAAGCCTGGACTATATACCAGGAGAGGGGCACTCAACTGGATTACAGTTTATTTCTAGTCCTACTTTTTTTTTTTAGGTTTAGCATGTTTCAAACTGGAATTGGGAAGTTCCTCTCCCAGCTAAAAGGTGCAAGAGTTTCTTACCTGAGGATGAGAAACACAGAACATGTTTGACAGAGACCCAGGACTGTAATTTACCATATGTTTGTACAGCACCTAGCATAACAGGGACTGACCTAGTTAAAGCCTGTAAGTGCTACCTCAATCTAAATGTTAAAAAAATATAAATCATAATAATGGAAGTAAAATATTTGGATGCCACTCCACAGTCAGGAGTGCAACTATAAAGGAGAGCACTTAAATCTGGGCAAGAAAAGTTCCTATGCATGTGTTGGGCATACCCGGCTTGCAGCTAAAGTGGCTCACATGTTAAATTCAGAAATCATCGGTACAGGGCTTCCCCAGCATTCCCCTTGCAGCTCTCAACATGATCCAACTGGGAAATGACGTGGGTCTGGATGTTTCAGAGGGTTGATGACTGGATATGGCGCTTTCCACTTCTAGTTCACCCATGTGAAAACAACTTAGGTCAGCAGTGACTGAACATTGTTACCAACTAACTCAGAGGTGGGCAAACTACAGCCTGTAGGACTGTCCTGCCCGGCCCCTGAGCTCCCGGCCAGGGAGGCTAGCCCCCGTCCCGTCCCCTCTCCTCTGCAGCCTCAGCACGCCACACCGCCATTGCTCTGGCCCGCCGTTCCTGTCAGGCAGCGCAGGTGGCGTGGCTGGCTCCAGCCAGGTGGCGAGCTCCTGCTGTTCTGAGCAGCATGGTAAGGGGACGGGGAGGTTGGATAAGAGGCAGAGGGTCTCGGGGGCAGTTGGATAGGTGTGGGAGTCCCGGGGGGGCAGTCATGGGACAGGGAGTGGTGGGGTTGGATAGGGGGTGGGGTTCCGGGGGGCCTGTTTGGGGGCGGGGCAGTCAGGGGGCGGTTGGGGCAGGGGTTCCAGAAGGGGGCGGTCAGGGGACAAGGAGCAGGGGGAGTTGGATGGGTCGGGAGTCCTGAAGGGGGAGATAAGTGGGAGGGGGCGGATAGGGGGCGGGGGCCAGACTGTTTGGGGAGTCACAGCCTTCCCTACCCGGCCCTCCATACAGTTTCTCAATGCCAATGTGGCCCTCAGGCCAAAAAGTTTGCCCACCCCTGAACTAACTGCTATTTTGTGGCCTGTGTGAATTAGCGGATGCCAGCCTAGCTACTAAGGGGCAGTACCCACAACTGGCACTGCTACGCCTCAGAAGCTAAATTGCCCCTTACCCACAATGGTAATCCCACTTCCTGCATCTCAGCAATGATGTATGTTCAGAGCAGCATGGCAGAAACTTCTACTTTGGTGGTCTGTGCCGTACCAACCCAGTGAACTAGTGGCCCATTCTCTCTCATACACACCAAACATTCGCTTTATTAATAAATGCGGAAAAATCAACAATAGAAGTCTGTGAGCAAACTGCTTTTCCCTTGCAGCAGGCCTCCTTGGGACAATACCACACAAGCCCAGCCAGGTAGAGACCCTTTCCAGTCATAAATGGCCTGCTGACCCACTCTTCGATCTTTATTAGAGCAGTTTTAATGAGAGTCTTCTTGACTTTTACATTATTTTTTCACTTTGGATACTCGGGTATGCAGCAGCTCTTACCTTCTGGATTTCATTCTCTACAAGCTTTATTGGTTGACTTTGTTCTTGAGCCATGAAAGCCAGAAGCTTCCTTATTAATTGGACATCTTTCATGACAGCCTGCAAGTTCACAGTTTGACCATTTGTAAACATCTGGTCTCCAAGACGATTCACAGGACGATACCTAAGGCAGGTTGTACTTATTATACAGGGATAAAGCCAACAGAAACAACCTCCTGCTCTTCCCCCCGCCATCTTCATTGCATTAGAAATAGCAATGTGAACTAACAGTTCCCTTGCAACCTTTACAGGCAACACTGTCATGCTGAAAGATCACTCCACTTACAATTACATTGCTCTTCTAACATTGTAACAGAGCAGTACCTATACCCTAGGAGTCTGCATTTCTGACTTTTGCAAACAGTATGTGCTAATAACTAATTTCTATTAAGTTTCACAAGAAGTTTTGTTACCTTGAAGGTGGAACCACAAGGAGATCTAGAAAGAACATATCAGGGCTGAATCCTGAATTCTCACCAACCTCCAGACCAGAGAAGAGGTGATTTAAAAAGAAACCTAAGTAGTACAATCAGAGAAGAGATAAAACTTGAATTAGGTCTGCTGTACTCTAGGCATTCAAACTCACAACTGCATTTGGTGATGGACTAATGGCATTTAACTGGATTAAACATCAAGACCAAATGCTAAATATCAATGGCTTCCACCACACAGACAACTTAAATTATTGACTCGTCTGTTATTTCTTGTCCTTACGCTATTATAACCTTCAAGGTTTCGTTTTATATACGCATGTCCTTGGGTTCCTATTACTTGCTATAAGGGGGCAGGAGGTTCTGTATTACCAAACAGCCAACTGAAAACACTTCGAATTAGCCTATCGCTTAGCAATATCCTATTTGGTTTTCCACATCTCTCCAAAGAGCCATATGAGCAAATGTCAATGATGTTTCACAGGATATTATGTTCCACTCCCCCACGCCACTTGGTCTCATTGTGTATACAATATATACTAGACCTGTATTCCATACAAAAACAAAACAAACAAACAAAAAAACTCTATAATAAGAGAACATTTAGGTTGTAAACCAAAGAAATACCAGAATTTAGGTCGCCTGTATAATCTTATTTCTGCATATGTATTATGATACAGATTTTAATTTAATCCCCAATTTGGATCATTATGCTGGGCACTGTACAAAGTAAAGAAACAATATCTGCCCTGATAAGCTAAAGAAACAAATATGAAAGGTAGGGGATAGGGTACAACATATAAGCATTGAGAAATCTGAAGTAGTTTTGGTCTAACAATAGTTACCTTCGTTCTTCCACAGAGCCACAATGTGGTCTTTGGCAGTGATGGGTGTCAAGTACCCTCTTTTCCCCAACTGAGTTTCATCTATAACTGAGGGGTGAAAAAAAAATATTTTGATATATTCCCTTTGGATAGTAATTGTGAAAAAGTCAACTTCTGTTTCCAGTTAAAGGAATGGAAAGGAGCAAATCAACAGAAAACACAACTGACTGAGCACCATTTGCTGTCATCTGCAAATGACAGCACTTTATTAATGCAACCTATGTTCTGGGGAAATCAAGTCAAGTAAACCAACTGCTTCTCCAATAAGTAAAATTAAAATATGCATGATATGACAGTCCTGCTGCTGGTCACAGTCAACAGAACTGAAACAATGAAAGCCAAGTTTGACATATATAGATTTGGAGATGTGTAGAGGTCCAGATTAGTTAAACAGGAAAAAATTTACCATAGGGAAAATGTATCCGATTTCACATGAAATATTTCCTGTCTTCAAGTAATAAATCCACAGATCTGGTACAATAGAGCTACAGATTGCTTGCCTGCTTTGGGCAGAACCAGGATCTGTCAGTCACTGGCAGCAAGGGAATGAATGCCCTGGCTCCAAAAGGTCCCTTCAATTGTGACAGCTTCTACAGCCAGAATTCCATCTTACCTCCTAGAGACTGTGTTAACTATACAGTGGGGAAAGAAATTAAACAATACTTTCTCCTACTGTTGAGCATAGGGATAATTTCCCCCAAATAAATTAAACCTGCATCTTAGGATGTCCATTTCTCTTTCTATTATGGATGACTGATTCCTTTGTCTCCAGGGTGTGCCAGAAGCATGGACCTTGTTACTCAAAAAGAGGACATATTCAGTAAGCTCACATATTTTTCTTCATACTGAGACCCACAGATCAGTTACAATGAGATCTTCACAGCAGTGTGCCTCCTGGGACGGAAGGCAAGATCGTTCTTTAAACACTGATATCCAGAACCAAGACATGTTAGATTCTCTCTATCTTTCCCCTACAAAGGCACTAAGGCCTGGAAATGACTTCTGCCAAAAATATCATTGTCTAACGACTGGATGACCAATAGGTAGAATTTGGTGAATTTATATGGCCACCTAGCCCACCTCATTACAGGAGATATAAGACTTCTCTGCCATGGAATTGTCTGGGCTCTTAAAGACTGGCCTTTGAAGGCTAATAGAAGGAAGCATATTTCTTGAATATGCTTTGAGAATGAATGCTATGAAGAATGTGAGGACTACTTGTCTGACCTAGAAGTACAATACTGCATCTCAGAGAAAGTTCTAAAATTTGGAAACTCATCCGATTAAAGGTAGCAGCTACTTTAATGGTTAGAAAGTACAACAATATCATCCACAGGGGTTTAACTGATGGCATAAGGACCAAAATGAGGTCTCAAAGTTGTGCTCTATGACCTTGTAGGAGTGAAATCTGAGTAGTCACCCAAAGGAAACGTTTAATGTTGGGAATTGCAAAAAACACCCCACAATAACACACACTCTTGAACATGCAGAGAACAACAATGCAGAGCTTTGACACTCATCCACCCACATTACAACCCCTTGGAAGAAAGTCAAGGTACTTTCACTTATTTTATCATGGTAGTTAAATCCAGGTCTTTGCATCAGTCAGTAGAATAAGATGTCTGTTGACATCCTTTTAGTGTCTAAGAAAGGATTAATCACCAAATCCATTTTAAACCTGGACAAAGGATCAGTCTTTCAATAATAGACCTCCTCTGTGAGAAAAGTATCAGGAGGTCCAATGCTAGGCTAATCAGGGCTGAGAATCAGTCTCTTCAGCCTAAACAGCACAAAAACAATATCACTGATATCCTTTTATCCTTGTCTTTGGTCCTAAGGAGTAGAGGAAAGACATACAGCAGAGGCCATTGCCAGCTTTAGAACACTGTCACTTCACATCCCTGGTCCTCACATGTGGAGAGACAACAAGATGCTTTATTGCAGATGCAAAGAGGTCAATCAGCAGCCCACCAAATTGACTAATGAGTGAAGATACCTCCAGGTGCAGGTTCCACTCTGCTTAATCCAGCTTCTGTCTTGTAAACCATTCTGCCTTGATGTTCATCTCTGATGTACAGTGCATACAGAGATAGGAAACTGCTCTTCCCATGATGAGAGTTTATTTTCTCTGTGGGATTATCATTTTCTTCCTAGTTTGTTTATAAAATCCCAGGGACATGTTGCTTGTTATGACCAGAGAAGACTGGTGTCTATGGAAGGAAGAGAGCTCCAAGACATTGATGAATCACTGAGTTACAGCTGGTGGATGTTTGTGCTTTCTCAGGCTAGCTCTCTCCCTGAAATCACAGCAGGGGTGCCAGTCGCTACAGCAACTCAGAAAGCAAAGCCAAATTATTGAGCTGACTTATAAGTCAGATATTTGAAATAAAAAGCTGTAATTTTCCTCAGACAGAGTACTGGTGTTTTCTCTGCAGCAGGGTGGGCTGGTTAAGCAGAGAAAACTGGAGGAAACTTTTAGGTCTGGCTATGCCCCTGAGTTGCAAGCATGCTGAAGTGCCCATTGTAGTTGATCTGTGGACCTTAAGTAAGTTGAAAAATACAAATATTATACTACTATTTGCACAGAACAAATAGATAGATATTTTACTTGCTGGTTCCTCCAAGATGGCCTCTTTGCCAGACTTCTGCTGTACCACAGTGGGGTAGGTTACTGTCAATTTGCTATTGTGCTCTTTCCGTACCAGTGATCTTCTAGATCTTGAAGAAAAATAGGAAAAACAAAAGTCAGTGTAATGGTTTGCAGTGTTCAAATGACTATTTACATTACACAATATAAATCCACAAGGCTACTTGCTTTCTCTGCACACAGTCATACTTACTTGCAGTTTGGGCATCTCTTTGAAGTCATATGCAGTTTCCAAAACTGTGCAATCAGTTTACTCCTACACTCACACACATTTTTTACCTAGAAGGGAGAAAAATAAAACAAAACCCAAAACCTTAAAAATGACATAGTGAAAATAAAAGCTACAATTTAAGAAGTACACACACAAAACAAATTTTATTTCTAATGCTGAATAATAGCAATTAATTAAATTTGCCTTTATTGATTACATTCATGCCTTAATCACCTTAATTTCCTCTTCAACTGAGATTCTCCCAAATTCTCCAGAGACCCAAAGATTCCCCAGACTTTTTTAATCCACCCTATATGTGGCTAACAATCTTTCAGACAAGAATAAATTGTTGGATACATTTTGGCCAGAGGGATCACTGACTGATGGAAGACGCTGCCTGACACCTAACTGAGACTGTGTGCATGTGTCTTGTCTTAAAAGTGCTCCTGGTACCTGGTGGCTTAGAGAATGGGACAGGAAATTAAATCTAGGACTTAAGGTAGTGTTGACATTAGATTTTTGAAATGTCTTCCCCCTACTGCCTTAGCCCCAGCACTGCTATGCTGATGCAGAAACGCTAGTGTAGACAGAGTACGGGTGTTTTTACCATGTTATGTAACCTGATCATATAAAGTCCTCTGTGAGAACTTACACTGCTGTCAACGGGAGTCCGACATGCAGCAGGATTGCAGGATAAGGCACCTGTAAGTATCCTATAAGTAGAACTGGTAGGAGAATACATCTGTCCTCAGAAATAGACAATGTGTTAGCATTTTAACTGTCACAATAAGGCTTTGCAGTTATCCCCCACCCCCTACTGAGGCTGACAAGCAGTGGGGTGTCAACATTTCCGTTACTGCTAGTTTCACTGTTTAAGTCTAAACCCAAGACTACGCTAGTGGTTCTTTGCAGTCAGAAACTACAAATTTTGAGTGAAAGCTTAAATTGTGTAGAAAACAGAAAAATCTGTGAAGCGGCAGCATATCTTCAGAATCTGCAGATTTTTCATGCCAAAGGATTTTTGTTGTCATACGAATGCTTAAGAGCTTCATTATAGCAACATTCCTCTCACATGGAACAAGTGACAAACTCAAGAAAGAAACATTGTAGGCAAATTACTTTACCTAATTATAGCTATTCCGTGGCTTGTTCACATAGGCTATCCGAAGATATTTAGATACATGCAAAATATTCTTGACTTCTTAAAAAGGACCTGCTACAGCCTCAAGTACATAATATTTGCAAGATGGCTTTGATGACTGTTAGTTTAATCTCATTTACATAATTATTCTCAAAGCACTATTGAATTATTTCCCTTCACACGTACATACAAAACGACACACGCACACACACACACCATAAACAACTCTCTTTTGGGATAGTGCTAAGTTATCTTATCCTCTTATGGATCCAATGGCAGCTCCACTATAAACACTTGGCCACAAGTCACCTTTTTTTCCTCTAAAGCAGCCGAATTCACAATTTTGGGATAAAATCTGGAGATACCTAACCAAGCTACTTATTTAAAGGAGGTACACACATGGCAAGCCTGAGATTCCAAGAAAGATCACTTATTCTACTCACATGTGAGCACTCATCTCCTAGCTGATTATTTTGTAATATTTCATTCGCATGACGATTTAACTCTTCTTCAATGTCTAAACCAGATGCATCTGTGTTTTCATCCAAAAACTGAAAGACAGAGAAAGAGGAAATTAGCATCATCACACCTTTACAATGCTGCAAACTCAAACAGGAGGATACCTACCCTATTCAGGATGGCCTCAAGATCACAGACCGCATGAAGCAACCCCTTCTCCAAGACCTTCAGCTGGCTAAGCAATAGGTGAACCACAGCTCGAGTACAGGTCAGCAAGTGACAGTTTAAACAAGAACCTCGGATCAGAAGGTATAATTTCTGAAAAGAAAAGAAAAATCAGTCTGGTAGATTTAATGGTGTGGAAAATAGAACTACTGGAGGGAAGCTGACTCGTTTTAAGGAAAATGCCAGTGTTATTTAGAAGACTGAAGTTACTTGTCAGCAATACAGAAAGTCTCTAGCTTCCAATGCTTTCAAACAGTGAAGTGTTTCCTTGAGGCCCTGAGCCCACCAATAAGAGCCAGCTTCTCCCTCCACATCCCGGAGAACAGCAGAACTGTTTCATTTTATTTCTATTCAGGTTCATATACCATACCCCTCGCCATGGCATCTGAGACTCTATGCCCTGATCAAGGAGAAAGAGGCATCAAGAGGTAGCATCCTGCTTCAAAACAGCTGTTGAGGCTCAAAGTGAAGGACCTTTTAATATTTATAAGAGTTAGTCTGGGGAAAATAGCCACCCACTGATTTTGAATTAGCTGCAGCATGTTAGAGATGTGAGACTTCGGGCATGGACAGCACTTCCCAGGATCAGGCACGCATGGAGTGCCCGCAAGCACTACTGAAATCAACAGGAGTTCAGCATCTCTCTTCAGGCACTCAGAATATTGCAGGATGTAGCTCTTAGGGCTTTCCTTCACTTGAATATTTACCTAAACACCTATTCCAGAATTTTGGACTAGTGATTTGGTATCAGCCCGTGTGATTACTCTTACTCCACAATACCTATTTAAATAAATTTCCAAGTGTAGGCGAGCCCTTAGTGTCTGTAAAGGCCTTTGAGATCTTTGGATAATAAGCAATATGAATTAAATGCTAAACTGAAGTATTATTACTAATTTGTTTCAGTCATCAAATTGTGTTTAACCAAGGCACATCTTACACTAAATGGCACCATTCAAGTATTACGTTCTCAATACCTCATAAATAAGGCTGCGAGACTGTCACGGAGGTCACAGAAGTCATGGATTCTGCGACTTTCCAGGACCTCCATGGCTTCTGCAGCCGGCAAGTGCAACTGACCTTAGGGCTGCCCAAACCCCCCCTCCTCCTCCCGTCCCACCTGAGCACCAGCGGGCGCCCCAGAGTCCCATCTCTCCCCACCAGAACACCAGTGGGAGCCCCGGAGTCCCGTCCCTCCCCCGGCACTGCCCGGAGCACCAGCAGGCGTCCTGGAGTCCCTCCCCCCGGAGAACCAGCAACCACCCCACAGTCTGTTCCCCACCCCACCCCCGGAGCACCAGCGGGCACCCTGCATCCCCGCCCCCCCATCCTCCAGCACATGCCCCAGAGCGCCCCACCCTTGCGGGCATCCCCAGAGCCCTCCAGATTTTGTCAGGGGTATATAGTTCAAATCATGGACAGATCATGGGGCTGTGAATTTTTGTTTATTGCCCATGACCGGTCCATGACTTTTACTAAAAATACCCATGACAATCTTAGCCTTACTCATAAATAAAATGACATCTGCTTGCAGTGAATTTGTTACAGTGAACTGGAGTGAAAGTCTGAATGGTTTAAGTACATTTCAATGGACTTTCACTCCTCTTATAGTAAAACCTCACTCTGCTTAAGCTGAAATTTCATTCCACCATAAATTAGTTCTACTATATTAATCTTCTCTACCTGTTCTCTGGCTAAGCAAGGAGGGTGGGTGCAGACATTTCTACTACAAGGTAGGGTGTGACCCTTGTCTCCTCATTTTATTACAATTTCTTCTATTAGGTGAAAAAAAGTTTGGCTAGTCTTACTACAGACGTTTCTCACTGTAAGTGAAGGCATGGCAATAGCAAGTGGGAAAGGGAGGGAGGAATCATTTGACTATTACAGTGAATATATGTTTAAAATCAAGTCCTTTTGATAGAAGACCCTTCACCAGAGGAGGATTTCCCTGTATCACTACCTACTGAATCCTTAATATTCTTCAAAAATCACTAGCTATGAAAGAACCTAGACTACTAGCCAGTGAAGACTAGTCTACAACATTAACAAATTCTCAACAGCATATACGTACATCAAAAAATAGAGGATTGTAAACAGTCAGTGGCAGATCTATGTGGCCTAGGTGTCCTGGGCAGTTGTTGAAGTCCTGCATACAAGTAGTACACACTTCTTTGGCATCAGGTGGTCCCAAAGACAAATCATACAGTCCATTTACTGCTGGGTTGCCCACGTTATCTAGGTAACGAGGGTTGGTTATGGCTTTTACACTTAGTTTCCTAAAGATGAAAGAAAAACAAAAAGTTACATGTATGATGGCAGATATTGTTAACTTTGTATATGCTTGGGTGTTACAAGTAACAGCAAAAAGGTTAAGGAAAAGGATCACATCTTCTTCCTCCCCGTTTATTTTTTTCATTTGCTAGCACTTTGTGTATACTCAATTTCACTTGTTTCCTATGTATACCCCCCAAAAATATGAGGAGCCCTTGTGGCACCTTAGAGACTAACCAATTTCTTTGGGCATAAGCTTTTGTGGGTTATAACCCACTTCATCAGATGCATGAAGTAGAAAATACAGTAAGCAGGTATAAGATGATGACAAGAAGGTTAAGAGTACCTACTACAGAGAACAAAGAAAGTAACAGAATGCCACTAGCCATCACCTACAGCCCCCAACTAAAACCTCTCCAGCACATCATCAAGGATCTACAACCTATCCTGAAGACAATCCCCCACTCTCACAGACCTTGGGAGACAGGACAGTCCTCGCTTATAGACAGCCCCCCCAACCTGAAGCAAATACTCACCAGCAACTACACACCACACCACAGAAACACCAACCCAGGAACCAAGCCCTGCAATAAACCCCATTGCCAACTCTGTCCACATATCTATTCCAGTCACACCATCATATGACCCAACCACATCAGCCACACCATCAAGAGCTCGTTCATCTGCACATCTATCAATGTGATATATGCCATCATGTGCCAGCAATGCTCCTCTACCATATACACTGGCCAAACCGGACAGTCTCTATGCAGAAGAATAAATGGACACAAATCAGACCTCAAGAATTGTAACATTAAAAAACCAGTAGGAGAGTACTTCACTCTCCCTGGAGACTCAATAACATCCGACGAAGTGGGCATTCACCCACGAAAGCTTATGCTCCAATACATCTGTTAGTCTTAAAGGTGCCACAGGACTCTCTGTTGCTTTTTACTGATACAGACTAACACGGCTACCCCTCGGAAATCTGTATATCCAGTTACAGGGCCATATCTACATAAAACTTTTCCTCAAAGGTTCCAACCACTGCACCACCAACAGTGGCAGGGATGTCAGGAAAGCTAGTCACAACACCCAAGGGAATACTCCTATTCTTACCGAAAGTACCATCTTTAATAACTACAAGTCTGCTCCCCGGCAGCACATGACAGCAGCTCTCCCTCCCCAGTTGGCTGAAGTACCCTCCCTCCTGGAAGCACACACCAGGTCCTCTTCTCCCTTTCACCACAGCGGAGGGCCTCCGCCCCACTCCCACCCAGGCTAGGGTTCTCCTCTCCACTTTAGCTCCCATTCTACGGCATAGGACACCCCTTCCCCTGTCTCCCCCCACCCCCCTCCCTCTTCCAGGTTGGCAGCCTCTTTGTCCCCCAGCCTCATCTGGCCCAGGGTTGAGAGTTCAATCCTTGAGGGGGCCATTTAGGGATCTGGGGCAAAAATCTGTCTGGGGATTGTCCCTGCTTTGAGCAGGGGGTTGGACTAGATGGCCTCCTGAGGTCCCTTCCAACCCTCATATTTCTATGATTCACCCCTCCCACCGACCTGGGCTGCCCCAGCCCCTTCTCCAATCCCCCGCACCCATGCTGCGCTGGGCTCCAAGAGGGGGGCAGGTAGAAGGGCGCCGGCCCGGCTCCCTGCAGACCAGGGGGTGAGACCCCCTTACACCGCCCCCCACCGCCACGCTGAGCTGAGACCCCAGCACAACGGACGATGTCCCACACAGGGACTACATGCCCCAGCATGACATGCGCCAAGAGTCCATGGGGTTCTGGCCGCTTGGCGGCGCAAGGCATGCTGGGAGTGGTAGTTCCCGCGGGGGCTCTCCAGGCTCCGGTCCTCACCTGATCTCCTCGGCCGTGTACATCCCGAAGGAAATACCGGTCAGCCGCCGCCACGGCACCTCTCTGGGCGGCCCCATGGTG
This sequence comes from Trachemys scripta elegans, assembly GCF_013100865.1. NCBI lineage: Eukaryota > Metazoa > Chordata > Testudines > Emydidae > Trachemys > Trachemys scripta. The sequence goes on from NC_048302.1 coordinate 125,955,037, forward strand.
AGCGCTCAAGCCGCTCCCTCCTCCCGCTCCAGCACCAGAGACTCCCTCAACAGGGAGCCACTACGCCACGAGCACCACGCGGCCCCCAACGGCGTGCCCGCACTCCGGGGGAGGGGCCGTCACTGGACGATACCAACTCCACTTCCTGGAGAAGGGGATCTCCCGCCTCCTCCCAGAGGCAAATGGTACCGCCCCTGCTTCCCGGCATCCCCCGGGCGGGCCGCTAAGATGGCGGGACGATGGTTGCGGCACGGCTCCTGGCAGCAAGTGATACTATTGAGCGGACGCTGCAGCGTACGGCTGCCTGGCGCGGGGAAGGGAGAGGGCAGCAGGTAGGAGCGGGGGGCGGGCTGGGGAGCAGCTCCGCTTGCATTGGGCTGAAAGAGCCGGTAACGCGGGTGGGCAGGCAAGGTGCTGAGGCGATGAGGCCAGCGCCTGCGCACTTAGAGCTAGTGAGCGCTGCGCCTGCGCAACGGAGTCGCCCTTCACGGTGCGTTCTAGCCATGTGGAATTCATGCTTGTGCTCCGGGAACGGATAGGGAAACCGCGCGTGCGCAGTGGCCGTTGTGGCGTGCGGCTGCCCTGCAGGGGATGGGGTTATGGGGACTGGCTTTAGAACCCCGTTGAGGTTAAATTGTCTGTTGGGCTCCAGCCCGATTGTCCGCCCTTCCCTGGAGTGCAGGGGCTCTGCCTCCATTGGCGTGGGGGGTTCAGCTGCCCGGGGCGGGGTCTGCCCTGGCTGCATGAGCACTTACACGATTTTCAGTAGCGGTTCTCGGGAGCCAGCCAGTTGCTGACTTATTTTTAAATGGCCCCTGTTCCGGTTTGTGCTGTTGTTACACTCACCACCCCAGAGACCTTAGTTACAATCTAACAGACAAGAGAGACGGGGAAAGGAAAAAAGCTATATTGGGGCGGGTTTTTTTAACAGCAGCGTTGAGAGACCTGGTTACAAAACGATCACTTGGTTGGTTGTCCCACAACACAGTTGAAACACAAATCCCTGGTCCTGCAGTGAGGTACATGTCGGTTCATGCTTTGCACAGGCTCAAGGCCAATGTTTAGTCTTGTAGTGTACACCAGCCCCAGAGCTGTAGCAAAGTTTGGGGGCACAGGCTAATACAAAGTTTAAGCCTGTTTGTTCCATAGGAGCAAATAGATTTCAGTACAAATTACTCTTAATTTAGATTGACATGAATACCAAAGTGAACAAAAGAGAGGCGTGTGTTAAAGGGCATTCTCTATGTGCTCTAGAGAGCAAACCACATCTAAATTCAGCGCAAAATGACTACCTATCTGTAGGCTGCACAGTACGTAGAGGTGTTGTACACTCATTTCTGAATCCATCTACATCCTGTGAGCTCTTTGAAAAAGACCTGATATATATAAGCATTCAGCCTAGTTCCAGCTTCCAACACAAAGCTTTGTGTTTGTGCATGTAGTGCAAGTATTCAAAAACATGGAGGGGAGGGGCAAAATCCTGCAAATTTATTTTTTAAATTTGCCTTCCATTTTTGGAACCTTTAGAATTCACATTTTCAAGCTTTTCTTTAGAAACTTGGCTAGAGGTTCTCTTGTGATCACCTGATTCCAGGAGCTGGGGCTTTAAGAAAAACAACGTATATCACGAGGCTTGTGATAAAACCCCAGAGTTGGCAATATTGTGTAGGATTGCCAGTGACCTGCATTTGTTAATGGTCTAGTTGCTTGCAGTCCAGAATTCTGCAAATCCATTTTTGCAATACATATTAATGTGTATGCTGATACTCAAAACCCTCACGGCCATGTTTGGTGTCTGTAGGCATTGTTCAGGAAGTGCATCACTTCAGAAGACTGAAGCTGACCCAGGAGGTACAGTATCTTAATTATATAGTTCATTTTTTCAGCTCTGCAAAATGTACTCTGTTATGTAGTTAAAATAAACAAGGCACCTAAAGAGGAATTTAAAACTTATTACGTTCAGAATTCCCCATCTTAAAAATCAGGACTGCTATTTTTGACTTTTAGCAGCTTAGAATAATCAAGAGTTTGGTTGTAGTTGCAGAAATGCCAGTCTCATATATCAAGTCTAACAGTATTATGATCAATATTTCTTCTTAAAGTTACTGAAGAAGAAATTGTTCTTCCAAGAAAGAAAACTTGGTGAGTGTTAATATCTCATCTCTTGCTTTTCTCCCTCCCAGTTGGGGCCCTCAGAGTTTTCCTGACATCTGCCCTCTACACTTTTGTGTATGCTAACAGTAAATAAATTTCAGTTTTGTGTATTGTGGAGTGAGGGAGAAAGTCAATGGGGAAATTGAATGAAGGGCTCTGTCTCCAGGAAGCCACCCCTAACTTTTCTTTAAGAGACCACTTTAAAGAACCTCTGTTTCAGTACTTTTGTTTCTTTCTTACTTAAAGACCATGTTTACTAGCCACCAAATCTTACTGATTTTTGGGGATATTGCTTATGTTGAGACACATTTCAAAATAGCTAAAATAAACTTTTGCATAACTGGAGCAGATGAAATAAAAGCAGGAGGAAGCTTGTATTTCTAAAATCTTGGAGAATGGATTATTGTGGAGGGGGTGCTGAAGATATGGTATTGGGTGTACCCCACTCCATTCTTATTGTTGCTAGTTGATCCATGGAGGGGAGCTAGCTTGAGTGCAGAGTGAGTCTTACTAGTTATACTGTAGATCTAGAAGTGAGATATTGGAGGCAAACCAATATGGATGGGTTTGCTTAGCAATTGAATGTCAGTTCAGCATGCTACCTGTGAAGCATTTGAGTTTGGATCCTTGAATTTGCAAGGCCTGGGAGCATTATGGAAAGGAGCAGCTCTTGACACTGTCAATTATATTTCTTTCAATCAGCCCAAAAGTTACAGAATAGGATGCTACATCCAGCCCTCAGTCAGCACAAGAATTGGTTTCTGTGATTTGAGGCTTCCAGAGATAACATTCTCTCCCTTTCCCATCTCCCCCCAGTTCTCTCCCAGCTAATGCGTATGGCATGAGGGGGGTGAAAAAACATATACAGACTCCGTTTTTATAAAGTCTTAATTGTGTTAGCTGCAATGATTTCATACTAATTAAGTATATATATAATAGGTTATTGAATTAAGTGGTTCAACTCCACTTCATCAGTCAAGCTTTCGTTCCCCTCCTTCCTTCCATGTCCCAAGAGAAAATGATGTATTTTAAACAGGATTAGAATATTTAGAGTATCATTATACTTGACAGTGCAATTTTTCTTAAAATCCTGATTCCCTGAGACTCCCAATTCATCTAGTACAGGACAAAAAGTTAATACATGATATGAATTGATGTTGAAAGCCTGTTGCATGCTATTAATGTAAGTTTCTTAAATTTAGGGATAAACTAGCAGTTCTTCAAACTCTTGCATATACAGTAAACAAGGTAAGTACCTTCTTAGGTTATAATCCATCTTGTGGAACTGTGTAGTGCTGCTTTTTAATACATTAGACCTGCATTCTGGAGACCTTTCATATACCTGCCACGATCATAAGTGAAAAATGGGATCCTAATTGGCATCTGAACACAAACTTGCTGCATCATTCAGCACCTTGAGTCTTATATGAATAAACTGTCTGGAGCTGTTGCTCTGTAGTATATTAAGATAATGTGTCAGACCAGTGTTGAACTGTTAAAGAATGGGGGACATATTGTGCATACACTGTGGACCATAAGAGCCTAATTCTCGGTTGCCATGCACATTGTGCAGCCATTTTCATCCATGCAGCGTGAGTGCGAAGCGTATTTAAAATGCCAGCATCTGATTTGGTAGAGTTTTACATTCATTATGCAAGGTGCTGGTAGCAGAGAATCAGGCCCTTGGTTTTCACTCTAACGACTGTGGCAAATGAGCCTGTTTAAAAATCATTATGGATTAAAGACCAGAAATCTTCTAAATCAAGATTCTGAGAGTCACAGGATCATAGAGTCCTAGAGAAGTTAATAGAACAGGAGTACTTGTGGCACCTTAGAGACTAACAAATTTATTAGAGCATAAGCTTTCGTGGACTACAGCCCACTTCTTCGGATGCATACCTGAGAGACCGATTAAGTAAGAGGGGGAAAAAAAAAATTTTTTTTTGAAGTGATAATCAAGGTAGCCCAGTACAGACAGTTTGATAAGAAGTGTGAGAATACTTACAAGGAGAGAGAGATTCAATGTTTGTAATGGCTCAGCCATTCCCAGTCCTTATTCAATCCTTTGTTGATTGTGTCTAGTTTGCATATCAATTCCAGCTCAGCAGTCTCTCGTTGGAGTCTGTTTTTGAAGTTTTTCTGTTGTAATATAACCACCCGCAGGTCTGTCATTGAATGACCAGACAGGTTAAAGTGTTCTCCCACTGGTTTTTGAGTATTATGATTCCTGATGTCAGATTTGTGTCCATTAATTCTTTTGCGTAGAGACTGTCCGGTTTGGCCAATGTACATGGCAGAGGGGCATTGCTGGCACATGATGGCATATATCACATTGGTAGATGTGCAGGTGAACGAGCCCCTGATGGTATGGCTGATGTGATTAGGTCCTATGATGATGTCACTTGAATAGATATGTGGACAGAGTTGGCATTGGGCTTTGTTACAAGGATAGGTTCCTGGGTCAGTGGTTTTGTTCAGTGATGTGTGGTTGCTGGTGAGTATTTGCTTTAGGTTGGGGGGGGTTGTCTGTAAGCGAGGACAGGTCTGTCTCCCAAGATCTGTGAGAGTAAAGGATCATCTTTCAGGATAGGTTGTAGATCTCTGATGATGCGCTGGAGAAGTTAATGTTAATGTTCGTTGATTCCTGAAATTAATAGCCCAACCTTGCAAGGTGTTAAGAGCCCTTGGGTCCCATTCATTTCTGTGGCAATTAAGGCACTTGCTGCTTTGCAGGATGCCCTTAGTATCTTAGTTATTTAGGTCCCCATCTAATGTGATAACTGTATTAATAATCTATGTATACCTATTACGTACCTCTGAACAACTGTTTAATCATTTATTCCCAAACCAACACATGGCTACATTTCAAACTAGTGAATTTTTTGCTACATAAATATATTCCTCTTTAAAATGTGGTGGAGAGGTGGTTGCACTAGACCCGCTGACAGTCCCTTAATTTCAGAGATGAAATAAGATATATCTACAATACACCTGTCTAAAACTTTTTAAATTCTGCCTTTTCCTTTCTGTAGGATCCTACAGCTGCACATTATATGTTTCAAGATGACCCCTACCTTATCCCTAGAAACTATTTTGACGCTGTAAGTATTCCATTTTGAAACTTTGACGACCTCTACCCCCAGATATTAAGGGGACAGTCGGCAGCTTGGGGTTTTTTTAATTGAAAAAGGAAATAAAGTTTCTGATCATTCTTTAAACGTGTTCAGAATATTTTTTCTTTCAGTATTTCTGGTCTCCTATTGCTTATAAGGTTCTTCTGGGCAGGCTCAGGGGCAACACCACCAAACAGGCTCAGACCCCCCCCTCTAGGCATTTGGCTGCCTTCTCCCTTTCCACTTTCAGAACTGCTACTGTTTCTTCGGTTTAATGCCTTATCCACTGGCCTGCACTGCCAGGCTCTTTGCTGATATGTGGCTTTCGTTGAGGAATAAAGGCCTTTGCACAGATCGTGTTTATGTGTAATGGTTACTGACTTTAAATACTGTCTCTAGAGCTGATTCTTGCAATACAGTATAAACTTGCAATTTAGTAAAAATTAAAAAAAAAAAAGTGAGCTAAAACATCTGTACAGAATTGTAAATGTAGGTGTTGCTCTATATACCATAAGAAACTAATTGTCCCAACTTGTAAGAGCTTACAGTCTTACACAGAATAGCCATGGTATAATGAAGTGTGTGGAAAGAACAGTGTTGAGAGGAAGGAATCTTTGAGAGAGCAAGAGGGTACTTGCAGAGCAGCAGCTGGGTTATCTCCAGCATGGAGGGCAGCAGATAGAAGGCATAAAGTCAAGAGCGGGGAGTGACAGAATTGGAAGGAGTGCAATAAAAGGGAAGGCAACTAGAAGGAACATAGGTGAGAGCAAAATTAAATGAGACCTTGAAAGTGAAGCCGAGGAGCTTGAATTTGATGTGACTGGAATCCTATAAAGATTAGGATAGGGACTGATGTGATTTGAGAGTGAAGATTGGAGAAGTGAAGTCAGAGGGGAGAAGGCTGCTGTAGTCAATGTGAGATTTGGGGTGGGGAGGGAGAGAATGGGCTTAGCAGCTGAGATAGTGAGATAGCAAAGGAGTGTTCTCCTGTCCTTAAGAAGTGTTCATGCTCTGGGGGAGGCATGAGGTACTTAATCCCTCCAAGGATTCATTGTTCTAGAAGGTTATCCTCTTTATCATTCAACCATTTAGGTATTGTAAAGAAACAGACTTATCCCCTTTCCTTCCTATACAGCGTTTATTTTCGTTGTCCAAGGAGTCTGGGAAAAATGCTGCAAAATACATTGTTAACGAATTCCCTCAATTCTTTGAGAAGGACATTGCGGAACCTCATATACCGGTAAACTCTTTGCTCTTGTGGTCATGCTATCTCTATTTTTGCTATGTAGCAATATGGGCAGTAGGACTGTTTGCGTAAGGATTATAGGACTGAGCCCAAAAATTAGTCTAAAAATAACAAAAGCTTATGACTTACCACTAAATAACTGAGTGTTCTCTTGTTTACATAAGCTACATTTCAATTTGAGTTTACCAAAGGGAACATCTCTTAAGACCTCAGATAACATTTGTGATTAAAGTCAGTCAAGGCTTTTCAGGCAGAAGTAAGGAGTGAATAGATCTAGTTAATTTTTATAGCTCTAGTTTGATTTTAATTCTAATGATTTTAGTGTTGATGGTCCAGTTTGTAAGGGACTGGCCACTTAGGAAATGCAGTTCCTAATCCCCAGAAAATGATTCGTGCTACAGTCACTTCTATTATTACATTATGTGGGGGCAGGGAAGATGGAGGAGCCATAATGGCTTTTAGGATGGGTAATACGTTTCAGTTGGTGTCCTGGCTATTAGACGGTTTGAGCGTTATTCCTGGGGGAATTCTGCACCAAAAAATTAAATTCTGCACACATTATTTTAAAATTCTGAATATTTTATTTGTCAAAATAACACAATATCATCACCCCAGTTTCAAATATTTTCACAATTTATTTCAAAATTCCTGTCAGCAAGTATATTGGTAATAATACAGATACCAAAAAAAAATTCAGGAAACGTGTTTTGACAAATAGATTCCTTACTAGGCATATTAATACAGAACTTTGAATAATAATTCATTTAAACTACAATACAGAATCTAATTTCCTGCACCCCTCAGAAGAAGTGCAAAGGCTTGGGGGAGTCGGAGGAAATGGAGTAGCTGAGGGAGAAGGGAAATAATTGCTGGGAAGGAGCCAGGCAGTGAACCTGGAGGGTTGTTCAGTGTGGGTGGGAGAGATGTGGAACTAATTTGTTTTTTTGTTTTTTGTTTTGGGTTGTTGTTTTTTTGGGGGGGAGGGTGATTGTTGGGGAGTCTTCCCCATGCAGACTCTAGCTGACCCTTAGCCTCTCTGTCAGGTACATCTATCCCCATCCCCATGTGGCCCTTCACCCTCACTCAGCCACCCCTCCTCCCTCCATCCCCATGTGTCCCTGCACCTCCCTCCCTGTCCCCATGTGTCTCTGTGCACTCCACTAGCCCTTCTGAGCCCCAATCTGTGATTCCCCTCCCCCCCCCAGCAGCTCCAGGTGCCCCACGCTGTCCATCCTCCCCCCATATCCCATGCCATCCTCATCTGGTTCCATGGGCAGGGAACTGTGAGGAATGCAGCCTTTTCTCCTCCCTATCTGCAGCTGGCTGCTCCCACTTGGGAGCTGCTGCCCTCTGTTCTGGTGCCACAGAAGCCCCTAGTGGGCAAAAGGCGTGACTGCAGAATGTATTTTCTGCCGGAAAAAACATTCTGTGGGAGGCGTGAATTCTCCACGTACATAGTAGTACAGAATTCCCCCGTGAGTAGAGCATCCATTCAGCCTATGTGCTCTTTAATTTTAGTGCCTGATGCCAGAGAATCTTGCACCTCAGATTGAAGAAGTGAGTGAGGCAGCTCTTAAAGAACGTATCCAGCTTAGAAGAGTAAAAGCTTCTGTGGACATGTTTGATCAGCTCCTGCAAGCAGGTACCACCTTAAGCTACAGAACTGAATTTGTCAGCCAGATTGTGTGTATGGAGACCTAGACGTAGGGTGAAGCTGGTTTAATGTTAAAGTACAGAGTTGCAGAACTGATTTGTATTCTTGGGAACTGGTTCTTAAATCTTGGGCTCTCATCAGCTGTCACTTGTTTACTGAGACATTCTTAGTAGTCTCATGACTGATACACTTTGCTAGCTCATCAGTGGGAGATAAGGGTGTCAAGAGGGAGGAGGTTCCAAGATAGGCTCTTTCTTTTACCACTCTAGTTAATCTGGGCCATATGTCTGTCAAGAAGCAGGAAAGACCTTGGAATGCAAGGCCTTTTGAGTGAAGAGCTAAAAAGAAATATGGGGTGATGGGAGCTGAGAAGGCCTTGCCCTAACAAATGGAGAGGAGAGGATTCCATTACATTAATTTAAAGCTTGTTGGGATTAAATGTTTTTGATAGGGGAGGCGGTTTGCTGTCCTAGAACAGGTTGTCCCTCACTAGCTTTTCTGACAGGGTAGAGCACAGGAGCCCTTACCGAAAGCTTATGATGTTTTAGTTGGGTTATACTGGTATTGAAGCACTTTCACTCTTGGCCACTATCTGTCACCCCCACACCAGCCAGTACTTGGTCAGCAAAGCTCTACCTCTTGTCCATGCTCTGGATAGCCAGCAGTGGCGTCAGTGTTACAGCCAAGAAGGCAGACATTTTTTACGGGTACTAAAATGCCATTCTCTGGTCACCCCATTCTGAAATGTCTGTGTCTCCGCTGGATGTGTGATTTTTGGGAGTGTTGCTTTCGAACCCATCTTTGTTCATATAAAGTTGCTTTCTGGAAATTCTGCATGCCGTGACGTGTTTTGGTGTCAATGAAGAGCCCCATTTCATGAGTGCTGAATAAACACTGTATCCTTTATGTTTCATAATTCTGCTTCCTCATTGCTTGCAGGAACCCCTTTATCTCTGGAGACAACAAACCGTCTTCTAGATCTATTATGTTTCTATGGAGACAGAGAGCCTACTAGGGAAGATCAGTCTGAACAAAAGGAGGAGCTGAACGAATCAGAGGTACAAAAAACTGTTAAGAGGCTGTTTAATTAACTTTTTGCTTAAATAGTAGGAGAGCACATGTGATGGCAAGAACATCCTCACACCTTGAGTGCCTGGAGAGGCATGATGCTTGTATCCACTTGGAATATCTTATTGCAGTTAAATCTTGTGAACTGACCAAAGTGGCCTACTTTTAAAAGCTGTTCAGACTTAGCTGAAACCTTGTGGGCAAGAACCATGCTTAAACAGTTGTTGACCAGTGTGGTAGTGAAGGTATATAACTTTTTTTTTTCCCCGACCGCCGTATTTTTATAATTAAAAAAAGTGATATCCTACAAAGCAGGGCTAGCCTGTGGCAAGGGTTGACTTAGCATACTTCTCTGGGTGGGATCTCTGCTTTCACAGATCAGAGAATTGGATACCAAGAACCATGATAAAGCACTGACATGCTGGTAAGGCTTCAGCCATGGCTGGCATCTAAGGTCCTAATGTGCAGCCAGCATACTGATAGGACTGATGCCAAGGCCTGCTGACCAGGAACAAGCAATTGTTTATCCCACATGAGTGCTGCTGCTCTCTCCTTGGCCCTGTGGTAAGGAAAGGAGAGTGTGTCTTGATACTGTTCCCTCCTAGTATCCATCTTCCTCCTTTCTTACTCTCTAGTTCCACCACTCTGGTTCCAGCTCACTGCCCATTTCGCTCTCCCACATACTCAAAGATTTCTGACTGGCTGAATTCCTCTCCTGTACCCTGGTTAGCATACAGAGCATAGAGACAGGTGTCTCTTGCTTTTAGATGAAGTGGGCAATGGGGACAACATTTCTAGTCTATGCCTAGGGCGGGCAACAGGGTGAATCTGACTCTGAAGGGTGAACAGGAATAAGCAAGTAATTGAAATACACTCTCATTTAGTATTTACTTTTTTTGTACTTTGAGGTAACGATTAATGACAGCAGCAAACACTTTCAGACAGAAATGTCATTTCTGACCTGATTGTGTCCCATTAATAAATGAAACCCATCTTGATGCATTTGATTTTGGAGACCAACACACATACTTCTCTTATAAACCAACAAACACACACATAATATGAGAGAGAGAAAATCTATATTAAAATCCAGATTTTTTTTTTTTAAAGCACCAAACAAGGTGATATAAACAGGCTTCCTTATCATCTCAAGGCAGACAAATCAATTGTAATTTATACATGGTGAGAGGAGTCTAATGTTCCTCTTCTTTTTGTGTGCCATGCATGAGTTCACTTGCAGTTTATATTCACTTGTCTATTGTAGATTGGGAGGCAGGGTGAAGGAATACGGTTTCACCTGCAAGCAATGTCTACACTGTACGTGGCCCCACTGGTGATTGGGGGGGAAGGCAGGGAATCACTAGACTTCTTTTGCAGTGTATAAATTTTGTTTAGTTGGAGCGGTCTTTAGCCTATTTAATTCTAGGTATCACTTGCTAGACTTGTAATAAAAGTTTGATATTTTATTCATTGCAAATATTGTTTATGGCAAAAATCTTTTCAGGAGGAAGCTCCCAATCAGAGGAAACGGAGGGGGCGTCCATGGAAGACCCCAGACTTCATTGGCCCTAAGTGGAGGTATGTATAGAAGGTGTTCCTGAAATCTCTTGGCGTTTTATTAAATGTAATGTGGATGTGAATCTTGTGTTGCTCTAAGATTGCTGTTTCTTTTTGTTGTGTTTGTAAAGACCTATTAACATATCTGCAGCTGACACTTCTTTATACCATATGTTGATGTATTTAAGATATACAGTAGAACCTCAGAGTAACGAACACCAGAGTTACGACTTGACTAGTCAACTACACACCTCATTTGGAACTGGAAGTATGCAATCAGACCGCCACAGAGACCAAAATAAAAAAAGGAAATACAGTACAATACTGTGTTAAATGTAAACTACTAAAAAATAAAGGGAAAGCAGCATTTTTTTTCTGCATAGTAAAGTTTCAAAATTGTATTAAGTCAATGTTCAGATGTAAACTTTTGAAAGAACAACCATAAAGTTTTGTTCAGAGTTATGAACAACCTCCATTTCTGAGGTATTTGTAACTCTGAGGTTCTACTGTACTTTTTCGAGAGTGGTAATCAAGATCCAGTAAGAGATTTAAGAATGGCTTGACCTTTTACCTCTGGCTTAACATGGTTTGAGTAGTTTGTAAATCTTATACACAGTCTATATTCTGCAACATTTGAGAGGGGGTGGGCTAAAAAACCTCCATGTGACCAGCAAATAGTTTAGTGCAATCATGTTACATCTGTCATCCTGAAGACTTCTGAAACACTAGGAGAAAATTAAAAATAAAAACAAAAAAACAGTAAGAGGACAATAAAAATGCCATCATGGCTAAACAACACATTAAAAAGGCATTTAGAGGCAGAAAGGCATCCTTGAAAAATCAGAAGTCATATCCTAGTGAGATAAATAGAAAGGAGCATAAACGCTGGCAAGTCATGTGTAAAAGTAGAATAAGGCAGGCTAAGAAAGAACTTGAACAATTAACTAAGGACACACAAGCTGACCGCAAAAAAATTAAGTACATCAGAAGCAGGAAGCCTGCCAAACAATCAGTGTGGCCACTGGATGATCAAGATGCTAAAGGAGCACTCAAGGAAGACCAGGCCATTGCAGAGAAGCTAAACGAGCCATTCTTTTTAGATGACAAATCTGAGGAACTGTCCCAGAATGAGGTGTCAATAGAGAAGCTTTTGGAACAAATTGATAAACAGTAAGAAGTCACCAGGACCAGATGGTATTCAACCAAAAGTTCTGAAGGAACTTGAAAACTACTAACTGTGGCATGTAATCTATCACTTAAAGCAGCTGCTGTACCAGATGACTAGAAGGTAGCTAGTGTAATGTCTATTTAAAAAAAAAAAAAAAAAATGCTCCAGAGGCAATCTTGACAATTACAGGCCAGTAAGTCTAACTTCAATACCAGGCAAATTGGTTGAAACTATAGTAAAGAACAGAATTTTCAAACACATAGATTAGCATGATATGTTGGGAAGAGTCGGCACGGCTTTTGTAAAGAAAAATCATGCCTCGCCAATCTATCAGAATTCTTTGAGGAGTCAGCAAGCATGTGGACAAGGATGATCCAGTGGATATAGTAAACTTGGACTTTCAGAAAGCTTTTGAAAAGGTCCCACACCAAAGGCTCTTAAGCAAAGTAAGCAGTCATGGGATATGAGGGAAGGTCCTCTCATGGATCAGTATCTGATTCAAAGATAGGAAACAAAGGTAGGAATAAATGGTCAGTTTTCACAATGGGAAGGGGTAAATAGCAGGATCCCCCAAGGATCTGTATTGGACCCTATGTGGTTCAACATTACCCCTTTTCCCAGATCATTTATGAAACAGTGAGATGGCAAAGTTTGTAGATGAGACAAAATTACTCAAGATGGTTAAGTCTAAAGCAGACTGTGAAGAGTTACAAATGAATGAAACAATACATACAAAATGCTGGGGTCTAAACTAGCTGTTACCACTCAAGAAAGAGATCTCTGCATCATCGTGGATAGTTCTCTAAAAATATTTGCTTAATGTGCAGCAGCAGTCAAAGAAACATATAGAATGTTAGGAACTATTAGGAAAGGAATAGATAATAAGATAGAAAATATATCATAATGCCACTGTACAAGTCCATGGTATGCCCACATCTTGAATACACCATGCATCTCTGATTGCCTCATCTCAAAAAAGATATATTGGAAAAGGGGCAGAGAAGTGCAACAAAAATGATTGGGGTATAGAACAGCTTCCATACAAGGAGAGATTAAAAAGACTGGGTCTGTTCAACTTAGAAAAGAGATGACTGGGTGGGGGGGGGGAGGATATGCTGGAGGTCTATAAAATCATGAATGGTGTGGAGAAAGTGAATAGGGAAGTATTATTTACCTCTTCACATAACACAAGAACTTGGGGTCACCCAATTAAATTAGTAGGCAGAGGTTTAAAACAAACAAAAGGAAGTATTTCTTCACACAACACACAATCAACATGTGGAACTTGTTGCCAGGGAATGTTGTGATGGCCAAAAGTATAACTGGGTTCAGAAAAGAATTAAATAGGTTCATGGAGGATAGGTCCATCAATGGGCGTAAGCTAAGATAGTCAGGGTTGCAACTTCATGCCCTGGGTGTCCTTAAACCTCCAACAGCCAGAAACTGGGACTGGATGACGGGATGGATCACTCCAAATTTCCCTGTTCTGTTAATTCCTTTTGAAGTACCTGGAACTGACCACTGTCAGACAGGATACTGGGCTAGAAGGACTCATTGGTTTGACCCAGTATGGCTATTCTTATGTTCTTATGCTCAGTTGCCATGGCACTGGTCACCGTAAAAATATCCTTAGACAGCGTGATTTTTAAGATTTAGAAGTTGAATCACAAATAGAAATCACATTTGTCACCTCTGTATGGGACACAGCAGGGATTCAATGGATGACAAGAAGTGAAGAATAATATCAACTTCAATTGATGCTGCCAGATAAATTTTGTTAGGTAAAACAGAATTATCCAAATCAGAATTTGTCCTGGATCCCAGAAGTCCCTACTCTTCTGTAAAATACAGCAAACTACAGATGTAGTATGTTAGATTCCTTTCCTGAGAGTATTCTTCATGGAACTCTCCAATTCAAAACAGTTCACAAACTACTTATTCTTCCTCCTAGACTTCCTGTCTAATGTTCTACTCTTTATTGAGTTTAGGGAGAACAACAATGCCGAAAGGATATTTAACCTAATGCCAGAGAGAAATGCACACTCCTATTGCACAATGATCAGAGGAATGGTGAAGGTACAGTTACATCCACAGGATATCCGTTTTTGTTTGGCTCATTTCCAGTTTATTATGTCAGTATCTCTAATACATTTTTGTCTTCTCTCAGCATGGGGCTTGCATGAAGGCTCATGATATGTACACAGACTTGCTGAATGACAGGCACACCGGTGAGTGTCTTTCAGTCTCCTGTTTTTCTGTAATAGTTGACAGATTGGTTTGTAATGCATCTTCTGTTACTTAAAATCCATTCTTCTGGAATGTTGTAAAATATTCTAATTTTGTTTGGCTATTTCTTCTTCCATGGCAATGATGATTGGCGCAGGGGTACAGACCTCAGCTAGATCATGGGAGCTGAATGTGAACTCTGCTTATTTCCAGTGTGACGAACATGTGGTTGGCTGCCTGGAAACAAGTTCACATGAAAACTTTGCCTAGCACTGAGCCATGTTAGCAATAAGTGATAAACTCCCATATAAAGATGTACTTGTTAGTAAAATACAAGCTCATTGTGAAATGAATTTTCTTAAATCTTCCAGCTGATGTGTACACCTTCAATGCCCTAATTTTAGCAGTCCAAGAAGTGAAAGAAAACTACACTGAAAGATGGGAACTTGTTGAAGTAAGGAGAAAGGGATGAGGGAGGGAAGAGGCTGGAGGCGGGTTTTGTTTGGAGTAAATGAAAGTGTGTTTTGAATAATACTAGAAATAAAAGCTTCCTAATGAGGTGCTAATATAATTAGTGCTTGCAGAGAAAGTACTCCAGTTTAATACTAATTTTTGTAGAACAGTGGCCCCCCCAAAAAATCCTCATATTGTTTTGCGAGGGATTCGTGTGTCCTTTAAGAAATAGCCAATCAGTGCAATGGGTATGGAATTAAGATGGAATGTGAGCAAGCATTCTAAACAAAGTTCTGCACTGATTTTGTCTACAAATATATGAAAGGAATAAAAACTATGGAGGGAGATGAAATTATTTGGGATAACATAAGAGGGTCTGGTTTTGACTAACGGGATGCTATCCAGAAGGAAAATTAAGATGAGTGTCAGAAAAACTTTTTAGCTGAGATCTATTAGATTGGAATAGTCACCCAAGAAAATTTATCACAGCCCCATAATTTGCGAAATCTAAACCAAGACTAGATAATGCATTAGTAAACGTACAGTTTTGGGAGCAATCATCATCCACTGGCTGAGGAACAGAAATATAAAGATAGGGGAGACACATGCAATTCTATAGAAGTGCTGAATTGTGGTGAGTAAAACGCAGAGCAGTGTGGTTTTATTTATCTTTTTTTTTCTTGGTATAGGACTTGCTGAAGCACATGGTTCAACAGAAGGTGCAACCAAATCTGTTAACTTTTAATGCTGTTTTGAAGATTCTGAGGAAATGTGGTGGTATGAGCAAGAATCTCTCCCTAAGGACAGTGAGGGAAATGAAAGCACTTAACATAGGTAAGAGAGAGCCCTAGACTCTATTAGATATTCCTAATGGTACTTCCAAAATAGCAAACTTTAGGGTGATGGCCGGAGGAGTTTTGAGGCAGGGCATAATTTAGTTATGCCTGTCTCTTACATAAAGCTTTTCCTCCATAGATCTCAAAGTGCTTTACAAAGGTAGTCAGTATAATTATCTTCATTTTACAGATGTGGGAAACTGTGGCACAGAGGTGAAGTAACCTGGCAAATCAGTACCAGAGCCTGGAATTGAACCTGACTCTCATGAGTCCCATTCCAGTTTTAATTCTTAATTGTAAAGTACTGTACAAATGATTAATATATCATAGGCTTGACCAAAGAAAGACAAGCTTCTGAGAGTTTAAAACTTTGTGACGTGTGCCAGGAATACTGCTTTGCATGTTTAAAACCAGGGGACTCAATTCTGCAATCTTTGAAGCCTGTGAGAGTTTGGGGCTTGTAAAGATTGCAGGATCAAGCCTCACACTGATTCAGGCAAGTATCATTTGTAAATAAATAAATTAGGGGAAATTTGCACCACTCTGTAACCTATATAATACAGTTATCCATAATTATTAGATAGATTCTATGTTTTTCAGGGAAAGAATTTTCTCTTGCTATGTGTTTGTACAGTGCGTGGGCTCTGATCTAAACTGGGGCCATAAGATGCTACTATAATATAAGTAATCTGAAATAAAGCATACAGTTTTCAGATCTTTGCAGAAGATCCTGCAGTTCGGGTTTTAATGCCTCTTGGTTTGCTTATAAACTAACCTGTAAAAATAATGCAAACAAACAAGAACTAATGTTGTAGCAATGTGGTTTGATAGAAAAGGAGGTCTTGTTAAACATATCTGCTGCCTTTTTTTTTTTTAAATGAGATTCACTTAGCACTTCAAAAAGGATGCTGGGAAAAAGCTACAGGACTGATTTGAAGACTGGAAAATCCTGTTTCACAGTGAGACCTAAGCTGAATCTATTTAGTTTATCTAAGAAAAGGTTCAGAGGTGACATGCTCAGGGTCTAAGTGCCTATGTGGGAAGAAGATTCTGATAACTGGCATGTGAATCTAGCAGAAAAAGGCAAAATGATATAGACTTGCTCAAAGCTGAAGCTAGATGTACCTTATTTCTAGTTTGAATGTATGTTCAACAGTGAGGGTAAATAGTCATTAACAGTTTTTCCAGAGATGTGGAGTCTGTATCCCATGAAATCTTTAAAACAAGACTGGTGTCTTTCTAAAAGAAATGCTCTGTTTTAACCAGAAGTTGTGGGCTTGATGCAAGAATTACTGACTGAAACAGATCAGACTAGATGAGCAGTGGGTCCCTTCAGGTCTTAATCTATGAAAAATTGTACATCTGTAATGTGTAACATAGGATTCCGTGTGTGATAGGAACAGTCAAATGGACTATTAACTACACAAGTTCTAAATGTAGTTTCTTTTACTCCACCAATTTAAGAGGTAAAATAATATGTTAATGTCATCTCTGGGGCCATGTTAGTTTTATTTATTTATTTATTTTTCAGTCTCTGAGAAACCTTTGCTATTAATAAATCTTTAGCAGATACACAGGTATTAATAAACAAAATATGAAATTTCTTTATGCAGTGTCTCTTTGCTATTACTTTAGAGTTCAGTTGTAAAGCTTTGCCTACCTCCATTTACCAGGCTCACTTCAGTGTCTTTGTACATTGCAGAACCCAGCCTTGCAACATTTGACCATCTCCTTGATATATTTTATACATCCGGTACGTACAATATAAACTTGCTCAGTGTCTTAGTTACGAACTGTTCTGAGTGCCTAAAAGTGGCTTGGATGAAAGCAGCAGTCTGATGGTTTGAAAATACTGTCATGCCATGCAGCTATCTTGCAAGGATCATGTGCATTGCCTCTCTGATTGCTACATTGCCCAAATAGCTCATTAGAAAAAGCTAAGGGGGCTCCTATCCTGTGTTAAGGAGGAGAGGCTTCTTCTCTCTGGCGAACTTTCTGTGGGGACAGAAGAGATACTCTATCCACATGGAGATCAGCAAATAGACTGGGTTATGATCATGCATTAGTCGGAAAATCCTACACTCTTGCAATCCCTAAACACAGCTCTACACTGGACATGGGATAGGCCATGCAGAGGGACTCTGTATCCCCTGCTACTTGGGAACAGTGCTGTATATGGTACTCTGTGTAGCATGGGTGGGAGAAAGGCAGAGGTCTGACCTGTGGAATCCACCACCACGTGGTCCACTAGCCAAAATCCCTGAGGGTGGGGAAGGAAAGATTGCAGTGGTCACTACTACAGTTCACAGGCTGTAATAATGTTTGTGGGACAGCTGCACTGGTATCTGTGGTTGAGTGGGTTGGATTTTGTCTGCTCATCCCATCAACCGGTGTGGCAAATCCCCTGCCCTTAAGTTCTGTTTGCTTGGCCTTTGGGTAGGGGTCTTGAATTGGTCTTTTAGGAAATGTCTACATTTCTGAAGCCATCCCGTTTTGTTATGTAAATCCAATGTCAGTTGGGCAACTTTTAATTTAAACAAAACTGCAGCTGATTTGGTGCAGCAAAACCATGGTGAGAGGGAGGAAAAAAGAACTGTTACTTGAGTTGCCTTCAGAATCCCAGCACCTGGTTCCATTTCCATGGTGCTTTTGCTAGACATACCCTGTCAATGAACTGTGTAACACAACGGAGGTCTGAAAGTTGTATATATGTTTGTCATGCTGTCATATCTGCCCCAGGCTCAGTGGAACTCCTCTATGAACTGATGAATGAAATTGAAGGAAAGACTTTTGTTGCTCAGGATCCAGACGATGGTAAGTAATTTGGTATATCTAACAACTTGCTCTCTCTTCTGATGTAATAAACACGGGCGAGCTGTCCAGTGAACTGTAAATAAGTCCATCAGGCATAGATAAATTAAGGGTATCCTGAGCTAGTAGCTTACTAATTTGTCCACCTCTGACTAAATATAGTACAGTATTTGTTGATGGGGTGGAGCACAAAACACCAGCTGTCTTGAAGGTGCTCCACAGTATTGACACAGCATTTCCTTTCTTGTGGGATAGTATCGAGAGGAGCAAGCGGTGGGGCAGCACCACACACTTCTGGAGAAGAATGTCTGGTAGCATTTCCAGAAAGTCACTGCATTCCTTGATATTAGATGGGTTTTGATTGCAGAACTGTGTGACTAGTATAAAATTGTATAAAATGAAGCCTAGTGGAAATCAGTACTTCAGACAACTCTAGTTTGTGATAGGTGAGGAGGGGCAAAGATTCAGAATGTCCCAGGTGTCTTGTTGCTATTGCTGTACTGGGCAGATTTGATCAGTGAATGGAAATGTCAGATGGGCTGAACAAATTAGTTCTAAAATTAGATTTTGACGCATGTGCTGTAGAAAAGAAACTAGTACTTTACTATATTTGCCTCAACAAGTGTGTTTCTGACAAATGTGGATTGCTAGATGTTTAGTAGTCCACTAGGCTACTCTGCTAGAAACTTTCTTCACCCTGGAAAACTAATCTGCAGATGATCTGTCTGCCACATTTTCTCCTCTTAGTCTTAGGGCTGATCTACCCTAGAAAATTATATCCGCTCAGCTATGTCACTCTGGGGTGTGAAAAATCCTCACACCTGAGCAGCGTAGTGAAGCTGACCGAAGTCCCCATGTAGACTGTGCTAGGTCAATGGAAGAATTCTCAGGGAGGTGGATTACCTGCACCAATGGGAGAACCCCTGCCATCAGCATAGGCAGTGTCTACACTGAAGCATTACATCAACGCAGCTGCAGTGTGTTAAGTGCAGACAAGCCCTTAATGTTTTACATTAAAGTGTTGGCCCTTCTACACTGTTTTTTCACTCCACTCCCCACACTGCTTCTGCTGTCTTTCAGCACAGCTCCTTATGTTGGTTGCAGGGGACTCTGAGTGACCCAGAAAGATGCTTTTCCTGCGGGGATTGTGACCCTTCCATTCATGGTGTCCCAGGAACTAAGGACCCAGAGTCTCATCCCAAACTGACTGCTGTGTGGCGGTCTAATGCACTGTGGCTAGACCATAAGGATGGTCTTACTTCACATTTAGAGCTACTCAGTACACTCATTCATCTCGGACATGGTATAGACTGAGTGAAATGCTAGTAATGATCACTGAAGGAAAAAAACACGTAGCTGAACAAAAACTAGCACTTTTCTGACTCTTCCGTACTGCTCTTAATGTTCCTTTGGAATCACAAAAGAAATATCACTTGAATAAGGCAATGATGATTGGCGCAGGGGTACAGACCTCAGCTGAAGCATGGGAGCTGAATGTAAATGTTTCTCTGTCCTGCATGTAGTGGGGCATCTGAGAATATTTACATGAGACTTGTGCCTAGTCTGAGCTGTTTTAATTAAACTCTTAAAAAACCAACAACAAATCATTCTTACACTTCCCCGGTGCATATATTTCTCAGCTTATTTTTGGAGAATTCCAGCCATTCCTCTAAACTTAGCACTTCCACTAAAATGGAGTCTTGCCCCTTTGGAATGCATTGCAGTGTATATATATTCACTCTTGCCCTCGTAAACCACACAGCAATTTAAAATGTTCTCTGCAAGATCTTAACTTTGTATCCCAAAGGATTTGTATGTTATAATGCAGATAGCTGATGGATATTCTAAACATTTTAATAGCAGGATGGTACTTCTCTATCCTAAAAAGGCATCTTAACTCTTCAATGCCTTGCCACAGTGATCCTAATACAACTCCCAAAGGCAATTCAGTTAGATTCTTTCATCCATATTGCTGTCCACATACAGCCATGATTTCAGTCACTACCTGAATTTAGAGCACAAACTGCACAATCTTACATTAAACTTGTTTTTAAAAACTGCCCGGAAGACTTCTCCAGCCCATGCACAGATGGTCTGCACAGCTGTTGCTCTTCTCCATACTCCCTGACTGAATGGTTTTCCCCTCTCCAGTGGCTTCCCCATTTATCAGAGGTGGAAGGGGAGTGGTTTCCTTGCTACTTTAGGAGTCTGTTAGTGATGAAGAGTGGATAAAGATGTAGGCAAAGGGGGGGGAGGCAACTGTTGTACATGCTCTAGTGCAGGGGGTTCTCAGGACAAATTTTTTGGTGGCCTCAGAGTGCGGCCACCAACTCTTGCTTGTGGCCGCTATCTCACTTTTTCCTAAAATACTTTGGTTATCCTAAAGCTAACCAATAAATATGAACATAT
Source organism: Trachemys scripta elegans (assembly GCF_013100865.1). Taxonomy (NCBI): domain Eukaryota; kingdom Metazoa; phylum Chordata; order Testudines; family Emydidae; genus Trachemys; species Trachemys scripta. The sequence continues at coordinate 125,975,732 of NC_048302.1, forward strand.
ACACATCCAAAGCATTGTAATGTATTTATTGCTAGCTAGTAAGTCTGTTGTGAAAAGTGATATTAACAAACATACAAGTATCACTTTTCACAGCAGACTTAATCAGCCCTGGCAAGCCTGGGGACAAATTAAACCATGGATGGAGGGTTGGGGGAGGCAGTGGGGGCCAGGGGAGATGGGGCTGAGGGAGGCAGTGGGGGGCTGGAGCCTGAAGCCCCGCGGCCGGAAGACGAGGTCCAGGGACAGCCTGAAGCCATGTGGCCGGAGCCTGGGGCCTGCCACTGCGCAGCCAGAGCCCAGCCACCCCAGGGTTGAAGCCCAAAGCCTGAGCCCCGCCACCCATGAGAAAGTGGGGAACTTGCTGGCTGCCTCCTACAGCGTTGTGCCCCAGCTGACTCCAGAGAGGGACAGGGCCCAACCCCTGCTGCTGGCCCCAGCATCCAGGAGGGAGGGGGAAGGGGTTCTACTTTGCCCTCCCCCACATAGCCCAGGAGGCTGTGGCCGCAAGAAAAGCCCCTGGTGGCTGCTGCGGCCACGGTGGCAGCATTTGAGAAACGCTGCTCTAGTGTGTACCCCAGGAAAGGGGAAGAAAGGAGTCTGGGCAAGTGACTGCCTTTACATGTGTGTTCCTGGAGGCTCTAGAGATGGGAAGCAGGTGGCTCTTCTTACTGGCCTGACTCCGAAAATACTGTCCTGAAGCAAACAGGTGAATGTAGCTTTCACAAAGCTGCCCTACTCCTGAATATGGAGTCCTCTGCAGAGATCTTTCTACCAAAAGCTAGCTAGCTGAACAGATCTCTAGCCTGAGTCTAAAAGTGTAATACAGGAGTCCCAGCTACTTAACTACAAAGGCTTCTGTATAACAGGAAAAGCCTCTTCCATCTCGTGTGAAACCCTGTTAGAGAGGTGGTTAGTATTTCTCAAAACTAGACATTAATGGACTGGATTTTTTTTCCTTTCAGCCAAGTTCTTTGTCAATGCGATACGAATAGTAAGTATTCATTGCTCGTAGTTAACACTTTGAACAAGTTCCTCTATTTCATTGCCTTCCTGTAGGCTTATAAATCTAGTTTAGAATTGCCTCTGGGTATTCCAGACCTTACTGCACAGACTAGCTTCAACTATTTGCATTCCTTGCTCATTCAGTTCCACCAGCCTTGGCTGCCTCCAGTAGTCTTTCATTTCCCCACTGTTTCATTTGTACCTCCCAGTCTGAAATTCTCTTCCTCCCCTGTCAGTCACTGAATCAGTAACCCATCTGCCATGCTCTAGGCAACTGCCAGCATGCAATACAGATAAAGGGATACGGGTTTTGATTTGTTTGGTGTTTTTTTTTGTTTGTTTGTTTGTTTTTCCCCTCGCCCCCCCGGTATTTCTCTGTCCCTCCATGTTTTCTGATCACTTCGACACTGTCCAAAAATCTGCACACACCCACTTGTTTAACTTGCCCTTAAGTGAAGCCAGCCAAAGTGATTTGTTTTAGGTCAAGGAAACAGTTAATTGATCACTACACTGAATTGCTTCTTCACATCTTATCTTTAAACTTTCCTTTCACTATCAGCTAATTGACTCTGTAAATAGCGCTGAAGTCATGCATAGAAGGATGGGATGTAAGTGTTGTATTTTAGCAACTTAAATGTGCATTTGTTTATTGCAGTGCTTCAATCATAAGGATGTTGAGCTTGCATATAGATTACATAAGGTACTGGAGACAAGAGACAACTGGAAACTTATAGGAGATGCACAGAAACAGTCTGTCTATTGGTAAGTTTTTGGTGCAGCTATATTTAATACCATTAATGCATTAAGAACACTGTCCTCATTTTACTTAAACATAAACCAATATTTAATAAATTAGGATTTGAAAATTGAACTATTCTTTATGCAGAAGGAGACTTTCTTGAGCATCAGCTAGAATATAGATAACTTTTTAAGTCTATCCTTTTGAGTAGGAGTGGCGATAGCTTACTTGAGGTTTTCATCTAACAGTAAAATGAAAGCTTTTTAAAATATACAGAAAGCTGATTAAGATCCATAACTGCTAGCAGACTAAATGTGGAGAATAAATAATTTTGAAAGGACATCAGATTCAGTGTTTTGAAATCACTTCCCCTAAACAGCTCCACTTACATTATAGGAAAATTAGTTCTGTCTTTTCACCCAGCACATTTTCATGGCCACTATAGAGGAAGCATAAAAACTCTTGGTGAGGCAAGGGCTCACCCAATCTTATGTCTGGCCTATCCACTGTCTCAGTTTATCTTTGGTCTCTGATCAAACCAGTACATGTGGTGTTCTTGACAGTACCACTCCCCTTCTGGGTGTAGTTTTTTACCATAAAACAACATGCATCAAACCTTCTAGCCTAGCCATGTTCTCTGGGATCCATTAGTCCTTTCAGTTTATAATAGGATTTAGCGTCCATATAGCCCTCCCTCTAGGCTCAGAAGGCTTTCCAGTCCTTTACTAGGGCTTTGTTCAGTCTCCTGCAGCCCTCTCATCTGTGGCTCCTGCTCCCTGCATGTCTCCAACCCAGGCTTTGGACTCTGGAGAGTGTTTCTACTCTACTGTCCCTCCATCCTCACAGGCTAAGTGAAAGTTCAGGCTTATATACTGTGGCTGATTGTGTGACTGCCACCTGCTCCTCTAACCCCCACAAAGGACTGTAGTTCTCCATGTCCTTCAGGGAACCACGTGTCCCGGCATGCCTTCTCTTTAAGGGGACTTAGCCTTGGAATAGGGTTGGCTGGTCCCAGGTCCCCTGCTTCTACCCCTAAAGGGATAAAGATTTCATCCTGTTACACTTAGTGTTGTGCAGGCCTAACAATAGCATCTAAAACATGCATATGCATAGCTTCTCAGGCATCATGCTAATTGAGCATAATAGGAAATACCTGGACAGATGCTGAGGTGACCTGAAGAAAAGCCCATTGGAAGGATAGGGTTAAAGAAGCACCAAGAAAGGAATTCAGTGTTGGAATCGGTATCCACGAAGACACTGTTAGTGTAATAGGATTGATAGGGTCTTTATTAGTCTATAGTTTAAGTCAAAGGAGATGACTGGATTTAGATAAGTCGTCTCATTCATTGCATCAGGCCAGGGACCTGATTAGATGAGATGCTTCTCTTTGTGGCTCAAGGACAGTCTGTTTAATAAAGCAAAAGTGAAGCAGTTTCTTGGCTAATCACCAGCTCACAGAAATATCCTGTTACTAGTCTTAGAAAATGTTTCTTATCTATAGGGCAAAAATGTTTTCTCTGTGTTCATCTGTTCTGGATATTGTACCGATGAGACTGTTCTAACAAGTTTAAAAGAGCAGGGTTTTGGCTATTTTAACAAAGTGGAACACCTCCGCATTGATCTTCCTGTCAATGAATTGGGGGAACACTTGGGGGTGGGGGTTGTTACACCATGGTAGGAGGAGTAGGATGATTGTGTTACACTGCTCTTTGACCTACATTCTTATCTGGCTGTTGGCACAAGTTCACTTTCCATCCATTTCTATGTGAACATTAATCTGCAGTTACATGGAAGAGATACCTAGACTGGGATATTGGAACTAGTATATTGCAAGGCAAGATGGATCTTGTTTGCATCCTAATTCTAACCAGTCCTACCATTTACATCAACCCTAAAAGCTCTTGCCCACTGTGACGCTTTCTCTGGATGCCCAGGACTGGGAGTCACCTTGCTACTCCCCTGCCTTGTAAGAGTCTTTTTTGTGCCAGCTCCAGCATACCACCAGCCTTTCACCCACTCAAGCACTCACCTCAGGACTCTAACTTTGCTTTGCTCTGCTCCCCAATGCCTGAGCCCCTTTGCAGAGCATTCCCCTCTAGTGTCCGGCCCATGTCACTGGACAGTCACAGAAATTATCCAGTTTGCTGCACCCAAGGGAATAGTATAAACACTCCAGCTTGTTTGATTCAGCTGAGTGTCCGCTCCAATATAACAACACAGCACTGTCATCTGTTTATAGTGAAAACAAATATAAATTGATTAATAAAAATTAAGTTTTGAGAGACAGTGATCAAGGGTACTAAGAACAACAGGTTACAAATAAAGCAAAAGTTGTAACATTCTTTCTAGAGACTGACACTTAACAGGCTGCAGTCCTTGTGTAAAGACCTGAAGAAGAACTCTGGGAGCTTGAAAGCTTGTCTCTTTCGCCAACAGAAGTTGGTACAATAAAAGATTATCTCACCTACCTTTTCCCTTTTCTCTTGTCCTGGAACCAGCACAACTACAAAAACCCTGCAAACAATCCTTGTCTAAAGTAGTCTCATCTCACCTAAGTCTTTTCTGCAGTATTTCAGCCTAGGTTGGTTAGATCCTGTTTTCATGAATGCAGCCACGCTGCCTGGTTACCCCTTCGAGTGCAGGAGGGGTTCTGGTGCCCCCAAATCCATTGTTTTTGTTCACAGAGTCAGATGACTCCCCGAGGTGCTCTCCCGTGTTGAGTTCACCTCTCCTTCTCTCTCCTCAACAATCTGTTATTCCTGTTGACTTTTCATGCAAATGGGGCTTGCTTTGGCTTAATTTCCATCAGAGACAGGGTGGATTCCACGTCCCTTTGACAAAACCAGCTTGTCAGCCCTGCTTAAAACACAGATTCTAAACATATTTGCACTATGTACATACAGCTTCTTAAATATCACCCGTACATACATCACACAATGATTAGGAGGATCAGTATGACATAAGCTTCCATTAGACAACTCACGACCCTTTCTGGGTAAATACTATGAGAGCAGTGTGTTAGGTGTAGTGAGTTTGTCAGGCCTGATAGGAGTTGCTGTTACAGAACAGTGAACGCTTTGCTAGATGGCATTGAGGGTTCTTAGGGTCACAAAAACATTGCTTCTTCAAAGCCGATTGTGTTTAATGTCCAATTTAGTGCTAGTCATGTAAATGTTACTTCATTCAGATCTGATCATTGCTATTTACAGGTCCTGCTTCTATCCATTTCAGCCAATCTAATTACTGCTGAGTTCTGATAGCCTGCATTTTTTTTTCTCTTTTCTGCAGTACAAAGTTCTTTACTCTGGTGTGTATGATGGAACAAATCGATGTCATATTGAAGTGGTATAAAGAACTGGTCCCTTCGGTAAGATGGTATTTCCATGTATCTGGGCAGCATTAGTGCTTACGATGTAAATCTGGGAGAGCAAGGCAATCATACCAGGCTAAACTGCTGTCTCTGTTCATCAGCTCTTCTACCCAACCGTTCAAATAATGTTGGATTTCCTTCAAGCATTGGACACAGCCAACCATTTGGAAATGGTCCCTCAGATTTGGAAAGGTTAGTGGTAGCTTGGTTTCTTGGTTTCTTATAGTAACCTAAGGCTTGACCATACAGCTCACCTGATAAAGGGGTAAGGCAGTGTACTAGTCATTGGAGAGCCACTTAAATGCCTCCATGGTGAGAGCCACAAACTATTGCAGTACAATGTCATGATGCTGTGATGTTTGTCCTGCTTGGATCTTCAGAACACAGGCTCACAGCCATGATAGCCTCGCAGTGCAACATCAGGACATCTTAGGATGGTGGTTAAAGGGAGGGTGGACAACAGAGGTTGTACAACTAGTGTAACTATTCATTGAAGGGGAAAATACATGGCTCTCCCTTTAAATCAGCAATGATGATTGGCGCAGGGGTACGGACCTCAGCTGCATTATGGGAGCTGAATGTAAATGTTTTTGTCCTGCATGTGGTGGGAAAAGTGAGAACATTTACATGAGAACGGTGCCTACATCTGAGCTGCTCCTTAAATGTACTATTAAAAATTGTCCTGCTTGCTCCTTGGGAGGGAATGTTGCGTGTCCGATGCAGTAATGGCTCCATTGCTAACCACTCTCTTTCTTCAATCAGAGATCAAACAGCTTGGGCTTAACAAAAAAATCGAACTGTTGGAGGAGGTGTTGGCTCTGATGGCCAGGGAGATACACCCTCAGGAGGTGAGGCTCATGAAGTGATCAGTGAGGGTGAAAGTGTCACCCTGACTTTACTGTCCAGGGGTGGTGGTGGTGTTGGGGGGCGGGGTTAACACTAAGTGCAAAGTATTAGAGTAACTAGAACCATCATGTAGAGAGAATCCTAGATTTCCATTCACTGCATAGAGATCACAAATAACACAAACCTATATATTTAGATTAATCTAAAGTTCCTATTAAGGGTTCTAGGTGCCTTTATTAATTTGAGGTTTCACTATATGGCAAATAAGCTCAGCATCCTCCCAGAACCCGCTTCAGCTTTCAACATGCGCCTCTATCCTCAAAAAAGGTGGGCTTTGCAGCATGCCCTGACCATCAGTACATTAGACCTGTTGGGGACCAGGGTGGGAGAGGGGAGTGAATTCCAATACCTGGGTGGGCCCCTCATGAGAACGCCCTGCGAGCAGCTCATTCTCTTCTAAATGGAGAGGGGTTCAGGCTCCATATCTGACCATGCACAAAGACTAGATCTCTCTCCTAGAATGAAATTGGCCCCTATCTGGGTTTGTCATCTCTGAATTTGTAGAGATGAGCAGCCAAATTCCATCCTCTTGGTATAACTCCATTGACTTCAGTGGAGTTAAACCAGGAATGAACTTGACTCAAGATGACTCAAAAATCGTAAGATCGAGGAATCTACAGATTATATACATCTGACTTATTGAGAGAAGCTGTTTTTCGCTGGGTGGGGGACAGATGACATTTAGCTCCATAACTCTCACTGATGTTCAAGGAGAGTGAGATGCATAACTGCCATTTGTGCCTTTTGAAAATCTCCTCCATTGAGATTATTTTAAAAAAATGTGCAAATGTAGATGCTCATAACATGCCTGGCCCCAGTGGTTTAATGTGAAGAAGCTTTTCTGCAGCTTTCCGAACGTCACCTGGTAGTATTCCCCTTTCTTGCCTTAGTATACAGTGACTTACAGTTGCTGTGGTATTTAAAAATCGTCCAGTCGAGAGCTTTCTGGTGGAGCGGTCTTCCTATAAAAGAGGTATGTTTTCTGATTTTGAAAGTGTGGTAAACAATTCACTGGTAAACAAGATGCCCCACAAGTTACAGATGTTTGGGTGCTAATAGAGTAATCTCTTCACAGACTCAAATGTCATTTGCCAACTGTGCTGCAGATATCAAATCTATTTTTGAAACTCAAGAGAAGAACCAGGTCCCCTTAGCGTGGACAGCGAGTGCTCTGGGTAACACTGCTATACTGTTCTCAAGGGTGGGGAGTATCCAAGAAGCCTGGTAAGTGTGTGGCTACTATGAATTCTTGTCCTGCTTGTCTTGTCCTGTCCTGCATCCTTGATATCTCCAATTCAGATTTTAATCACAGACTGGCATAGTATCCTACTCATAGCCTACTCGCTTGCATGCAAAATGCTTTATGCTGCCAGATATCTTGTAAATGCACCAAAAAAACCTAGGGTCTGTGAGCACTTTATTTAAAAAAAAAAAAAAAATATCCAGTCCCCAATTTTGAGGTCTGATCCAACTCCCAAGTCAAATCTCCCATTGATTCACTTGGATCAGTACATTTGGGAACAGACCAGGAGGTGGGTGCCTTTATATAAAGTTGTACATTTACATCTGTTTGAATTTTTTTAAGGCGAAAGGGTTTTTTTTTAAGTGCACTCTCAGCATATATTCCTGCAGTGACATTTTTCTTACTATATTGAAGACTAAGGTAGACATAAATTAATCATTTTAGTCTGCAGATAAAATCAGTGAATATTTCAAAATGTGTATACCAAAGACACTTCTTCCTTAATGAGACTGACATTATAACCTCAGCTGTTGTTTTTTTTTCTTCGTCTTCAAATAGGAACATGCTGGAGCTTTTCAAAAAAAACCAGAGAGTCCCCAGGTGAGTTCATTTAGTGGTCCGATGTCAGGTGGCAGATCTCTCACACTACTTTGGTTGGGGTCTTGCATTGTGTTTCTAGGTGACATTAGCAGTCTGTGGTTTTTCACATCTTCACTTCCTAAGAGAACTCCTAAACTGGATACTTTTCATTTGGGTGTTGGCCTCCCTGGTGAGCGGGGAGGGGTTTCTTCATGCACCCAGTATAAGAGCTCTCAGCATAGGTTTTTGTGCCCCAGGACATGGTCAAGGTTGGTTTGAGTGAGATCCTTGAGACTTTAAAATTCTGATGCTGTGACTTTTTCCCCCACTTGTGTCAGACTCTTGAGATATGGGGTAATAAAATAATTGAATGGGCTCAACAACTCAAAGTGTGTTGCTGAACAAGCCCAACAGGTCAGTGTGGGGCCAGATTAACTCTCCACTAGAGACCAAGAGCAGCTCCTCTGAGACTCTCCCAACCAACATCACCCTGAAGTGTCCCTAGCCTCTGTTTGCCAGAAGGTGGGAATGGACAATGAACAACTGTCCTGTTCTGTTCATTCCTCTGAAGCACCTGGCATTGGCCACTGTCGGGAAAACAATACTGGGCTAGGTGACTCATTGGTCTGACCCAGAATGGCCATTCTTACGTTAAGATTGATGGTCTTACATTTTAGCATACTTAGCGTTTGACCCTCTAGTTGAAAGCAATAGGTGCTCCTGCTGGAATTCTTCAGATCACACCGAATCACACTAGCTCCTGAACTGATCGCTTTACAGTTGGTAAATGTTTGGTAGATCATTCAAAATGAAACTGACCAGAGTGTGTGGGGGGGTTAGTTATCTTTTGAGAACTCTAGAAAGAAGCTTAATTTAAAAGTAGGAATTTTAACTCCTAAGAGAAATTAACACATTTAAAGCAGTGTGATCTTTACCTCAGAAAAGTATTGGGCTGTGTGCTTATACTTACAATGGCAGTCTGTGTGTTGGCCCTGGTGTCCTGGCCAAGCATCGGTTCTGGTAATTACAGCCAGCCTGCCTAGATATGCTTGCAGTGGGAATTAGGTATTGTATTGGAAGGAGCTGTTGTGTGTTTAATATGCACACACCTGCATATGTACATCTCAGAGCACTTGCACTAGTGAAATCCCCCAAGCTGATGTGCGAAGTCCGAGCCCCAGCAGGAATCTGTGCTGAGGGGTAGGAGGGGAATTCTGAAGTTTTCAGCATGGCTGTTAGTCCTCAGTGGCCACCAGCTCTGAATGTGAGGGGAGGGAAGGTGCTTCTTGAGAGCTGCCAGTAGAACAGGAAAAGGCTCCTTTGGTTTAAGTGGCCCAGCTGCACCCCCTTGTCCTACTCATCTCTCTGGTAGCTGCTGCAGACGCTTCTCCCCAGCTCATCTTCCCTATCAGCAACATGTCCTCCCTCCAGCAGGAGAGGAGGGAGTCTGGCCAGCCACCTGGAGGCTCTGCCAGACTGGTACCTTTACAGAAGTAGCAGAGCTGTAGCCAGCTGTTTTGTGCCTCCATGCTGAGCTTGTTGGGGAAGGCAGAGAAGGCAAATTTTCCCCCCTACCCCTTCTTTCCTCTTACAGGCAGCTCCCTACAAGATACTAGGGCTCTGTCTGTCAGTTTAGAGGGCTCCACTCTGAGCAGTGCCTCTGGTATCGTTCAAGCAGGATGCTCCAACTCCTCTAATGGGAGAGGGAATGGCTGTGAGAGCAATCTCTAAACAGGGCTCAAAAATAACGCCACTTAACCCTAAGCTCCTGTACCTCTGTCTCCACCACTGAGAGGTGGAGCCCAGCCTGGGGCGGGGGGGGGAGGTTCCGCACATCGTTGCATGTATAGTAATGTGTGTTCCTCAGTTAGGGAGGGCATTTTCAGAAGTGCTGGCCTAACTGCTTGCGTTAAAGGCAAAGCTAAAACTCCCACTGATTTCAGGGAGAGCAATTAGGCCTGACTGAACGCTTCTGAAAATCTCCTAAGCATTGAAACAAGTGAAGTTAATTACAGAGGGCTTGTGTGTGCTGTGGACACCCCACCCTGGAGCTCAGCGTATTCCTTCCCAACCCAGGCATTCTGGCTCTGCAGAGCATTCACTCTTTGCTTCTCACTTGTAGCGACCAGGTGATGAATGAGGTCTTGACCTGCACTAAACAAAGCAACGCTCCAGATCAGGCGGTTAAGCTAGTGAAGTTGGCTGCTGCCTTCGGTCTACCTACAACTGCAAAGCTTGCAAGGAGGGTGAAAGAGGAGTTTGAACTGTCTGAAGAGCAGAAGTAAGATGGATTGTTTTATGTATTTGTTGTTCCATATCCACTGTCAGCCGTAACTAGGAAAATCTGTGTCCCTCTCTGCGAATGACTTACAGGAGAGTTGGCTTTCAGAATGCCACACACAGCTTTGCTGTAACCTTCGCTCCAGTCCTCCTCACTTGCAGAAAACCTCAATGTTAATCCCAGGCTCTACTCCTAACACTGCTAACTTAGCACCTTTCTTCACTAAGGTGATTAGATTTCAAGTTTTAGTGAGTCTCCGGCCTGTGTGTAGTTATAATAAAACTTCATTTAAAAACAACAAAAACGCTTTTTCCCTGTTGCTGAGAGACGGATCCTCAAAACCAGGGGAAACTGAACAGAGATATAATGAAGCGGCATTTGATGGCACTTTGGGCACCTATAGCTGCAGATATACTCCTTTGTGAGACTTTGTCTACATCTTTAGTTGCCTAAATGACTTTATAAAAATCTGGCTCTTTTGTGTCTAGTCAGAGTAACCCCCCTCCAAAAAAAGGGGGGGGGCTTACGGGACTAGTGATTTTTGGGTGCCCAGTGTAAGACTCTTTAAAAGGAACTAATTTATCAGGTAGTGCTGAGTACCCAACTTCTGAACATCAAAACCCTGAATGGTGTCTAGTTAGGCACCCAAAACACATCTGAGAATACATGCTGTGTTCTCTCAGCGCAGTGAATCGGAGATGTTACCAGTAGATAATGCTTTCAGTGGGTTTTGTTGACTTAGTTTCTTTAAAAGCGAGACATTTAAAAGGCAACATTCTCTCTAAGACTTGTCTGAAAAAACTACTGGAGCAGCTAAAAATCAGCGTAACCCTTAGGACTCTGAAGGAGAGGAAACCATTACTCTGAAAGTTGCATTGCAGAACTGAAATTATTCTTGAAACCCAATCTGGCCTGGCTCCCATTCCAGCCTGCCTCTCCTGCTACAAAATGAGCCTTAGGAGTGGGTGGTCTCCTTCAGTTCCCTCTGGAAGGGAGCATGGATATGTGGAGGCGTAATGTGGTGGTAGCATACTGTGCACTGAACTGTCCTTTCTGTAACTATGTCACAAGTGGGTTTCAACTACCTGTTAAATTGAACCTTTTCTCCCCAGGAAGGCTGTGGAAGATGCTGATCCCCAAAGCAGCGATAGCGACAGCGACTAGGAGCTGTTTCTTTAGCTTTCCCTGTGAAACAAAGAATGGGAGCAGTTTCTCACTACTATGATCTGTGTGGGCTGCTTTGGAAAGCTGCACTCATGATTTCACCCCTCTCCTTCCATTGGACGGGACAGACCAAAGGACACTAGGAATAAGAAGCTTGTATTGTTCTGCTTGCAGCAATACCTCTCCTCCCACCTCTATCCTCAAACCAGCTAAGAGAGACGATGGAAGCTCTTCGCCGTTAAATGCTCCCCTAGTGGCTTGTCCAGGGGTTAGAGAAGAGACATATGGCTATGGACTAGACCACATCTACATCAGCCTTACCTGTTTTCAGTTGACTTAGTCTGTGAATTTAAACAGCCTAAATTACTGTTTCACTGTTTTACATGAAACATTCTTATCAGCCCTGTGCAATCAGTCTATTAAGTGTTATAAGTTACTCTGCAGTACAATGGAGCTGATCTATGAAGACTCCTCCAGGGACTTGCTTATGGTACCTCCCCTCTTGGGTTCAGGAATGGGCTTTGAGGCCCAGAGCTGTGACAGCTGCTCTACTGTGAGCCTCTAAGGCTCCAGCTACCCTGCAACCTGGGGGTGTGATTCTCACCTTAAAATGTACATGGCTGCTGTACTCAAAGATGCTGCTTCTACCCTCCAGCAGAGGCCTACACTGACCTTGTCTTCTAGCATGCATGGGCAGTGCTGCCTTGAAAAGCTTGATAGTTCCCTTTAACTGATACCACTAGGATGATGTTGTCCCTAACACACCCACACCAAAGGCTAGAGTTTAACCTCCCAGGCTCCATTGTGGGAAGAGGGAGTTTGTCAGTCTTTTAATCAGCCTTCTCAGATGAATCTTTTCATTGAAGAGGATCACAATTGGGTAGTATGGAGAACCTCAAGGCACAAATTAATCAATTCTTTTCATTGTAACATCCTTTTGATCACTTCCATAGCTACCAGCATAGTAAAGGTTAAGCTCAGCAGTACTTCCTTCCTACACTAAAGCAGTTTCCATGTATCTACTACTGAACATGCAATAGGAGAAAAGGGGTTGAGTGCAGGATTAAAAGTGAAGTGTAACAGTGACAGCTAAGAGGGAGTAGGGGAAGATGCACCTCTATAACAGCTTGAATAGCCTAAACACACTAATTACAATAAGGGGGATAAGAGGAAAACTGGACAGACATAGGAAGAGTCTCTGCCATGTCACACTTGATTAGATTAAGCAAAAGTAGGGCAGCTCTATTCTTTCTTCCTGTCCTCCACTGCCATATTTACAGCTAGACTAAACAAAAAATAGTGCAAGGAACAAGTCAGTTGTTTCTAACTTTGTCTCAGCCCGTGAAAGGAGTGGCTGGCCTTTACATCAGTCAACCATAAGGATATCACTAGAGTGTTGCAGTGGTAGCTTGGATTGCTGCTGTATTATTCAGCCACTGCTCTTTGGTTCATGTCAGTCAGTGTAACTTATATTCTTATAGGAGTACTGCTGGGCCTACAACAACCTTTCCAAATGTTTGAAGCTGACCGTAAATAGCAACTTTTGTTGGTGAGAATTGAAATGCTATTATTATGGGAATGTGAATTAATTATGATAAGGTTGTAGATATCTGTTCTAGGTAAATATCCTACTTCTAGGTGCTTTGATTTTTAAAGCATGAAGCAAAGTTAACCATACAGCAATGTATAATAAACCCTGCCAGAACTAAAGGGGAAAATTGATGTGTTTGAACTAGTTTATATAGAATAAGGGTAAATAAAGGCTTGAACAGGTCTACTTCACTATCTTCCATGTTGGAACTGAAATACAGTACGTGGTCTAAATCTGTTGTAATGTTTTGTAAATAAATATATGTAGTTTGTTTGGGACACCTTGCATGATACTGATGAATGTGGTTGGTTCGAGGTAAGTTAAAGAGCTGATACATTCTACCCAGACTAACATTTCACTGAAGTAAAATATAGGGAGGAAAGTTTCAGAACAGGGAGGCATTTAGGAAACCTAGCAGAATTTTCTTGCAAGTCTGAATGTCTTTTGTGTGTTTGATCCATACTTAATATCTATCATGATAGAGGCAAGGATGAGTTTTAATCAATATTTTTCAAGATGTTTTCTGGTTAAACCAATTGGTAATACTATGCACACATCTGGAAGCTTCCTAATTACAGACCATGCTGTTTAACAGACTACTAAATTAAAGTATTTCCTTACACAGTGAGAGGATGCTTGTTTTGAACTGCCTAAGCACAAAGATATTTTAGTTCTAGATTATATACATAGCCTGGCACTAACTCAAGGATTTAAAATACAACTGCAAGAAATAGCATCAGTAGTTATACTATGTAGGGTAAAAGGCAAGGGCTAGTGATAGTATAAATTTAAATTCCTACACACTGAGAACAAGAATATATACTAACACACAGTTACCGAGAGATGTGGCAGCTGTTTGCCACCATCAGCTTCAGGCCACTAATACCAACTCCTGCATCACTGATCTGCTTTGATGCTGCAATCTCCTATGTGCATATGAGAACTGATAGAAACTTTCTGCCTTTGCCCCTTGTTTGGATTTGGTAACAGCTTTAAGCAAGAGAATTGAATAGAAGAGACATGGGTTTTACATCTTGTTTTATTCAACGGCACCAACTGGCAAATCAATAATGGTGGGTTACAAACATTATTTTGGCTGGATCACAAGCCCAATCAGTACAACTTGGAAACAAAATGGCTATACAAGTTGCAGAGAAAGCATCCTGAAGGTTGCTGTCATGATAACAACTGAAACCAATACAAATACAACAGGTGGTGAGATTCAGCTCAGTGCAAGGAGACAGGACAGTACCCGTGGTTTGAGACATAACTCTTTCTACCCCTTTCAAGGTCCTGGTGTGCAAACCCTTTACAGATCATTTGATTTTTTTCCCCAGCACTTAAACGATTCTGCTGCATTAGACTGCTTCCAAAAGTATAATCCTAGATCCCTAGCCTAGATCAATCCACTTGAGTTGTTCCTAATCCCACTGCACTGGCATATGCAGTCAGGATATCCACTACTTGTTTTGTTTCCAGGGTCATTCGAGCTTCAGTCAGCCAATCCTGTGCCACTCTCCTCGATTCCCCTTTCAGCTGGTTGACAAATTTAGCTGCCAGCTCTAGATCTCCATGTTCAATGCAATATGAAGCATAGGATAGTAATTTAAATGTGTCCAGGTCTTCAGGGCTGAGCTCAGCAGGTGGTTTCAGTTGCGGAGGATGAAACAGGAGAAGTGACTGTAGGTAAGAGAGCAAGTACTGATACAAGCTGTTTCTGGTTTCATCGATCATAGCCACTCTTTTTGCCAGTTTTTGGACGGCATAGAAACGTGCTCTGAGTGCCTCTTCACTATAGACTCCCCGGGTCAAAGATTCTTGGGGGAGAGCTGAGACTAAGGCTTCAGTAAATGCATTGTCAGAACAGCTGGCTTTGACGGCCTGAACTGCACACTCCAATGGTTCAGTGGGACTATCCCCAGATGCAGTCTTCATACTGTATTTTAAAGCCTCAACTGAAAGCCACAACTGATGTGCCTTTCTGGCTTCTTCTTCAGCAACTGCGTGGCCTGCAGAATAAACCCAGAAAGGAGGTTTTCGTAGACTGACATTGACCACCCACCTCCCCCATATAACTGCCACATCAAAGTAACTATAAAGTAACTGCACCCTCATAGGCCAGTTTAACACATTAACAAGCACAAGCTAGTTCCCTTTCCCATGAATCAGTTTACTTTCAAAGACAGCACAATCTACTTTTGGAGGTGTGGGACGGGCTGGCTTAACAGCAGTTCAGGATAATATTGTGTCTGACTGCTGAAGTGAGGTGTGCAAAACCTGCTATTATCCCGAGCTGTCTAGAGAAAGCCGGCCACTTCAAAAGCAGGAGAGCTACTTCTCCACAAGTACACTTTGGCAGAGGGTTATATTCTCTTTGAATCTGCTCACTAGGGCAGAAGTGCTCAGCACATTAGGAAAAACAGGTCAATTAGTTATGTGGCCAATATGTGCTTAGGCATCAATCTTGGGTCACTGTGATGGAATAAACCCCTCTGTTCATACCCTACACACTACTGTAAGAATCTTTGTACAGAGTATTCCTGACGAGTTTTCAAATGACACCTTACAGTTTGCATGTCAGTATTGGCCTAGTAAAATATGTGTTGCAACATTGTATGTGAAGTTATAAGATTCCCCTGTACGATAGATACACATTCCAAATCCCACAGCCCTGACCAGACAGAAGTCAGGTCTGTCCTAAACAAAGGAAGGAATGTGTGCTTGCCTTACTTTGCATTTAAGTGATAAAAACGTCATCAAGCAGGGAGGGAAAACAAAGGAAGTTCAAACAAGTGAAAAATAAAACCCCAGCAGGGAATAGTCTTCCACATAGACTGACTCCCCGGTCTCAGCTGGAAAGGATTTTCAAGAGGAGAGAAACTATAAAAAGAAGGGACAAACACCCCCTGGGACACCCCCCCCAACCCCCACACCTGAGAAGACAAAAGGAAAACAGCCATTGGAGTGCGGGGGAGGGGTTCAGACCTGAAAGTTTGGTCAGTAATCTACTGGAGAGTGGTGTGAAAGTTTGCTTTGCAACCCAGATTGTTTCTTAAGTAGATACAAGGAGGAAAAAAAAAAAAAAAAAAAAAGTAAAACACTAGTAACCATTTCTGACTTTTGTGCCTCCTCACTTATACTCCTTCAAAATCTCTTTGTAGTTAATAAACTACTTTTACTGTTTCATCTAATCCAGTGTTTAAGTTGAAGTGCCTGGGTAACTCCATTTAAAATAAGATGGCATATTATTGCCTTCAAGGAATAACAGACTTAATATAGTTGTACTGTCCAGGAAAGGGCTGGGCAGTAAAGGATAAACCTTTCTAGAGGAAGATCTGATCCGGGACTGGGTGAGGTGTTGGGGTCACCCTGCAGTAGAATCAAGCCTGGTGAAAGCCAGGGTGTAGCTGGCAGGCTACAGTAACACAAACACGGAGGGTATGGCTAGCATGCTGGAAGGCTGTTTGTGAGCAGCCCAGGCAGGAACTACTACAGCAAGGTATTGCAAGGCACCCAAGGGTGCAGGGTAAGGGTGACATAGTGCCCCACTAGTCTGGATTGTGCTCTGGTACATCACAGTCATCACAAAATGTTTCTGCCCCATTTTCCAGTACTCACTCTCCACTGCCTGCTCAATCCCTTTCAGCCGGGCATAGGCTGTGTTGATATCCAAAGTGAAGTTGTCAAGTTGTTCCTGAGTAAGGCGTTTGAATTGCATTTCCTGTTCACTGAGCTTCTCAGACAAGCTCTGAAACAAGAAACTTAACATAAATCTAGTACCATTGTAAACAAATACATGAACAAATACTTCATGGACAGAGATCAAAATTATACCTTTTAGAACACAATACCACAGATCAGTTTATTGTATGCCTTCCAAAGACAACGCACATTATAGTAAATACAACATTGCCCTGGCAATCAGGCACCCTAACTTGAGAGTAGAGCCAAATACTATTGCACTTGCTGTTTAGTATCAGCAAATCCTCTCTTCCATCAAAAAGATTAAAAGGAATAGAATCTGAAGTGATCAAAGAGTTTGTGTATTCCATCCCCTTTCAGTATAATTGGCTTCATTCTATGGCCTGCATTAAAGTGTACTGAAGGATGCATTTGTAAGACTGCTGTCCAGTGGGACCCTTACATGATGTGCATCTCCCAAGGCGATCACAAACTAGATACCATGCCATGTAGTCCCTGGCCATTTCATTATAGATCTCCCCTCCCTCACCTGCTGAAACTCCAGTTTGAGTTCCTGTTCTTGGATCTTCAGAACATCTCTTAGGTGATCCGTGTGAGCAGCTGCCTGCCTGCGGAGCTGGGTCCTCATTTCACTCTCCATTACTTCTCGGACTTCTTCTATCTGTACAGAAACAGGCACTACCTATAAGTCTTCATCTCCCAACTGCTTGATGATAGCAAGGGTGATGTTATTGAAAATTAACCCAACAATAATTTTCTTGAGGTCATATTCCTGACATCTCTGAGCTTCTTATAAAGACTCTATGTAACTTTACATTTTTAAAATTAACAACGTTTTAGAGACACCTTCGAAGTTCTCTTGCTCTGTTGGTTTGTCTTTCTAATGGCTAAAAGCCCATAATGCTAGTAACCAGTGACTACACTTGCTAGATAGTTAACTGTTCATGCTTTTAAGTTTAGACATGCATGAAAAATAAATTGCTCAGATAAAAGTATACATCAAAAAAAATTTCTAAAATTTCCCCAATCAGGTCTCAAATTAAAATGCTTCTACTTTTTTCCCCCTCCTCTATCTGTAATATTTTATTTCAAACTATACACACGGTGTCAGCTTATCTGCTTATAAACTTGACACTAACACTTATTTCTGGAGTGGCTATATGTTTTCCCAATCCCTGAATGTTTTTTGCACTAATGGAGTCACATGAGAAGTCAACGGGCTTCTAGTTCTTTCTTGTACTGAGCTTCCTGTCAGTGAACTGTTCACTCAAGCTAGCCCTGGTCCCTTTTCTTCAAATGCCACAACAACCTGGATCTAAACAGCTGAATTAAAACAAATAAGGGAGGGGGGGGGAGGAGGAGGAGGAGGAGTTCTTAACTATGAAGATCTCAATCCGAATGCAGCTTTGGACAACCACAACCTGGGTGAAATCTTGGCCCTACTGAAGTTAATGGGAGTTTTGCAGTTGACTTCAGTACAGCCAAGATTACACCCTGCTTTTCAGAAGTGCACACGTGCAAGATTTCATGTCTTGTTTGGAAGCACTCTACATTTTGCTGACCATATATGAATACAAATACCCATATTTGTGTGTAATAGCTGTGGCTGACTATACATGGAACGTTTTCAAAAGTACTTAAGTGACTCACGGGCTTTTGAAAGTTTTCCCCTACAAGCCTAATTTGCGCACACATTTGAGAATCTAGCTTCAATGTCCAAAGCTATATTTCTGTTTTCTAACCAGCTGCCACACTATTAGTTTGCAGCTTGGAAGATGTCAGACTTCACTGGTGAATTCCACTACAGGCAGAGAACATACTGGAAAACAGCAGCATGGGAGGGAGGACCAATTACCCTGTGCTTACTGTACCTTTTTGTCCTGGCCAATCTGGATCTCACTTTTGTGGTGCTCTAGTGCTTTGGCCACTGCTGTCTCAAGTGCTCTCTTATCTTCCAGTTTTTGCTTTTCCAGGGCTGCCTCAATGTGCTGCTGTTCTCTCACTCTCTGATCTGCCAGTTCACTGTTTAGCTGGTCAATACGACGATGAGCATGGGCAATGAGAGAATTTAAATCATCTGTAGACAGCTGACCAGCTAGAGAGAACAAGTTTTATTAGAAATAGATGACTGGAGAAACAGTCAGACAGACACGCCACCTGCGCCAACCAGCACATGCACACACGAAACAAGATCATCCTCAGGTCACAAACTGGAAATATTTAATACTCAACTAGCACTTTTTATCCAAGGACCTTAGCACTTTACTATCCCTCTTCCTGCCAGGGCACCCATCCAAGCCCTTCTGGACAGCATCTCCAAACTAACCAAGTGAATTATTTTTTCCTAAATACAAGAAGGAGCTATCAAAATGCATCTCTCACAATTACCACCCTGCCAGCCCCTGGATTCTTCCCCACCCCACCCCGATGTATGTCAAATTTAGAACTGTAAGTTTCTCGTGGCTCAAAACTGCCCTTGTATTGGTTTTTAAAGCACCATGCAGTTATCACTGTGCTAATAAGCCATACAGCAGCCCAAGGGATGTAGAGTAAAGCAGAGCCAGTGACTCTGGGTGAGACTGGATATGGATGACCGTGAGCTTGCTGAAGCTCAGTCCTGAGAAGACAGGCAGGGACAGTGAGTGAGAGGAGAGCAAGTCAAAGTATTGGCAGCTGTTATGCAAGTTCCTCTGATTGAGGTTTATATCCAGCATCTGTTACCAGAGTCCACAAGTTGGTTGATCAAACAGTGGCAGAGATCAAAACCATATCTGCATATGGTCAAAGGTTGCAGCCTTTTCTTTGGGATGTAGACCTGGCCACCATTGGCACTCAGGACCAGATTTCTGCAATGTGTGCCATGCAGGGCTCTCTCAAACCCATTCCCAAGCTGGAGCCAGTGCAGAAGGTGGCAACCTGCTTGATAAGTATCTTCCCATGAGCACATTATTACTTGTGCTCCAGGATCTACATCTGCTATTGGCTTCTGGGTGGAGCTAAAGGTGTTGGTTCTTACCTATGAAGTCCTAAATGGCCTAGGAAATGAGATCTCAACCTGTTAAATGGAGGAAAGAGTGTGTGGGGGGGATGTGTCCCCCAGCATGGAAAAGGCTGAACCACTGGCCTCAGGCTATCCTACACAAAGTCACTCAGACACAGGCTGCCCCAGTAAAGATTAGCAGGCATACTTGAGCTGCACCACCTCGCTGTCAGCAGGGAAGAGATAGGGGTTCCAGCAGAGCATTCTCTGCGATGACCCCTTTTCTTCTGGAATGCTCTCTCCTAGTTCTGGTCCCAAAAAGCCCAAGCTTGTTAACCTACCAGGCATGTGCTGCTAAGCCCATCCATTCCAGTGGGCACTGGAGGGCGTGAGATTTTATTTGGGGGAAATGTGCTGCGAAGGAGAGTTTTTAGTCCAGTTTAGGACTGCTGATCAATGATTAGTATGACATGAGGACAGACGGCAGGAAGAAGCGCTGCTCCTGTGATGAAGCGTTGTTTGTAACTCCTTGTACCGTGATTAAGTTTGATGTCAAGGGAACGCAGCTCCCTGTACAACCTGCTTTGGTTCAGAGTTTTTAAAATCAAACTAAGCAAGTTGATAAAATTTACCATTTTCCTAAGGTGGAGAAACTACCATGCAAGGATTTAGGTCAAAATTTTACAAACATCCACTCATTTTGCAGGCCCTACTTGACCTCAAGGGCCTGGTTTTCAGAGGTGCTGCATATCTACAAGTTGCAAAGGGTGCTGGTGGTGCTCAGAACCTCTGCAAAATGAGGCTCAAGGTGGGCATAGGAAAATTGAGGAACCTAAAATTAGTGGGCACTGGAAAATTTAGGCCCAAATGGCTTACCCAAGATTACCCAGCAAGTCAATGGCAGGACACAACTTTCTGGTTCACAGTTCTGTGCTCCTAATCATCTGGGATCAGCATAAGGGTATTCCAGTGACATGACAATATTCATGTAAGGAATTTAACCATGTAGTTAATATTTTCAGTAACTGTTACCTGAGCAACAAAACTATTTCAAGTGTATGATTTACAAGCACAACAGACAAGAACCAGACTACACAGAGAAACTAAACGGGAAGTATCCCAAAGCAAACGTCAGCGCTAATATATTTTATAAATGCAGCAACTAAGCACTAGTTGATATTGTCTAGTTGTAAAGCAATGCACGACACAAACACAGAAAGACTTGAGAAATAACATTCATCAGAGCAGAAGAAGTTACAGTAACTCACCTAAATCAGTTATCTCTGCAACAGAAAGAGGAAGGTTTGGAAAAATTAATGAACAGTCAACACAGCAAATCAATTAGTTGGTAAAAGCATGCAGAAATGTACATGAAAACATACCACTCATAGCTCTGTATTTAGAGCGCTGTAGCATATTATAGGGAGTCTTTTAGTTAGACCAGCAGCTTTTTCTTTTTGTTAAAGCTCTTAAAAGTCTCTTTATATAATACCAACATAAAACCCACACCATCAAAGCCTCTACAATCACATTCCAAGCTTTAACAGTCATAGCAAAGGAGCAGTGCAGATTAAGCTAAAATATGTTTAAGAATAAGGACTACATATTTTAATTGGGAAGCACAGCACACCATTACACTTTGAAGTTAGTCTTTCAGTTACTCCAAAGCAGAGGTGTCCACAACTTACCTATTGCTAGACACACAAAAACTTCAGAATACAACTCTGAAGCATTTAATTATGAGCAGCAATGTGGTTCATTAAACTTGTCAAATTTATTTGCTCAAATGAAGCTCTCTCAAGATTGAAATTTAAGACAGACCAGCACAGGGAAGATTTTCCCCAGAAAACACAACGTGAATGTGGCCTCTTTGTGCCCTTGCCCTGCAATTAACAGCTTGCAAATGGGACATCTATCTACACTTGCATGGAGCCCAACTGAAGTGCACTGTCACTTGCAGGATCAGGGCCCGAGCATGGAAGCTAGGAAATAATTTCAAGAATTAACACGGAGTGCAGAACTAAACACCTGAAAAATGAACCTGCTACAATTCATAGCCGTGAGTTCCAATATGTTCATTTTTCTAGACACAGCCTTTTACATTTAAAAAGGCTGCTCACATTTGACAGAGAATTTGGCAAAAACAGTTCACCATCTGCAAAGACCTGAAATGCTATTTTTGGGCCTGAAGTGAATTGCTGTTACAAATTACTTAAAAATAAAAGCAGTAATCACAGAAAATATAAGGTGAACTACTGCTATTAATACACAACCTGTAATGTACACAAATGTTATGTCTACAAATACATAGACTGTAATTTAGAAGCCAACTCATTAAAAGCTATGACAATTATTTTTTGTATATTGGATATAAAACAAAATCTTAGATTGGTTGGTAAACCATCATCAGAACAGCATAACTGAAGTTTCCTGAATAATGCTGGCTGGCTGGCTTCCCCCCTTGTTTTGTGCTAGGATACAAATCCTGACTGCATTAATTGCATGAGGTGCGCAGGTACAAGATTTATTATGACAACATTTCCTATAGCTCAAACTATACAAGTCCTTTAAGTAAGGTAAATGAAATTTAAAATTACTGTTTAAAGAATTTGTGACTCACTACTTAAATATGTTTCAAATGGTTCATAATATGGGCTAGCACAGGGGTCGGCCACCTTTCGGAAGTGGTGTGCCGAGTCTTCATTTAATCACTCTAATTTAAGGTTTCACGTGCCAGTAATACATTAACATTTTTAGAAGGTCTCTTTCTGTAAGTCTACAATATATAACTAAACTATTGTTGTATGTAAAGTAAATAAGGTTTTTAAAATGTTTAAGAAACTTCATTTAAAAATAAATTAAAATGCAGAGCCCCCCCCAGACCGGTGGCCAGGACCCGGGCAGCATGAGTGCTACTGAAAATCAGCTTAAGTGCTGCCTTCAGCACATGTGCCATAGGTTGCCTACCCCTGGGCTAGCATATTTTTAAGCCAGGAGAAAAATACCCAAGCACCTAGCAGAGAAATTCCCCAAAGAATAAAAAACTCCAATTTCACCGACAGAAAAGCTGTAATGTTATCAGACCAGGCTTATTTGCTGCTCTAACACAATACTCCACTATCTGTGGAACCATATTTAGTAAGTCACCTGACAAGTAAAAACACATTTTTCTAAGTTACTGTGCATTTACTGTTCAAAGTTCAGTGCTGCAGTTACTGCTGCCAATTTCTCTGACCACATAAATATGAACACAAGTATCTGGGGTAAAATACACTATTTCCAACACAGGTCTTGCTTTCCACTGCATGCACCCAAAAGCTATGGGCCTCTACAGTGAGATGAGCATGAAGGGATATGAGCACACTAAAAAAACAGCAGAATTCTCTCAGAATCATATCAGTATCCACTACAACACCACAAAGCAACAATTTAAACAATCATTAAAAAAAAAAAAAAAAAAAAAAAAACACACTTCTTAAATTATAAACATGCCTCTGCATATCCATAAGATGAATCATTAAAACATCCCTGGAAAGCCATTAAGTGATAGCTTCAACTATGTCTAGGGAGCTAAACATTGTCAGAAAGTTATAGACTCCCAGTGCCAGATAAATGCCAAACCATTCTTCAGAAGGAAGGCCCTGATTTCGCAAAGCATTTAAGAATATGCTTAAATTCTATGTTTTGAAAAGGGAATAGTTATGCATATGCTTAGGGGCTTTACTCAAAGGGACTCGGCGACAGGGCAAAACCATGGTATTTAATAACACATACTTTAAAAAAGAAAAACATCCTTATGCTTGATCTCTGTTGATTAACATAGCTGTCATGTTATCTAATGGTCACTAATACAGTAGAGCAGTAGCTGTTCAGCAGTATCTCAAGAAAGCTTCCGTGTGACATTAAATGGACTTGCTCCATTTCAGTTCAAGTTAATTTAATCTAGCCAACTGTACACTGGTTACTTCACCCATATTCTATAAAACTCAGATACAGATACAGTGATCTTTAAACAGTTTACTGATTTATACAGTTCATATTCCACTAATGATAGGTTTCAGAGTAGCAGCCGTGTTAGTCTGTATCCACAAAAAGAACAGGAGTACTTGTGGCACCTTAGAGACTAACAAATTTATTAGAGCATAAGCTTTCGTGGGCTGCTGCATCCGAAGAAGTGGGCAGCAGCCCACGAAAGCTTATGCTCTAATAAATTTGTTAGTCTCTAAGGTGCCACAAGTACTCCTGTTCTATATTCCATTAAGAATCTCAGAAGGGAAATATTACAGATTTGATTTTTTAATGGAAACAAGTAGAAAAACAAAACTAAGTTACTCTAGTTGTTCCACAAATAACAGTTGCTTGTGCTTTATTGAAAGGACCCTTTTCAGTTGCACCTGGCCTTCTCTTTCCATAATATGGGCCTACTCTACTCATTCCCTGCCACTGCCCTCTCGCTCACCTACTCAGCCCCCCCCCCCATCACCCGCCGCTTGTCTACTCACCCCCCCTCTCCCCCTCCCGCGGGCCGCACAGTGAGCCCATCTACTCAACCCCCGCGGGCCGCACAATGAGCCCACACGGGCCGCATGTGGCCCCCGGGCCGCATGTTGTGCAGGCCTGCTCTACATCACTACTCTCGGAACACCTGGAAGTTTAAAAGACTCCAACAGAGGACAATCAAGTACCTTTCCAATGTCAAGTTTCAGTGCGGGTGCTTTCTTCAAGCTACCCAGAAACCATCTTGTGATTTCATCTGCAAGAGTACAATTGCTCCATAAATTACCTATTCAAAATGAGGGCTTTCTGTACCAGTTGGTTCAGATTACTTGCGATTTTAAAATTAATTCACAATAGTTTACAATTAAACTAGCTACAATGTAGAGAAACAGAAAATTAAAACAACTGTATGTCCATATAAGCAGCTGTAGTGCTCTTGGAAAACAAAGTGCTTTGTGCATCATTAAACATTAAAGGTAACATAACAGTCCAAGACTTACTTAGCCCCTTCCAGCCAGTTTGTATTTCTGGAGTGATACTATCCAGTTCTCGCTGAAATTCATCCCTAGCTTTAGCCACAAGTTCATGGTACTGAGCTACGATCTTAGCCTCAGATTGTGCTGCCTGAACCTACAAAGATATAAATAAATAAAAATTGGGTTAGATTTACCTTTGAAGGCAAGTATTAAATCATATATATTAGGGCTGTCAAGCGATGAAAAAAATTAATCGCAATTAATCGCGCTGTTAAATAACGGAATACCATTTAAATATTTTTGGATGTTTTCTACATTTTCAAATATATTGATTTCAATTACAATACAGAATACAAAGTGTACAGTGCTCACTTTATATTTATTTTTATTACAAATATTTGCACTGTAAAAAAACAAATAGTATTTTTCAATTCACTTCATACAAGTACTGTAGTGCAATCTCTTTACCATGAAAGCTGAAATTACAAATGTAGAATTATGTACAAAAAGATAACTGCATTCAAAAATAAAATATGTAAAACTTTAGAGCCTATGAGTCCAATCAGTCCTACTTCGGCCAATTGCTCAGACAAACAAGTCTGGTTACAATTTGAAGGAGATAATGCTGCCCGCTTCTTGTTTACAAATGTCACCTGAAAGGGAGAACAGGCGTTCACATGGAACTGTTGTAACTGGTGTCGCACAATATTTATGTACCAGATGCGCTAAAGATTCATGCATCCCTTGATGCTTCAACCACCATTCCAGAGGACATGCGTCCATGCTGATGTTCTGCTCAATAATGATCCAAAGCAATGCGGACTGACTCATGTTCATTTTCATTGTCTAAGTCAGATGCCACCAGCAGAAGGTTGATTTTCTTTTTTGATGGTTTTGGTTCTGTAGTTTCCGCATTGGAGTGTTGCTCTTTTAAGACTTCTAAAACCATGTTCCACACCTTGTCCGTCTCAGATTTTGGATAGCACTTCAGATTCTAAAACCTTGGGTCGAGTGCTGTAGCTATTTTTAAAAATCTCAGATTGGTACCTTCTTAGCTTTTTATCAAATCTGCTGTGAAAATGTTCTTAAAATGAACATGTGCTGGGTCATCATCCGAGACTGCTATAAACATGAAATATATGGCAGAATGCAGGTAAAACAGAACAGGAGACATACAATTCTCCCCCAAGGAGTTCAGTCACAAATTTAATTAACGGATTAATTTTTTTTAACAAGCATCAGCATGGAAGCATGTCTTCTGGAATGGTGGCCAAAGCACGAAGGGAAATACGAATGTTTAGCATATCTGACACAAATACCTTGCAACGCCAGCTACAAAAGTGCCATGCGAACACCAGTTCTCACTTTCAGGTGATATTGTAAATAAGAAACAGGCAGCAGTATCTCCCGTAAATGTAAACAAAACTTGTTTGTCTTAACGATTGGCTGAACAAGAAGTAGGACTGGGTGGACTTGTAGGCTCCAAAGTTTTACATTGTTTTGTTGTTGAGTGCAGTTATATAACAAAACAAAATCTACATTTGTAAGTTACACTTTCACAGTAAAGAGATTGCACTACAGTATCTGTATGAGGTGAATTGAAAAATAATATTTCTTTTGTTTATCATTTTTACAGTGCAAATATTTGTAATAAAAAATAATATAAAGTGAACACTGTATACTTCATTTTCTGTGTTGTAATAGAACTCAATATGTAAAAAAAATCCAAGAATATTTCATACATTTCAGTTGGTATTCTATTGCTTAACAGTGCAATTAATCAAGATTAATTTTTTTATCGCAATTAATTTTTTTGAGTTAATTGCATGGGTTAACTGTGATTATTCGAAAGCCCTAATATACACACACACACACACACAGCACAAGCACCACACTTCTACTCATTAGTGACAGAGGAGAGGTCTATTACTAACTTACAAGGCAAATTTGCTAGAAAAAACTGACCTCAATATAGTTTCCCCCAAACCTCTTGTCAAGGCTCCTTCCCCACTCTGAACATTAGGGTATAGATGTGGGGGCCTGCATGAAAAGTTCTAAGCTTAACTACCAGCTTAGATCTGGTCCGCTGCCACCACTCCCAAATGTGCTAATTCCCTTCCCTGGGTAGCCTTGATTGACTCTTCACCAATTCCCTGGTGAATACAGATCCAAACCCCTTGAATCTTAAAACAAGGAGAAATTAATCATCCCCCCTCCTTTCTCCCACCAACTCCTGGTGGATCAAGATCCAACCCCCTTGGATCTAAAAACAAGGAAAAAATCAATCAGGTTCTTAAAAAGAAGGCTTTTAATTAAAGAAAAAGGTAAAAATCATCTCTGTAAAATCTGGATGGAAAATAACTTTACAGGGTAATCAAACTTAAAGAGCCCAGAGGAACACACCCTTCCCCCCCTCCCCCGTAGCCTTAGGTTCAAAGTTACGGCAAACGGAGGTAAACACCCTAGTAAAAAGTACATTTACAAGTTGAGAAAACAAAGATAAAACTAACACGCCTTGCCTGGCTGTTTACTTACAAGTCTGAAATAGGAGAGACTTGTTCAGAAAGATTTGGAGAGCATGGATTGATGTCTGGTCCCTCTCAGTCCCAAGAGTGAACAACCACCAAAAACAAAGAGCACAAACAAAAAGCCTTCCTCCCACCAAGATTTGAAAATATCTTGTCCCCTTATGGGTCCTTTGGGTCAGGTGTCAGCCAGGTTACCTGAGCTTCTTAACCCTTTACAGGTAAAAGGATTTTGGAGTCTCTGGCCAGGAGGGATTTTATAGTATTGTACACAGGAGGGCTGTTATCCTTCCCTTTATAGTTATGACACCTCTCATATACAATAACTCATTACTGGGAGCTATTGAGACTTCTCCCCCATCTACACAGTACATATAATGAAGTCAGACTATGCCAACCCATAGTGTAGACAGGACTGAAAAGATATGTCTACACTGCAATAAATGACCCATGGCACAGCCATGGCTGGCACAGGTCAGTTGACTCAGGCTCGGGGCTATATGATTAGTGTAAACATTTGGGCTCAGGCTGGACAGCTCTAAGATTCCACTCTCCAGCCCAAGCATCTACACTGCTATTTTTAGCCTCACAGCCCAAGCCAGCTGTCCCAGGCTCTGAGACTCCGTGCTGCAGATTTTTTAATTGGCAGTGTGAACATACCGTTAAGAATATCCCAAATCCAGGCTAAGTCCCTGAACGCATCCAAGGGTTTAGCACTGTAATGGAACACAGTTAAGGTCATATCTATGCTCTAAGTCAGCCAGTTCTGAGACAATCATGTTGTACTGTTTGTAGCCAAGACTGGCCCTAAAGCTGTTCTAGTTTAGATCTGTGCGCCGATGTTCCTATCAATACATAAAGACAAGTAGAAAAGGCACATTTCAATAAAAGCAGCTTTATAAGTCATAAGAACCCTGCAAGACAGGTAAGTTTTATCCTCACTTTACAAACAAGAAAGCTGAGAAAGAAGTAAAATGATTTGCCTGAGGCTACACAGAAAGTCACTGGCAGAACTGAGATGAAATTCCTTGCTCCTAGTTCTGTGTTCTAACCACTGGACCATGGTGCCTCTCCTTTCCAATCTTTCAAAGCAATATGAATTTCTCATGAAGATTAAAGAAAATCACAACCCTCTAAGTCACCTATAATATTAATTACATTTTTTTTCCTGAAGGAGAAAAAAAAAGGCAACTCAAGAGCATCGTGAAAAACAATAGTACCTGAATACATCAAAGCAAGCAAAGCTAGCTTAGTGTGCGTCTATTCATCCATTCTTCTTGATTTACAACTAGCACCATGTTCAAAAGCTACAAGTTACCCAACTGCCCTCAAACTAAAGAAAGCATTCACCCACTAAAACAGATCAAGTAATGGAGCCACTTCTTTCCCCCCCACCAGGAGCTTGTGAAAATTGTTCATTGTCACGTCAGCGCACAAGCTCAAATTACAGCTGAATGATTCTGAATTTATACTCTGTATTTTTAAGCTATTGCAGGAGTTTCTGCACATGCTGGCAATTGCCCATTATGCAAAGGATGATTTATTAGAACAGACTTGGGAAACATTACCTTTTTGACTTCATTGTCCAGGTCAACTATCATATGATGAAGATTCTCTTCTGCAGCAAGTATGTGAGATTTGGCTCCAGCAATCTGAGACTTCTTGGCATCATCAATCACACCCTTCATTTTCTCTAATTTTTCTCTGAAAAAAAGACAGAAACTACTAATTAGCATATGCAGAAGTTCCCTTATTATCTGCACTGGCAAGGAGATTGATCAGATGACCTAACAAACTAATTAAAGGAGAGCTTTAAGCTCTAAACAGAGCTGCTAGAGGGTTCAATGTTTTTAATAGATTTGAAATTATGATTGTATTTAGTGTGAAATTTTCCTTCATAAAACTTTTTGCCCAAGAGGATGGGTTGTGAGGACACAGATTTATTTTGTAAGCTCATTTAGTTTTATGTTCTTAAATTGTATATGCAATTGTAGATTGTTACATGCAGGGAACTGGGTTGGATGTACTCTGCCAAATCAAATGCACCCGATATTTGAAAACTGAGCCACTTCTAGCTAATGCAAAGTTTAGGTACTAAAGTAATGCTTACATTTGTAGAAGGGAATTGGCTGTATTTACAAAGTACTTTTGGCCCAAGTTTTTTGGAAGGTGTGACGAAAAGGAAACGGAGAGACATTTATAAAATCAAACATTAATAGAAATGTTTTCGGGCCTTTTTTTTTTATTTAAGTTCTCCCCTTGCATAATTGGAAACTCAAGACAACAGCACTATGTTCCTGATCCAAAGCCCATTGAAACAAAAAGACTCCCATTGACTAAGAAGCAGGTCCTAAATGAATACAAGCAATAGAGCAATGGCAGCCAGTCAGATTTTTATATATAAATTATCTTAAGTGTCCTTTAAAAGATACTGTCTCTAGTGATACCAGTTTGACTATTCCTAACATTAAGGGGAGGGGAAAAGCAGCATTCAACACTCCAATCATTTTGAATTTAAAAGGATTTTCTTGTTGAAAAGTTTACACACAGTCAGTGGCTATTAGGAGCACTTGTATTGTTTACTAGCTTTCTGGGGGGTTTCTGCAGACAGGCTTTCCTAAGTTCTTCCCACATGCTTTCAGGTTTTGTTTTTCGCATCTCCCCAGAACGAGCCTTTTCAAGATAACCAAATTTTAGATGTCTATCCTACTTCCACATAGATACCCACTTTAATACCATTGAAATCACTAGTCTTCAAGAGCCTGCATAAACTACTAAAAACTCATTAACAAAGACTTAGAAGTAGTTATACAAAACTTTAGGATTATGTGCTGAAAAAGGATTATGATCTGAAAAACAAGGATGTGTGTCTTATTCTTAAGTTTGAAGTTTCTAATATAATTAGTGCAAAATCCTCAGGAGCCTAACTTTACATAACCAGGTTTTAAAGTTTTGGCCATTACAACTGATGATACCTAATGGTATTATTGATCCCTGTACATACAAAGACCAGCTGTGAAATATCTGCAATAGGTTTGCTAATACTGTTTAAGTTTATCCAAGATTTTATCTGAGTAAGATATTAAAGATAAGAAAAATTATATTATGTCCAGTGTCTCTTCTAATGACTAGTTCAGACCAGATTCGGGTTGTTTGGTCTCACTGCCATAGTATCTAAGCTCCAAGAGTGATCTGATTCATTCATTGTTTTATTAGAAAAAGGAAAGGAAACAATGAAAATATCTAAGATTTTACTGTTTCAGATTCTCTATCGTATCAATGTTCTGCAAAATACCAGATCCAGAGACACCTGAGAAGCACATACTATGCATTCTTATATCAAGAGTATGCTTGGGTTAAATTCTTTGGTGCTGGTACAGGTATAGATATAATCTAGTTATGAAAAGGTCGATCTAATTTACATAAATACAGATTACTGTGTGTTGTTTCTACAATTTCTGCCAAATTTGACACTGGAGATATTAAATCAAGCCTATGAAATGCTCAGAACAACTTACTTGGCTTTCAGAAGGGCATCAGCAGCTTCATCCACAGCCTTCCTGCGATCTTTCAATGCTTCCTCCAAGGTCCGCCACTGAGCAGATTTTCTCTCTCCTGACGTCTAGGAAGCACAAGCTTTCTAATTAGGCAAGTTATAACCACTAACAAAATTATCAGCAAGAATGGAAATTCAAAATAGCTGCACAAACTTAAAGGTTCCTAACAAATTTGCAGTTAACTTGAAATATGCCCTTCTAAAAATTAACTTAAGTCATATAAAAACAATTACCTTTGTTACTAATACCAACAACTGAAAGTTTTAAAAATCTGATTTTATCAGAATTTATGCTGTTTACTTTATGCACTTTGTCCTGACTAAACAGTGAAAATAAACTAGTCAATTCCACATTGATTCTCCTGCAATAGAACAATGTAGCAGTCTTTGATTGGACGCTACTGGGAAACTCCTGTGCTTGACTCTACACAAAAAGAACAGGAGTACTTGTGGCACCTTAGAGACTAACAAAGGTGCCACAAGTACTCCTGTTCTTTTTGCGGATACAGACTAACACGGCTGCTACTCTGAAAGCTGACTCTACACAGTGTGGATTATCGTTCCTTCATACTTGCTGATCTTTAAAAATGCAATACAAGTAATTAGAATATTAGTTCTTGTGTTTTAAAAATATTTTTTTTTTTAATTCAAACTTTAGATTCAGTTTAACCTATTTAATCACGTTCCTTTCATTTTAAAACAGATGAATATATTTTTCTTACAGTTCCTATCAATCCAGTAGCATTGATTGCCAAATTCCCCAATGTGAAAAGTGGTATCACCATTTCAGACTTTCCACATGGGAGACCCCTCAAGCCCAGTCCTTATTAGTTATGGATATGCTCCTGTAATGCTAATTAGCCACTTGCACACCTTCTGACCTAGAACACTGCTGAAGGCAACAGCCCTCTGCTGAAAATATGCATGTTGGCATAGCTAATGTACATTCCTTAGCCACAGACATCTCAGTGGATGTAGAGACAGCCCGAAACATTTTTGAGATACAACATATAATATGGCTGCTGAAGTTTTTGGCTTCGTTAAGAGAAACCAGGACTGGTTTGATGAGAATGACCCCAAAACACTCAGTGCATACTACCCATCAAGTCTACATTAAGGATAAGGATTCAGCAGCTAGGAAGGTGGCTCATACCAGACTTTGGCAAATAAAAAAAATCAGCAGTCAGAAAAATAAAGCCATGGAGTTACCATGGGCAGCAGATCACAAAGACCCCCCAAAGCTGTTTTGCTGGCCTTTGTGCTGCATATAGCCTCAGATGCAATGCAATAATCCCTGTCTGCACACTGGACAGCAATCCATTCAACTGACAAAAAAGAAATACTTGTTTGATAAACAAACATTGCAGTTTGGTGCTCAACTGCCCTTCCAACATTTCTGAGAAAGCAATTAATACTATCCCACAGCGCCCTTTAAAAGAAGAGCTTGTACCAGCCCTAACCTGATAGGAGACCATAATAGCAGTCAAGTAGAGGTTACAAGGGAAAGCACCCAGACCAGGTGCCATTCCAGCACAGATCTACAAGCAGGCTGGGTACCATATTGCAAGAGTCGGTGCTACAGGATTTCAAGTATGCCAACATCGTTTATCTTCATATGGGTGATAAGGCAAACTGATAATCATCATGGCATTTCTCTATCTTCTATTGCTGGAAAAAGCCTTGAATGGGTTATACTGAACAGACTTAACACCTATCTTTTGGAAGTTTCTTCCCTGAGTCTCAATGTGGATTTTGGTCTGGACAGGGCACTACGGATATGATCTTCACAGCCCATCAACTTCAGGAAAAGTGACAGGAGAAAAACCATGACCTTCATATGGTGTCCACCAACTTAGCCAAGGCTTTTGATTCTGTAAATCATGAACGACTTTGGAAACTTATTAATCTTTGGATTCTCTTCAAAGTTTTTTTGTGTCATTTGGGGCACAATGGGATGATGGCCAGAGTGGTGGAAAATGGCAAGATATCAGACTCCTTTCTAGTAATCAGTTGCACCAAACAAGGTTCATGATGGCTCCCACACTCTTTTCCATCCTTTTTTCACCTACGCTTATGGATGCATTTCATAACATTGACAGAGGATTATTTATTCATTTCTACATGAATAAATGCTTAATGCTTCCATGCTTGCATAAAAGTGGCAGATTTAGGCGCTTTTATGTGCTAATGACCATGCACTGGTTGCTCACTGGATTGGTGATAGTCAATTTATAACTGATCACTTCACTCATGTAGTTAATTGCTTTGGTTTCACAGTTAGCTGAAAGAAAAATAAAGTACTATACCAACTTGTGCCAGGGGATGCATACAATGCTCCTCAAGTCCATGGAGAAGTTTTGTTACTTAGGGAGCATGCTGTCACAACTAACTATGAGATTACCCATCGCATAGCCAAAGCAAGCTTTGTATTTACAATGTTGTCACACTGCCTATGGAACACTATAAGCATACAAATAAGCACGAAGCTAAACGTTTATCAGGCAGTTGTGCTAACACTTCTATATGGTATCACCGCCATACCAGGAAACTTGATCAGCTCCTTATGTGCTGTCTTCAGTCTGTTTGCTGGGTCAGATAATGACACAAGGTTCCTAAAACAAACTCCTTAATCGTTGTTGGATGTCTGGCATTCAACGCATGTTTATAACAACTCAACTGCATTGGCCTGGGCCCCTTGTTTGTATGGCCAACCCAAGAACACCCAAGGCCATATATTATGGTTAGTCAATGTAAGGCACCCACTCTTATGTTGATCAGTACAAATGGCATAAAGACACACTGAAGTAAAGCTTGAAAACATGCCAGGTTGATCCCAGTAACTGGGAAGCAACATTCCATGACAGAGCAAGGTGGCCGCACATTTGTCATGTTTCTGTTAACCGCTTTGAAGAAAGAGGTATCAGCACCTTATAAGAAAAATATGAACAGTGTAAAGCAAGGATACAATAGCTTGCAGTGGTCACAGACAATTTTTTCCGTCCCACATGCAACTGTGTCTGCGCTTCTCACTTCAGACTGGTCTGCCATATACTTGTTCATTTACAGTGTTTGCTGAATCCTCTGATGTGAGACTACATTATAACACATTCCATATTCACTACTAGACACTACCAAATGAACTTCTATAGCAAGAGAAATCCACTGGAACTATTTTAGCAACAGTAATGGTTTTAACAAAGTGATCTAAAGGGGAGTTATAAGGCTGTTTGATGCCCTTACCACAATATTTAGTGTATTCATTTCCTACACACTTCACATATATTAAATGTTAACTCTCTGAATACCCCTATTGAGCAGGTAAATAAGAACTATCCCTATTTCACAGACAGGGAAACTGAGGAACAAAAGTGCCATTACATGTTAAACCCTCCCCCCTGCAAAAAAATCCAAACAAATATTAAAATGAATTTCACCTGTGATAAACTACAATGAAGACTAGTCAAAATCAGATGGGAGACGCTAGAGATTATTCCCAGGAGAAAAATCAATTATCTGATATTATCTTCAATTGTATGATAAACATTTCTAGATACTTTGGTAGACAAAGTAAGAGCTGCATCAGCATTTTATTCAACTTACCTCAGAAGTATCCATAGCCTCCTTCAGTATCTGAGCATGAGCATTAACAGCTTGTACTGCAGCTTCCTGGGCAGTAATTGCCTGAAGGGTTACTCGAGCAGTACTGCTTAGGGCTCCTTCCAAAGCTGCTGCAAGAGCTGGAGAAATAAACAGTTAAATCACCCTTACCATAATAAAAACACATTTGCATATATATGGGTAACACTAATATCCCCCACTACAGTTTCTCAATTGGCACCACCCAAAAGAATTAGTGAGAATTCCTTAGAATTCCCCGTTTGTGGACTGTGCTGCATCAAGGGCAAGTACAAAGGTTCTCACAAGCCCTGGCACAAATTAAGCACTGAGTAAGATCCCCTGTAATGGACTTTTCCCCTCTGAAGCAGTCTGCTCTCCAACACAGCTCTCTCGTCATTCTTTCCCAGTGGCCCAACACAAATCCCAGTGTGGTTCATGCTGCCCCTGTATTGCTAACTCTGCTACAATAGAATGCCACTTATTCTTACTAATGTAAGACAGGCAGAGGGATCAGACAAGAAGAGAACGGAAAGGGTATGAAAGCAGTCTTATATACACCTCTACCCAGATATAACGCGACCCGATATAACACGAATTCGGATATAACGAGGTAAAGCAGTGCGGAGGGGTGGGGGGAGGGGAGGGCTGCGCCCTCCAGCGGATCAGAGCAAGTTCAATATAACGCGGTTTCACCTATAACACGGTAAGATTTTTTGGCTCCCGAGGACAGCGTTATATCGGGGTAGAGGTGTGCCTACAACACAGTAGCTGCTTCATAAATTATTGTTTGTACACCATCATGTATACATATGGCTATATTGTATATTTACAACAGCGTGAATTCCTATCTATGACAACCAAATAATATCTTAATTTACATACATGAAATCTTCTCTTGTTCCTCTTTGTCTTGCTGTGCAAGACGGGCTGCAACCTCCTCTGGTGGCCGTTCTTTTATGGCAGGGGAGTCTCCACACATATATTCCTCATCTAGGCTCAGAGATGCAGAGGGAAAAACAAGGCTTAGTGAAAAACCAAAATTAGTACCAGGGTTACTTATCAGAGGGACCATTTCCTTTTGAGTCTAATTTGTATTGGTAGCATCACTACCATCATCCAGCAACCTCCTCAAACCTTGTATTTCCAGAGTTGCAAAGTTTAGCCTGAGCTCTCCTTGCAGTCAAAGATAACTGCACAGACACACATAATCAGACTTATTTCTACATTTCTGCCAGCTGTATAAGGATAAACTGAACAAAAAATTGAGATGGAAAGTAATGCTAAGATACAACTGGGAAACGAAACATGGACTGTCATATGGTAAATAGCCATTGTTTTCCACTTCCATTGCTTTGTTAACATGGCTGGGAAGGTCAGCCAAAGCAGTGAAAGGTTAGGAGGGAGCCTATAGAAAGATGGGATGATATAATTTCAATTAGCAGAGTTCAATTCCCCCACTGTTTAGGACCGTTCACACTGCACTATTTCTCCATGCCCCCAAAACACACAGTAAGTGGACAACTGAAAAGTTTTCATACAGGAAGTCTGGAAGAGAGGAGATGAGAATCCAGATCTCCTGACTCCCAGCCCTATGCTGTAACCACAAGACCAAGTTAGCTCTTAATGCTCACGCTAACTCTGAAGTGTTTGTTTACCGTTGGCATATTGACGCTGAGACCTGTTAAATATAATACTAATAACAATCTTTGAAAAAAGGAAATGCTATTATTGCAAAGAAGCCATAGTTGTTCTAATCGGTTTGCCATAGTGTGTTTTAAAGTTTTGTGATTGATGCTTCTGCGCTAAGGCCCTCAATACATAGCTTTCCTGAACTCTGGCAAAGAAACCACCAGATTGGAGGTTGAGTGGGATGTATACAGTTCTGATTTTCCACAAAGCACTAATCAAGCAGAAATCTTTTCACATTATCTAAGGACTTATTAGGCCCAATCCTGCAGTCCTTTATTCACTCAAGTTGGTAAGAGGTCTGCATGCAGAAGGCATGAAGGATTGAGTCATTAGATCTGATTAATAAGTCATTTAAGGACCTGATGCAGCAGGTTTGTGTTTCCCTTCATGGTGTCCTTGTGTGTGATCTTTTTCACCTTTGTCATCCTGCATGCCTGGAGCTGGAATTGACAACGCTTCGCCTGTTGCAGAAATTATCTGAGCTACTTCTGAGCTTGCTGTAAAATAAAAACAACATATACAGTACTATTTGTATAATTTCTGTGTATAACATAGTATAGATATGTTACTATACCTGAATGTTTATGTTGGGAAGAAAGAACATTCCACATGCAGAGCGTGAATAAGCCACCTTCTCCCACAAGGCAAAGATAATACATGGCCGATAACCAGACACTGCTTCCCACTCAGAATTTAACGGAAGGTAGGAATGAAGGACAGGACACTCCCAACTTCTACAAACTGTGTCAGTTTACCCACATTAAGCCCCTTGCAGTTACCAGAAACTTAGAAGACCTAGGAGACAAGTATCCAAGATATTCTTATTGAATCCTGTGTACAAGCCTCAGAATCCAGTTAATTCATGTCTTCAGCTGCATAAAAAGATATCTAGTCACTGGCTGAAAAGTAACCAGAATGCAATCACAGAGCACCCCACCACTGGAACAGAAAAGACCGTTCTTATGTCCTAGAGCAAATATCTTGCTAATGATTACATAACAAATAGTTTTATAATGTAATAAGACAATCTAAAGTGTACCAAAAATAACCATTTTGTTCTTCTCCCCACACTAAATAGCATCTTCATTTTTACACCATTCTGGAAAGTTACCTCCTTTTTCTTCCACTGAAGTTGAAGGAGCTTCTGTCTTACTCTTCTGCGATTTGGTACTGGGCTGTTTGGATTCTTCTACAGAGGAGATTTTTAGTGGACCAGGTTGCATCTTGAAAATCAAATATATATATTTTTAAATCACCACATACTATCAGTCATACAATGAATATTCGAAGAGTCACAGTTCTATTAGATTATAAAGATTTCAGCGTAGGGCCTCTTTTTATATACTGTACAACACCATGTACATTGCTAGCACTTCAAAACAAATAACTCCACCCACCAGGCAGCAGCGGATCAGATTATCTGAATAACCCCAAAATGCTCTTAGAATGTAAAATGGCATTTGCGTTAGCAATTTTCAAGATCAGAGACTTGACCATACAAGACCCTTTGCTATCAGTTTCATATTTTACATGGTAAATTTAGAATTTCACACCCAATTTTTAATTTGAAAGCAGCCTTCAGAATTTTCAGTTCTTTCAAAATGAATTCATTAGTTGTAATTTAAATTTGAACAAAGTTTGATACATATAAGAATTTGAACAGACTGTCTTTATCAAGTACCACCCCATAACATTCAAGGTACCCCAAAGAGCTCTACAAAGCAATTAACTGTATTGATGCAGGCGGTGTACAGACTCTAGATACACTATTCACACACTCACCAAATGGCTCACATGCAGCTCTGGAGACTGGGTTTCCACTATTTCCCAATGGAGAGAACTACATAGTCTGTAAGACCTCACTGACAAAGTTTCTTTCTGATATTCATTACCCCCTACTGATAAATCCTTATACCATATTAAACAAGTCCTCTCCCCTATTGGCACTTATAGTCTTTATATGCTGGTAGACTGTGTCCTCCCTTAGCTGTCACTTGGCCAAGCTATAAATAGTTAGTTTTTTTAAATTTTTCTTCCGGGTTAATCCAGACTATGACCACTTGGAAACAGAGTCAAGGGTCCTCGCTTGGAGGAATTTTCAATTCACTTTTATCACCCTGATTCAAAGCCAACCATCTCCAGGGGAAATGCATCTATTTTGGCAGAAGAGGGGTGACAAACAAGACACGCTCTCCGATTTTTGGTCAGCATCATTCACTGATGTTCTGGATGAATTTAGGGAACTTTTGGCTATTACTGCCAAACCTGACTCCTGTCCTTGATGCATAATAAAATCTAGAAAGGAGACACTGGGTCTGTACTGGTAGAAACTGTCACTCTCTCTTAGTGAGGGCAGGCATCAACAAAGTTTACATTAAGCCCTTGCTCAAGAACCAGCATTTGACATTAAGATCTCACTAATTATCACCCACTCCCTTTTCTGGGTAGGCTACAAAAGTGGTGGTGATGGTGAAAAAAAAACTATGGAAACTCCTGGAGTCTCAGATTTCCTAGATCCTAGGCAATCCACTTTCAGACCAGGATATAGTGGGGGGGAAAAAAAAAAAAAAAAAAAAACACACTTGGCTCATTGGTAGATGACCGAGTGACAACGGATAACAGATAGAGTAATCATGACTGCTTGACTTTTACATCAGGTGCTTTTGATACCATTGACCACAATATGAATTGACATGGCTACAGACTGACAGGAATAGATGAATCAAGTTTGAATGGCTCTTATTTCTCTCACAGGACCCAGAAGTTAATATTGACTGAATGTGCATTTAGTCCAAAGATTCACTCAGGTAGGGCTGCAATATTCTATTCTTTCACCCCCAAGCCTGTCCAGTGTGCAATACAGATCATTAGGGAAAATGAGGCAATTTAGGCTACAATGCCTTTATTAGGCAGATGACAGCCAGTTTTGTTGTCTCCATTTCATCAAATATGGACAAAGCAGTTAATAGGTTTACTCAGCGTCTGGCTGGGATAGAGGGCTTGAATAAGGACAAACCGGCTGAGACTCAACCCAGATAAGAAATAACGTTAGCTAAGATGGGGAAACAACTAAAGTAACTGGGGTAAGTTATATTGTCCTGTTCCATTCAGAGAACATGCTAGGCTCCCTCCCTCCCCCACAAAACTCAGGTTTGCAACCCTGGGGTCTTTCTGGATCCTCACCTGCTTCTGAAAGCTCAGATAGCAGCAGTGGCCAGGAACGCTTTTCATCATCTATGCCTGGCCAGGAGGCCTTTTCTTTCTGATGAAGTAAATGTGAAATTTCTAAAGTTAAAGTCAATAGGAGCTAAGGGCACTCAGCACCTTCCCAAGTCAGGATCGCAGAAAGGGTCTCTCCTGCCTTCTGCAACGTGATGCCAATGGCCTTTCTCAATATGACCTTTATTGCAATACAACATCCAACATGGTGTTCTCTATCACTCTTACCTTTAAAGATTTTAAAGTTTATCTGTTCCCCAAGATGCATGACCTTAAAGTGATTCAGCCTGGACAAATGTATTTCCAGCTCATATTTCTTAACCTCACTACATCCCTATTCAGTACTATTCCTTCTAGCATAATACGAGATGGAAATGTTATCAGTGTGCCGTTTCCCCCCTTTTCCAGGTCATTAATGACCAGACATAATACCTATCCATTTTAGACCTCGCCACTCAAATAAGTAAAAATGGCAAGATTTTACAATCCATGAATCACAATCCATTTGATACTGTGAAACCATATTAAAACCAAAAGGAAGCAGTGCACAAGTAAGCTGCAGGATAAACAACACAGCAGGTGACGTCAGTCAAAAGGTAATTGGTAAGTCAGCAGCACACAATGTCTGAAATATGAAAGGATTTTTATTGTGTATCTATTAAATCTCTCCTTAAAAAAAAAATAAAAATCAGAAATACATACTGACTTCCTAATTACAGTCATGCTGAATTCACAGTTCTGGCCTCTTGTGTATATAGAATCAAAAATATTTAGAATTTGAGAAACAGAGCAAAAGTTTCCTTTGTAAAAAAATTCAAGTGAAAACCTACCGGTTTCTTTGGTATTGGCACATTATAAGGAGCAGGACCAAGTGCCATTTCAAAGAGTTTATCAGCGTATGGGAGGGTCTTCTCTACATTCTCTCGGAAACGTGGATCATAATTAGCATACAGAACAGTTCCACCAACTCCTCCGCCAGCAAACAAGACACTTGCCCCAATAATTTTGCCTGCAGAAACACTAGAGAAAAGAAATAAAGCTGAGAAAGCTTTTATGTATGTCAAACCAGTAGGACAGAAAACTAACAGTCTCGGAGAGGAACACCAAATTGTTGTTATAGATCTGAAAGCCATCCTTTTTAAAATGAAGGCCTATAAGTATTCAATATTCATCACAACTTTTCTAATATATCTAAGCAAACCTAAATATACATAGCAACTAGTTGAATAACTTCAACTTAACTATTCTAATTACTGCAGCTTTCTAAGCCACACAAAGCCTGCCATATTGATATTAAACACAAGGGATAGAAAAGTGTTACAAGCATTTGTGAGCAACTAATGAAGAACACCACAACCATTCATTTGGTTTATCATGCCATCGGGCAACCAGAGACTTTTAGGGCAGCACCTTTCCATTGAGTCTAACTCCACTGACAGCTAATATACTTTAAGGGCCAGCTTTTCAAGAAAGCTCTGTACCTGCAAATGGGGCCAATTTTCTGAAGAGTTCAGTCTGTTTTAAATCTCATCTGCATGAGTCCTCCTTCAGCACTACCAAGTCCCTCAGTA
Organism: Trachemys scripta elegans; assembly: GCF_013100865.1. Lineage (NCBI taxonomy): Eukaryota > Metazoa > Chordata > Testudines > Emydidae > Trachemys > Trachemys scripta. Next base: position 126,016,440 of record NC_048302.1, read on the forward strand.
CCACACGGGGGCACTGGTTCCAGACTAACACAGAGGCAAGAATGCCACCAACTAACATCGTCTGCAATAATCCACCTTCTCTATAGTGGTTTCCCATCCCAGTGATGACCATTTGACAGCTTTAAATCTGATGCAATCACGCAATAAACTGTTGCTGCAAACCATAAACATATACTTGCAACAAATGTGTAATTGCAAATCCCACGTAAGCGAAAAGGACAACCAAACTCACTCTTGATGAGTCAGATCGGTTAACGTACCAATACCAGCTACAAAACACAATACATACCCAGATTGCCCTGATGTAGCATATCCGCGGCACAGTCTTAATGGACGGAGTGAATATTTACCACACAGGCAATTCTAAGAAGAAAACACAAGAATAAAGTGATGCATATAATTTAGAATATTTTTTAAATTTTCTGCATTTCAACTAATTCCATTTATTCACAAAACAGTCAATCACTACCTCTTAAGTATATTCTGATAATAGGTAGAAGAGGAACAGCTGATATCAAAACAGGGATACGAGATTCTGTTTCTCCCTAATTAATTATTGGGCAGTTTCCCCAAACAATAGATTCCACCCAGAAACTCTTAAAAAAAAAAAAAAAAAAAAAAAAAAAAGTCATTTTGGAGCATCTTCCCTGCATTACTAACATCGTTTTACATTATTAAAACCAAAGCAATTTTGAACAACAACAAAAAAAATCTAAATTTCCTTTCCCATTTATGCTGACTGTTTACGTTTTGCACTTAATTTAGCTTAGACTGTGCAACTGGAGTACACTTTAGGGTACACATACACTGTAATTCAGCAATGACTGAGCGGCAAACACTGACAGGGAATATTTCCTGTTTTCTTTTTCCTGTCTTAGCAGAAACGTGGTTCAGATTTCAAAAAGACTATTGTGAACATCAGGAATTAGCTATGCTAAAATGTCGAACATCCATTTCTGTTGAATATTAAGATTGACGGAAAAGATTGGCTAACCCACTCCAATCCGATAGTAGGGGAAGTCTCTTCCTACTAATGATTCTAGCAAAAGACAGGGGTACGAATTTCTGAAGGAATAGTACAGGACTCCTGGGAAACAAATACACAAACCACAAAGAGAACTTTCCCCGCAGTTAAGCATTTTAGGCAGCAGATAAGTTATGTAATTAAAAGGAGCTTGTTAAGGAAGATAAATTGCTATTTTGGACATTATGCTTTTAATTTAGTTGGGGATTGGTCCTGCTTTGAGCAGGGGGTTGGACTGGATGACCTCCTGAGGTCCCTTCCAACCCTGATATTCTATGATAAATAAAAGGTATAGCAGATCCTATAGCCCAGTTTCCATATTTATTCAAACAGCATACAGAGTTTAAGCAGTAACACAATACACTGAATTCTTATTTCTTATTCTTTCCAGAACTGTAGCCAAAAACTTAACTGCCAACAGAAACATGAGTGCTCAGTGACAGGAAATGCGTGCTTCTTACTCTTGCAAAGCTGGTTTACAAAAACCATCCAGTTGTGGGCAGCACTAAGGTTTTTTTTGGTTCATGATGGGGCAACGAGGAAGCAAGATTTATAAATACAGAAATCAGATAAAACCTATTAGAGTCAATCTTTGCAAATGCAAACTAAGATTTTTTTTTATTTCTTTTAAATGAAAATCTTTTAAAGTATAACTTTTATTGCTTTGTACAAAAATGTCACATCTGCTTCTGACTCACAGTTAGTGGCTCTTTACCACACCCTTTACTCAGTATGAATAAATATGTTTATTCACATAAAATTTGTACTCTGCTATTTGCATTCCTTAATTTTAGGAACATGGTTCTTGGCTACTTGTCAGCACTACTACTACAGAGGATTAATTGGGATTGCTTTTCACTCCTTCTGAAAAAAGAGTTTTTATTATGAGTCACTATTATGAATTTACCATTCAGTTTCCATTTAAACCCTATTTCCGATCCTCTTTTAGGTTTCCCAACAAAAATTTCTTTCAGCCTGAAGCCTCATGTTTAATTTCAAATCAGAGCAGAATTTGTTGAGAACAAAATTGGTGTTAATTAGATATACTATTCTTAAATTACTGGACTTTGGAAAATTAATATCTTTCCAGAGTTCCAAATTCTTTTGTCTATTCATAACTTAATGGCAAGTGCAGAAATTTCATACTAGTTTTATGCAGTAAGCCCCACTGATATCTTGTATATACAAGTTCAAGTTCTTTAATGCTGGAAACTGAATCAGATAACCCAACAGGAATTATAAAGTCTATCAGATGCCCATCAGGAATTATAACCCCTCTAAACACAATGCTGACAGAGTTTAACGGCTGTGAGTGCCACTGGCTATGCTTGAGAAGCTTTAAACCCATAGAGTGCAGAAACATGGGTCCCAGAGCAGTTACTGGCTCAGTGGTCTATGGATCTTAATGTCTGTTCCCCTGTCTAGCACTATTGATTTAATACAAGTAACACGAGACCAGCAGCAGACATGTTTGAGTTATACAAGCATAAAAAGAATTCTCTTACCACTGCTACTTGAAAAAGTAAAAAGAAAGAAAGGTAATGATTTCTTAAAAGTAAGAATATACTGCCTTTAATATTAGTAGACTATTACAATAAAGACAGAAGTCTGTAGAATAAACATTTACAGTGAATTTCCCAGACCAACTTTAGTTTTGTCCCCACATTCTCACCCACGTGACTGACAAGCCACAGACCCCATCACTTTCTGTGCTTTCTTTTTCTGAAGTGAGCTGAAACCCCATGAAACTTCCCAAACCACAGGTCAGAGACCTGACACTTTCAATACCAGTGGTTTGATTTTTAATATTTATAACACTAGAAGTCTGCATGGCACTTTACAGAAATAAAATTTCAATGCAGACCTCAAGATCTCACAATCTAACTCAAACACACCAAATTAAGATAAATGACAAAGAAGGGGAAGGACAAGCATTAAGATAACATGAGCTGTGTTATATTACATTGCAAATGAAGCTGCTAAGTTCTTTTTGGAGTTTTACCCCAGTCTCACTACAGGGAAGGAATAGCGCAGGAGTGGAGGTCATCAGTGGGCACTCAGGCTACAGAAGTGGGATGACAAGGGATTTGAAGGAGGAGACTGAGGATGGTACATTCAGAGGGAGTTTTTGCCAGGTGAAAAAAGGTACAACGCAGAGAGTGGAAGGAGAAAAAAAGGAGCAGTTAGGTATGAACAGTTGGTACAGCACAGTGGAGCCAAAGATTCCAACTTTCACAATGTGCTTATGTGATATGACTGCAAAACCACTGTTCCCACTTCACCTTTCAATATGGATCAAATACTCCATCCTCTAGAGAGGCCAGACACTAGTGACAAGATTTGTCAGTATATATATTTGTTCCTATATTTGCGTAGCAAACAGCTTTTAGGAATCGTGTGAGAGGGAAGGACTTGTTTCTCTTTTTGTGCACCTATGGAAGCACTAGCTTAGACCAGTCATCACGGCTCAGAGCAGTTCTAGATGACAGAGTGGTAAAAATGCTGGCAGTCACTGTATGCTACCACTTCCACAGTAGCAAAATGCAGGAAGAATTTGACAAAATCTCAGTGAAGACAAGGCCTTAAAATGCAACAGTGTATAGAGGGTTGCTAGCAGTTTGGCACATCTGTGGACCTTAAGGAGTTTTGTAAGCAGAGATTGGCCTGTGTGTGGTTTTACATCTCCTATACACTTTTCCTTCTACAGATAAGAACAGGAGGAATTACCTAGAGGTACTCTTGTCCATTTCAATTATTACACCTACATTTATTACAAGCCTAGTTTAGCAATTCATAAAATCATTAGCTAATGCATCATCCCAATATTTCTTTTTTGTGTAATTACTGGAAATATAACTAGTTAGGTCCATGTTCCTTATAAGTATTGACAGTGGAAAGTATATTGGAGGGTTTAATTACTTCATGTTTGTTGCTATTTCCTGCATAAAGAACAAGCAATTATTTCTGAGTTTAAAAGCCAAGATAGCAGAAATGCCTTTTGATGAAGAGTCAAGCTGACAGCCCAGATCCCTCGTGGCAAAGACATTGTAGAAGCATTCTATTTCCTCCTCCTACTGAAGTGCCATCTGTGTGCTACTTATTCCATCTGACATTTTAATTTCCACTTATCCCTTTCTTGGTTTTTTAATCTTGGCTTTCTAACCTCTAAAAGAGCCATTTTGCAGTAGAAGTACTATTTGCCATACATTTCATAAAGAGAAGCTGAGTTAATTTTGAGCTTGAGAAAAGTGCCAGAAAATCAGCTTTATAGGCAACAACAGTGCTCAGGTCTCAGTAGACTGCCAACAATAAGGAAGTGTCTGCATGAGGCTAGTACTCCACTTTAATTCCTTTTGCATGTGCATCTATAAAACAAGGATGTGCTCCTAGAATGTAAAATAGATGCATTTAATAAATAGGAATGAACAAAATCAGACAAGGCAGAACTTAATCCTCCTGATGGCAGAGATGTGTGTATTAAGGACACCTGCCCACAAATTTGAAATCCATCCTCCCATTATTAATGGAAACAGGTGTATCACTTTACATCATCAAGACCATACATTGTCTAAACAGGTCTTGTTTTAAAAGTCTTTAAAAAGAACACAACACAACACAGACAAACTGGACAAAAATGTCCCCATCCTGTGACAGACAAACACTAACCACCATACTCCTCCCAAAGCCACAAGTTTAATTTACATAGGAACACTAGCCCAGATCCACAAAGGTACTCCAGTGCCCAGGTCTCCACTGCAATCCAAAATCTCTGACTGAACCTTGTAGGTGTCTAAACTCACTTCTTCTCTAAGTTTTCATGGTTCAAGTTCTCTTGGTGCCTAAGTGTCTACCTCTAGGCATGCACACTGCTGCCGCAGGTGTCCTGACACCTATCTCCCACTTAAGCGCCAGAGCAATTCATAAACTGGGGGAAGACAGGCAGGCAAACACCTAAAGTTGTGTGAGCTGCCTGATCTGGCAGGTGTGCTCAGAGGCTGCCACCTGGACTGGATCCTATTCAAAATCTGGCAGCAGCAGCCCACCTTATAACTTTTGGCCCAGTGCTTTCAGTACTCACCTGGGATATAGGAGACCCAATTCAATTCCCTCCTCTGCCAGAGGGAGAGAAAGGATTTGAACAGGGGTCTCCCACCTCTCACGAGAGTGCTCTAACCACTAAGCTATGGGATATCCTAATGCAAGGCTCCCATCAATCTCTCCTACTGAAGCTGTTCCATTGTGGGTAAATAATGCAAGAGTGATTGGAGCAGGGGGACTGGACCGGACCCTTGGTCTCCCACCTTCCAGGTTGGTGCCCTAACCACTCTATTAAAACAGCCCCTAGAATTAAAACCATTTGTTTCTAATTTTCAGCTTCTAGCTCCTTTGAGGCCCCAAGTCTTCCAGAAACATAAATAGGAAATAAAAATAAGTGACTCAGTAAAAGATGGAACATTATGATTTTAAAGCTCGGTATGCTGCCTCATTCTACATCTAGCTCCTGCCATCTGAGATAGTCCTTCCTCTCTCTCTCCACCTCTTTGACTTCATCTATTAGAAAGATATTTACTTACAAACTGAGAAAACAGATATGAAGGCCATTGATATACCCCACACACAACTCAGATGCTTTTTTATATAACAATTTTTCAGACCACAGCCACATTTTAGAACTATACTCTAACCCAGATTATTCAAATCTGATAGAGAGTCTCCAAAGATCTTTAAAACAGGAAGGGTCCATGTGTAAAACTCTCAAGAGATGGCTGGCAGTTTCTGGAAGTCTACATTCTAGGACCCCACCCCACAGCTCAAACTTTCCACAAACCTTGATTTAGAGGATGTCAGATGACTTGGCATGCTGAGTTCTTCAACCTTACAGGGCAACAAGAATGCCAGCTGCTGTTGTGGGGCTGGCTAGCTTTAAAGAGATTACACTCCAACTACGAAGCCATCAGGCCTTTTATATTTTGGCTCTTTGGCATTCTCTGTGGTTGGAAAACCTAAACTACACTGAAGTATTGAGTAAAACCCTAAAAGTATATATTTATTAAGTCAGTTATTTAATGTGCTTCTTTAACGAAAAAACACAATATTCCAACAAGGTACTTGAAAATCAGTCCAATCTATAAATACTTACAGTCTTCAGAAGAAAATGTAAAAAACTGCTTTAAAAAGACTTCAAGTTTATAATCTCCAAACATGAGATAAAGTCAAGGTTCCACTTTTTTTTCCTTCAATTGGCTGCTTCTTGGAATGACATCATACACTTCTCTCCTATTCCTCTTTTCTCTGTGACTATCAAAACTGACAAGTCCCACTCATTGAAGGTGGCAGATTCCCTCGTTTGCGGATTGACTTTAAAACTGCTTTTAAAAGCAAAGATGATAAAGCTAGCTGTGTGGATTTCAGCAACATTTAAACTTACTCAAAGTTTGACGTATCAGTGTTAGTCTGGATCTGTAAAAAGTAAGAGAGAGTCTTGTGGCACCTTATAGACTAACAGACGTAATGGAGCATAAGCTTTCGTGGGTGAACACCCACTTCGTCAGACGCATGCCGTGTGTCTGACAAAGTGGGTATTCACCCATGAAAGCTTATGCTCCAATACGTCTGTTAGTCTCAAAGTTTGAAGTATCCCCTTAGCTTCAACCAAAGATAACTCCTTCCCGTTATCATGTTCCCTGTTATTTATGAAACACAAATGTGCTCTGGGGTGTACAGGACAACATGAAAACAGCCCCAGTCCAGCAGAGGTTACAATATAGAAGAAAAATGTTAGAGAGAGTGCACTGGGAAACCAAAACAAGGGATTGCTTTAGGGCAGTTTTAGCATATTGGTTCGTTTGTTGTGGTCATTATAGACGATTTAGAAGGAAATAAGAGAGGGTGAGAGTCTTGTAATCAGAAGAAATTAGAGGAACAAGGTCATGTCCTTCTCTACTGATATAGCCATCTGGGCGCTTTAGAAATAACTATGTGTCCATTTTGCTCCTGTAGCAAGAGACAGCTGTAAGCATTTTTCAACCACCTCTTCGTGTTTATTGCACCTCCTGCTCCCAGACACTGAAACAGCAGCCAGGGAACAACCAAAGCCAGGCTCACGGAGTTCTACCATGTGTGCAGCTGGCAGAGGCCCGCCTCTATGGTAGGGGTGATGCCGAAGGAGACTACAGTCCCCAGCATGCTGCGCCCCAGCCCAGAGCCTTTTAGGAGGGCGGGGCTGCAACTACCACTCCCAGTATACAGCATGGAACTGGGCTCCTCCTGGCTCGAAGAATTTAGTCGTCCGTGACAACGATTAATCCCACAATGCACTGCTCCACCTCAAGACCGTAGACTTCTCCTGAGTAGTCGCCGGCAGGCTACAAACGTTCCCACTTTACGGCGCGTGAGAGCCGTACCGACCCACGAAGACTACAAGGACCATCATGCAGCGCGACTCCCCCTTGCCAGAGTTTGCGCCTCGCATGCCGGGACCCGTAGTCTACCTAGCCAGACCGGGAGAACCGACTGCACCATTCTATTGGCCGTTTCAGCCGTCACTTCATAGACGGGCAGCCAATCAGCCTCTACGTGCGCCCCGTCATTGGGGAAAGCTGAGCAGCGATTAGAGGACGCGACTTCTCCCCGTGTCTCCTGTCGTGCTCATGACCCCGATTCATTCTCTTCGCCGGAAAGTGGCGTAGCGCGACTTATCGAGACAGCCCCCCCCCAGTAGCGCGACCGGCACAGGAGCCGCAACGGCTCCTGCCTTCGCTGCTGGCGCCCCCCTTCCCCGCTCACCTGGGCGGCTGCCGCGGCCCCCGCTCGCTGACAGACTCGCAGCATCTTCGTCCTCAAACGCCAGGCACTGTGCGTGGTAGCCGCGGGGGCAGGCGGGAGTTTGCGGGAAAGTGCCGTGTGCGGTAACTCTCAGCAGGGCCGCTGCCTCCGCCCCCCTCAGCAGTCACACGCACTGCGCAGACGCAACAACCGCCCCTGCCGCGCCGTTGAGGGGCGGAGCCGCTCTGTGAGGAGATGGTGACTGACGGGAGTGGACGCCCAATCAGGCCTCGGAGAATATGCAAATAAATGTCCGCCGAGCCGACATGAGTCACGCATGCGCTATATCGCGCCCAGGCCTCAGGGTGCGGCAGTACTTGGGGTGGTCGCCAATCAGAGGTTGGGGAGCTGGGCGCTGGCCGTAGGCTGGCTGAAAGGGGAAAGTAGCTGTAGGGAAGTGCCTAGGGTTACCATATGTCCAGATTTTCACAGACATCCGACTTTTTGGGCCTCAAATCCCCGTCCGGGGGGGAAATCCCAAAAAGCCGAACATGTCCGGGAAAATAGGGAGGTGCTGGGTCGGGGGTGCGGGGCCGGCAGTGCTGGGCCAGGGGCCAGGGCTGGCGGTGCTGGGTTGGGGGGCCGGGCCGGGGCTGGCGGTGCTGGGTTGGGGGGCCGGGCTGGGGCCAGCGGTGCTGGGCCGGGGGCTGGCCCGGGGGTGCGGGGCCAGGGGTGCTGGCCCGGGGGCCGTAAATGCTGGGCTGGGGCTGGGGGCCGTCAGTGCTGGGGCTGGGGCTGGGGGCCGGCAGTGCTGGCCTGGGGGTGCTCGGCCGGAGGGAGCCGCTCGGTTGGGGGGGGCAGACTGGGCCGCGCTTCCTCCCCCCGCCGCCCGCCAGCTTACCTACTGCCTGCTTCAGGCTTCCCGCGAATATTTGATTCGCGGGAAGCAGGGGAGGGGGCGGAGATGGGGCATGGGCGGGGCTGGGAGCGAGGCCCTGTGGAGTGTCCTCTTTTTGGACACTCAAAATATGGTAACCCTAGAAGTGCCCCCTGCCAGGCCGAGCTGTCAGTGCTCCCACCTCAGAGATCACCCTCAGGTCAGGCAGGAGAGTCTTGGGGCTGAAAACTAAAAGGGTCCAGCCTCTGCTCCCCAGCTGGGTGCGAGCCTGTCTGCTGATTTCAGCCAGGGCCTGGTGCTGGGACAGTTTGTATAGTGGTGCTGGGAGCCATTGCACCAAACTGTAAACTCTGTATATGATGGAATCCACTTTAAGCCAGGGGGTGGGGCAGCAGCACCCCAAATTCCAGCACCTATAATTGCAGCATGAGCTTAGGTCCAAGTTTGTGCCAGAGACTCCTGCTAGCAGGTGCACCTATTCAGTTCCAGGAGGTGAGCGGGCATAAGCCCATAACACCTGAAGGTCCCTCTCCCAGTCTAGGGAGAAGCAGCTGACCCTGGTGCTCAAATAATTTCAGGGAACAACTAATGAGAAAGCAGGGCCAGGAATGAGGTCATAGGGCCACAAGCAAGGAACCAGAGCAGGACACCGAGCAGAGAGCCCGGGACAGCTCCCACTGTTCCTCAAAGGTGTTTAGGGAACCAGTGGATGCTGCCCAAAGGAACTATGCCCGGACGTGTGATCAGCTGGAAGGATGGAAAGAGGCCCCACAGTAGCGAGCACCTCACCATCCAGCATCTTCCTCTTGGTTTTATAAATGGCCACTTTGGCCAATGCCAGGAGGAGGTTGACCAGGAGGTCTTGTGAGTTTGTGGGGCCACAGAGAGGAGGTGTATGAATCAGGAGGTGCAGGGAATAGTGCAGCCAAAATCTTAGGAGAAGGTTCTGGAGGAGAGGGAAAAGGGGCTGCAACCTGGTGCACTTGAGATAAATGTGCACCAGGATCTCCCTCGCACCACAAAAAGGGCAAGTATCAGGGATGAGGGTGAACTGCGCTAAGTACATGCCTGTGCTCACAGCTCCATGAAGGAGCCGTCAGCTCATATCCCCAGTGAGCAGTGGGATCAAGGTGAAATATAGGCTGGCCTACCGGGGTTCCTCCCCCTCCACAGGTGGTAAAAGGTCCTGTCCCTTAGTGTCAGGGTGAGACATGAGGGTGAGGAAATGTGTGGAGCAGGAGCATGTACAGATGTGCCCTTGGCGTGGTTCAGAAATAAACCAGCTACAGATCGCAGAGCCGGCTCAGATTATACAGAAGAGGAGCCAGGGAGTGGGGGGAGGGCTTGCAGGGCAGGGACCCAGTGAAAAGATCCACAGAGTCAGGAGTGAGGGGCAGGCGGGGAGCACCCTCTTGCAGGACCTGCTCAAGGAAAGCCCGAGAGGCAGGCAATAAGGCTGTCCTCACCTCTTGGAGTACACACCGAGGATTTGAGGGGTAGAGAGCTCCATGTGCCAATCAAGCGCCAACGGATCCACCCAGTCCCCTTGGCCGTAGGCCAGGAGGTCTCCAATTCCTGTGGTGCCTGCCAGGACCAGCCACTGGTGCACAGAAGAGGACCCCACCACTTGCACCCCTAGTTGGGGGTTGTGTAGCAGGGGCTCCATGAGAAGATCTGCCCTCTCAGCAGCCACCACAGACCTGGTCACCAAAACCAGCTTCCAGGTCCAGAGGAGGTCCTGGTAGAAGACCAGCAGCTCAGAGAGGTCTCAAGGAAGACCCCTCGGATGAATCTAAAAGATCTGCCAATCATATGGGAGGCAGGAGTGCTCCAACAGCTATACCCCATCCCCGGGTGGGCTCAAACCACCATCCTTTTGGTTAACATGCTGACCCATTGCACTACAGAGAGACACAGGAGTTAAAAGCTTTTTGACACAGATCTACAAATCTGTGGTACAGTCTCAAAAGGGAAGGAGCAGCTGCACGGGTAGTTTCAGCCAGCCCCATAAACACCACTGCCGTCAGCCCTGCCTGCCAGGGTTTTCACTCCTGTTCTGACATTCTTACCATCCAGCTAATTGGCTCCATGCTCTGGTCTTCGCCTCCTGCCCCTACCTCACAGTCTCATCAATTCAATCTAACCCCCATTGCTATCCCTGCTCTTTCCGATCCCGTGCTTTTCATTTCAATTCATCCCTTCCTTCTCTCTGCAGTCTGCACCCACTCCTGCCCTATAGTATAATCCATTATGTAAAACACAGTCACAAAATAAAACACTGTGGAACTAACCTGTTTGCAAATCATCACAGTTTGCTCTTCTAGCAGACCCATCCTCCCCCATTGTGTCTGCCTATTTAGATTATAAACTTTTAATGCAGGAACTTATTGAACTGGAGACTCTACGTGTGACTGCAATAAAAATAATTAAGGGGTCCTGATCTTCACCAAAGCCTCTAGGAGCTAAATATTAATAAATATTTTGGGTCAGAATTAAGGAAGATGCTTCCTTGGAACAGATTCGGGAAACAGTGTAGTCAGCTTTCACTTATCCACATAACCTCTGGGTGAAGGTTAATCAGGATTCGTACTGGAGAAGGTGTCTCTGACTATGGGGTAGAATCTGGGGTAAGAGTTTCTGGAAAAAATATCTTAGTAATTACAGACCTGGGGACAACAAACTGTCTGTTTTTTGTAAATACTGTAATTTTTTGCAGATTCACTGTGTGTCTGGATCTGCTCAGTGTTTCTAGCATGTGTTCTGCTTTATTTATGTCAGGATTAATTTGCCCTCTTCCTGCCTGAACCTATTAGTGGGAGGCTCTGATCACACAACTGAAGGGCACAAACATAAAAGATCCCAGTCTGCAAAGAAAGAATCACATTTATGTTACATAATTACACTCATGTGTTAGATTTAAAAACGCTGTTGATAACTTCACTGTATATTCATATCTGATAGTATTTTGGAAGTTATAAATAGAGATATTTCTTCAGATAAGAAGTGGGGCTTTTTTACCCACGAAAGCTTATGCCCAAATAAATCTGTTAGTGAGGTTTTTTTACCCACGAAACCTTATGTCCAAATAAATCTGTTAGTCTTTAAGGTGCAACCGGACTCCTTGTTGTTTTTGTGGATACAGACTAACACGGCTACCCCCTGATAGTTGACATCCTGCAATAAGAACTGTAGGGTAATGGACGCTATATGGGTGCATAGTTCAGCTCATGTGGCTTTTATTACAGAAGCAGGACCTTAGTGTTGTTTTCTGCTAGGAATGCATTGTGCCTATAGGGAACAGGGCTTTTAGGAAGACCATGAAAGACAAAAATATTAAATAATCAAGGAAGAGAAGAGGTAACTAAGGGATGGGTGGGATATTCTGCAGCCCTTCTCACATTATCAGATTTCCCTGGGTCCTGATACTGCATTTCTAATGCAAGACCAGCTGTATTACTACAAATGGCCGGGTGCGGAGCGTAATGTTGCAATGGCTGAAGGGAGTATGAATGTATTCAGCTTTCACTTTTGTCAGAACGCTACTGAATGTAACCAGCCCACCCGGACATCCCAACGCAGCTACACAGGCACTGAGGTACCGGGCGCCACTGAACACCCCCAGAAGCGATGTAACGATTGCCTGGCCAGCGACACACTCATTGAGATGAGATGAGAGGAACGCGTAACCGAGTCAGAGCCGCCCTGCAGCGGAGCTACTGCACCGCGCTGCCCACAGTGCAGGGCCGGGACTGGGCAGCACCAGCTCTGATTGGCCCGCGCTGCACCAGGGCGAGTAAACCCCGGTAACGCCCAGCGCAAGGCGGAATGGGGCTGCATGCCCAGCTCCTCCCGCCCCCGGAGCACGCGCACGCGCACTTCGGCGGGGAGGGGGTCGCCAGGGCGCGGGTAAGGAAGGAAGAGCCTAGAGCCACCGTCCGGCCTCTGCCCCGCCCCCTCCCTGTGACCGCCGGTCCCGCGGGCTCCCCGTTCTAGTCCCCGCCCCCTGCGCGGCATGTCCCTCGCTGCCTGCCGTAGGCAGTCTGCGCGGCTGGCAAGATGGCGGTAGCTGCTGTTACGCGGAGGGTGTCGGGTCAGTGTGAGAGACTCTACCGGCGGGGGGAGGTTCCCTGCCCGGGGGGAGAGCGGGGGATCGGGAGGGAGGCTCCTTGCCCGTGGGGGGATGGGGGAGCCCTGGTGGTTCTTGGCCCCATTGCAGCAGCCCCCCTAGTGGGGGAGGGGTAGTACGGTCCGGGGCAGCACAGACCGGGAACCCTCCTGTCCTGGCTTAACAGTCAGCTGCGCCAGTTCGCTGCCTCTAGGGGACACGGGATTTGGGTCTGGGAACCTCAGACTGAGGCTCTGCCCCAGCTGCACCCAGATGGGGGTGAGCAGGTGTCTGTTTTTCGACCTGACCACCTGGTCGAAAAGGGATCCTGGCGGCGCCGGTCAGCAGTGCTGACTGGGCCATTGACTGTCAGGTTGGCAGTGCCGCACAGCGCAGCTGACAGGCTCCCTGCGGTTCCCAGGAAGCAGCCAGCCTGTCACCCCTCTGGCTCCTAGGCGTAGGGGCAGTCAGGGGGCACCGCATGCTGCCCCCACCCCAAGCACTGCCCCCACAGCTCCCATTGGCCATGGTTCCCCTCATCCCTAGCCCCACTCCAGAGCCCTCAGCCCCAGCCAGAGCCCTCATGCCCCCCTCCACACCCCAATCCCCAGCCCTGATCCCTCTCCTGCCCTCTGAACCTCTCAATCCTAATCCAGAGCACCCTCCTACTCCCCAAACCCCTCATCCCTAGCCCCACCCAAGTCTGCACCCCCTGCCAGAGGACCCTCCTGCCCTCCGAACCCCCCAGCCCAGAGCCCCCTCCTGCATCCCAAATCCCTCATCCCCAGCCGGAGCCGTCACCCCCTCTCGCATTCTAACCCACTGTCTCAATCCCCTCCCACACTCTGAACTCCTAATTTCTGGTCCCACCTTGGAGCCTACACCCCCAGCTGGAGCCCTCACCCCCTCCTGCACCCCAGCCTCCTGAGCCAGCCCGATGAAAATGAGCGAGTGAGTGAGGGTGGGGGAGGAGAGCAAACAACAGAGAGAGGGGGGAATGGAGTGAGCAGGGGCGGGGCCTCAGAGAAGGGGCGGGGCAAGGGTGTTTGGTTTTGTGTGAGTAGAAAGTTGCCACCCCTACCCACACTGACCATGTGTTGGAGATGGAGGGGTGTAACTGGAAGTGGATTGCGGCAGCCCTTGTTGGTATGGTGGGCCTGTGTGGTTTGCAGCGATGACCAATCCCAGCATGCAGTACAGCTGTGTCACTCAAACTGGGATGGAGCATCCTGTGCAAGATGAAGCAGTGCAGGCTGGGATTTGGTATTTTTATTGCTGCACCTCCTTGAATCGAAATGAAGCATTGCATGCTGGGGCACGTCTCCATGCACCTGACTCCAGGCTCACGCACATGACAAGCCCAACCTTTTGGCTTGTCCTCACCCTGTTTAGTGAGCCTCATAAATAGCTTTAAAAAAGGTCAGTCATCCACAGGCAGCTGATGGAACGTGATGTAGGTGACCTCATCTTCAAATTGGATGTGAGGGCTGTACATAACACGGTCCTCCATCTCGAAAGTTCTTGGGTCAGGATGGAGAACTGCATGTTGGAATCTCATTTATGCGGGGTGCATCTCCATATTGAAGGTGGCTGTGGCTATGGCCACGAGTGTGTTTTCCCTGTGAGCCATGCTTTGGCCATTCCTGGTTTAGACAAACTGCAGCTTGTTGGTGCTGTGATTCCCTGTAACCATGGATGGTGTGCAGTGCTCTGAAATGCTGGTCTGTTTTGCCAGAAGCCTAGCTAAACGATTTCTAAAACATCATCAAAGGGGAAACAGGGTGATCTGTGTGCTAAACACTTCAAGGAACGTGTCAGGTTGGTCAAAAGCTGTGTATATAAAGCGTAATGGGGAAATGAATTTTGTTTCCTATTTGCAATATTTAGTTTCAGGTCATAAATGAGCAAAAAAAGCATCAATATTAATGTCAGTCTTTTACAATTTATAAAAGAAGACTTATTTCTAGATGTCATTAGTTTGAAAATATTTATTGAAAGGTTCTTTCATAGATTCTAGGACTGGAAGGGACCTCGAGAGGTCATCGAATCCAGTCCCATGCCCTCATGGCAGGACCAAATATTCTTTCTTTCTTTTTCAAGATAATGTACATGAGAGCAACATAATATTTCCAACAGGGTCTTTGGTCAGTCAACCATCTTTATAAAACTTTCATTGACCGCTAGGGGGCAGATCTTCAAAAACTTTCACACCCAGAAGCTGATGATTCTGAATTTGGTGCTAGAATGAAAGTCATAGGTGATATTGAACCTACATGTTAGTGTCTGAGGAATATCTAGCTCTACATTTTCAGTCAGTGCGATTTTGATGAGTACCATTGCCAATCCCACTGTCTGTCGTGTGCAAAGTGTCTAAACAGGGAATTTAGCAGATTTGTAATTAAGTGGTATTAATGTTTATTGAAACACAATAAAACGTGGGTTCAGGTATCAGGTGGTTTCAACCCACTGCTCACTTTTCATTAACTTTTCCTGATATTATCTATTCTCTCTCCATAGGGATTTTAAGACCTCTGAATTTTCTGGTCCCTTTGGCTTACAACAGCTCCTGCAACATCCGTCTTATTTCTGGACTCTCCATACAATGTTTCAACCGGGTGCAGGCACCGTTAGCTTCCTCTGTTACGAAACCTCTGCTGTCTATTAGTGATCTGTCCTGTGGGTGTCCTCTCTCCATCTTTAACAGGTATGGTATGTTTTTAAAGGGTGAATGTTACATAAAACCTATTAGAAAACAAAGAGCCTGCTGTAAAATTTGCAGAATGTAATACACACTAGAGTCAGCACTAGAACTTTCCTTCATATTTCTCACCATTGCACTAGCCCAGTACACAGTTCAGCTCAACCAGTGGCATCAATGGATGGAATGCAGTGTAGACCACCACCAGCATTTTTGTCACCGACCTAACTCTGCTCAGAGCAGGTTGCACCAGTGCTAGAGCAATGATGGGAAACAAAGAAAAATACTAATCTACACAAGCTTATAAGGAGAGTGTTAGGGTTAAACCTGATTCCTATCCCAATTCTATATTCTCAGCAACATTTTTGAAAAGTAGCATCTTTCTCCAATTTGGCATGGGAAGTTCTGTTGCTAATTGTCACTCTTGCAAGCAGGATCAGTTTTTAAAACTCCTTCTCCCACCTGTATCATGTCAAGACCCTTCAATGAAGCTGCAAGATCGAACATGCCTCAAACATGTACCTCAGCTCATCGCAATAAGAATCCTTGTTATAAAACTGGTGTTTGTTTTATTAATTAAAATAATGAATGCCCCAAATCTCTAATGTTAAAACATGTAATTTTAACTTTTCACCTGAAATAGCTCCTGTTACACTACCCTGAGTTCTCCACTCCATTTTTAAAAGTTATGAACCAAAGAAAACTGTCCATACAGTGCTTAGCACAGTGGGGTCCAGGTCCATGACTAAGGCTCCTAAGTGCTACGATAATATAAATAATAATAATATTTGAAATTCACTCAACCAGACATTTTGCACTGCAATATAATAAAGATGTATACGTCAATACTCCGCCAAAGGGCCTATTGAAATGTTAGATCAGTTTGCTTTTAAATTTCCTCAGGCAAGTTGGCGTAAAGCCATTCTGGGTTTTCCAGATGGAGTCAATCAGGTGCTGCGTTCTGGGGAAAGAGCACTTCATTCTTGTTAAATTACATATTTCAGCTTTTTCTGTTCTTTATTTCAGTGTAACACCCTTACTGCCACGTATCCTTCAGCAGCCAGTGAGGACTCTCACATATTATAGCCTGCGAAAAGGAAAGAGGAAATCTGTAAAATCTGTGGTCTACAGATTTCTCCGACTGCACTGTGGCCTTTGGTTAAGGAAAAAAGTAAGGCTTTCATTTTATTAAATATGAGATCTACCCTTGCTTAAAGACAGAGTGAGCCAGCTGCCTTCCTTCCTCTAGGGGTCAGTAGTGATTGGAAAAAAATCCAAAAAAAATCCAGGGTCAGAGTTGAAAGCTGACTTGCTCAGGGCATGGGGATTGTTGAGGTATGGGGGGTTACTGTTGCTAGACATCCGTCTATGATAAAGTGATGTAGAATTCTTTGTCTTCTGACAGGCTGGTTACAAGAAAAAATTATGGAAAAAGTCTATTCCCCAGAAAAGACGCTTGAGGGAACAAGTGTTTTGCAATAAAACACAAAGTAAACTCCTTGATAAAATGACCACTTCTTTCTGGAAGAGAAGAAACTGGTACGTTGATGATCCCTTCCAGAAATATCATGATCGCACAAACCTTCGACTATAGAAAACCTGTCTCTTCTGTGTCTCAGTTCACACTTTTGTTTTTCCTCTTACTGCCCAATATATGTCATTGTATGTGGGCTGGGATCTTTTTATGCATTTCCAAAGACAAATAACTACAACCTGTCATTTTTCCACATGCAAATATATGGTCTGATTTGAATTATTGGTACAAACACCCAAATAAACTAATTCCAGATTGTGATTGGAGTATTGAGTCATAGTTGGTTATTGTATTTCACTTCACTAAAGTGGAGGGGGGCAAGGGGAAAAAGTGAGAAATTCTGATTCAGCTAAATATTCTGAATTTCTTGTGGTGAGATTCTTGCAATCGGGTATAAACAATATATGTAATTGAACATCTAAGCTAAATTTTAAGAATTGATATTAAAATGGGAATGTTTAAAGCAGTTTGAAAAATACAAATACTATAGAAGGGTATTACCAAAGCACCTAGGAGCCCCCCAGTCATGGACCAGGACTCCATTGGGCGAGGCACTGTACAAATACAAAACAAAAAGACAGTTGCTGTCTCAGTGTCTGCATTAAATGAGTGGGGCTACCATTTTAATAACTTTGCCCAGTTTGATACTGACGTAGCTTCTCCACGGGAAAACACTGAAAATTAGTGTGTTCCGAATGTTGGTCACTGGGAAACTAAAGTGATTAAAACAAATGTTAAATTAGTTAAAATTAGAGAACTTCCCTTACAACCACTCTGAAAGTTTCTAATTTTCATTCCTTTCTTGTTAATTGTGAATAATTGCCTGCTTGTTAATCCTCTTAAATTCTGGCTCTATTTTACAGTACCCGATTTGGTACACACATGAGCCTTTTATATGAAACCATGTATGTGATTTTAGTTTTACACTCTAGGTCAGGATGATATGTTTGCTTCTGCTTTCACTAAGGCCCAATCCCGTGCGTTCTTTAAAACTTGGCAGCCTGTAGACAGTGTGACAACAGTAGCTTCAAACTGTTCCATTCTCTTTACTGTAGCCTGTCAATCAGTTCCACTATCATTTGTTTAACAAGACAAGGCTTGCTTTATAATAAAGCTGTGGTAGTCCAATGAATTCACTGGTAACATGTTTAGTAGCTGTATTTTTTCCAATTGGTAATACAGAAAGGAATTCTGAAGGACATGCAGCATTTGGTGAATACATCTATATACAGTTAGCAAGAATTAAGACAACTAAATAATGCCGTAATAAAAGTAACAACAAGTATTCTGGCCTGCCAGATACATTGAACAGACTGAAGATGCTTTCTTCTTTGTTTTTTTTTTTTTTTTTAAAGAAAAGATTAAGACTTTATTCAAGATGTATATCAAGCATAACAAAACCAGCAAAACTCCAACCTTTGGAATACTGTTGTAATGTCCATCCTTATGAGGCTTTACGTATACTATCTTATCACAGCTCTTTTCTACTGATCATGAGAAAGAAACCTCTTTTAAGTGCACAGTTACGATCCTTAAATATGTTTGTATAAGTGTGAATCTCAAAAGTACGCATAGTGTTCTTTACAATTTCAAATACGTGCTAGGTGCAAAACAGGTACCCGAAACAAATAAACAGCAAAAGAAGACTGATTAACAAGCATTCTGTCACAAACATATAGATCTCATTACTACATGAGAACACGGTTATTTCACAGAGCACAGTCAAAGGCAACAGGCTGTTTACATGATGCCAGAGAGCATCACGTCCCTCTAGTAAGCCTTTCCTTCTTATTTTTTAATCACGAGGTAATTTCTCCCCTTGTTGTTAGAAACAGAAGGCCCGGTTCTCCTCTTCTTTATACCAGGTTTACTTTTGTATAATTCCCTTGGCTTCTGGGCAATTACTCCCAATTTACACTAGGGTAAGTGGAGCCTTGGCTGTAGTTGGAAATAGCCCTGCTTCAACAATCATTGCAGCTACACTGGGGCAGATAGTTACATTTAGACAAGGATGCGTAAGGGTTTGCAGTGAGTTGCTCAAAGTTTACCCCATTCATAATTAAGGTAAATCCTGTGTAAACCTGCAGGCTAATTCACTGGCCCAGGCACCAAAGAAAATTCTCCAGACACGGGATTTCTGTCCCCTTCTCTTCAAGGCTTTAGTTTTATTTCTTCAAAATAACACATTCAACATATCATTGCCTGAGCTGGGGTCTTTTGCAGGGGCCTAACTACTCCATATGGGCTTACAACCCCTTGAGAGTCATATACACTGGGTTCTTTCCCCAGAGCTGAAGACTGATGCTGGAAGGGGCCTTGCCCCCAATCTGAGCTCTTGTTCTTGATGAGAACCAGGTTATATTCAAGCTACCTGCTCCTTGATCTTACTGCTTCAGCTGGGTGGCAACTGATTAGTCAGAGGAGGGGCTGGGGCCCCATTCCCCTTAAAGGGCCAGCTAGCATGTGATATTCTGATTAGTTCAATTGACACAAACCCAGGTTTGCCTTTGTCTACTGCTAGTGGTCAGCCCATGTGTAGCAACACCAATTGTTGAACTGAGGTTATTCCCAAGGGGAGACAGTGCCTGAGAGAAGAGTCAGGACCAAAGAACATATAGCTGATGTGGATGCCAAATAAACATATGTATCTGAATGTTAAAATGACAGACCTTTAGAGGAAGCATTTGTAAACAACCTGTGTCTGTAATACACTGAATTCAAAGCGAGTGATTGTTCTATCCTGTGTACAGAACACTATACCACTCAGTGTACATGTTTAGGCATTCACATTTCTTGTCAGTCTATACACAAATACACAGCTTAGTTGATAACACATTTTTGCCAGCGATATGAAAAGATTTTTTTTTTTTCAGTGAATGTCTTCGAGAGATAAGGCAACTCCCTTGTCAACAGTTTCACCTCAGCTTTTAAGAAAACCGAAACAGTCAAGTTTACAGTAAAACAGCAGATCAGACATTTAATAACTTTCGTGAGGATGAATGTTAATACAGTGTGTATGAGAGTAGAAGTCATCAAATGTTATGCAGCTATATATTTTTATTTTTGGCATAATTTGAGTGCAAACTTGTCAGCTTTTGTTTTGTCTTATGGCACCCTATTGCGTAGCACTGAAAATGAAGCTTGTTTGCAACAGGATTTTAATTTTAACTAACACTTCAAGCAAAGTTCCTTTTTTTTTTTTTAATTGTTGAAAAATCAAATTGACTCTAGAGCTGCTTAACTTAAATACATAAGCTTAGCTACTCAAAGCTTTTGCTGAGTGTGTTCTAATGACGGAATATTTTTCAACTGCCATCTAGAACACACTTTTTTTTAGCATATAGTCTTCACAAAACACAATCTACTCACTGCTTAGAAGGGAAATCAGATTTTCCAATAACAGGTCCAAATATTGTGGCAATCACAAGAAATGTCTGTTTGCCCTTTCCTCCTACTAGCCAAACTGATACAAATCTTTGTGGGGAGGGGACAGCAGTAATTTTTACTTCTCAAACCATTTAAGGAAGCTTCAGAATTACCTCAAGATGAGTTAGCAAGAAGGCTGAGATTTAGAAGCCTATCCGGCAGATAATATTTAACAAAGGCCACGTCGGATATGCTTATCTCTGAGCCTGGTGCACTCTAACCAGTCATTGGCAGGCTGGGCCACTTCTGTACCTGAACTAGGTTAACAATATTATTCATAATCAAGTCTGTTTATTGATCAATTATCAATGGCAATCATGTCACATGATTCTAAAAGTTTTTCTAGTCTATGGGAGAGGGCCAAGAGCAAACACAAAGGGCCACATAATTAACTCATTTATGAATTTCACATGCTTTTACATTTACAGGAGACACCAACTTTAAGCACAAATACACTTATCCTACAACTTCTTCCTCTTCTTTTGTATTTAGCATTTATATATGGATACCAATGCACCAGCCAAACTACAGAGTCTCATGGTTTAAACCAGAATCCACATACTGGCAAAATTCTCTCCAAGCCACATGGAAGAGCTCAATTCCAATGTTCTTCTCTGGCTATGGGAGTGCAATTCCCACATCCGCTCCAGTAAAGCAAAACATCTGAAGTGAGCTCATACATGCAGATGAGGAAGGTGAATTTTGCCCTATGAAATCAATGGCTAATGTGATTCTGGTTAACATTGTAGCAGTTATTACAAAGATGGCTTGCATATATTGTAGAACTGCCAGTAAAATGTTGGTCAAAAGTTATAAGATTAATTCTTTCATTTTCTACAAAATATATTACTCTTCTTCTGGCTCAGGAGTATCAAAATTAAGACTCCCCTACTTTATTTTGTGAAATCAGTTTATTCTCTTGTACATTTCTCTTTCTCATCATCTCTAAGTTGTTTTCTCTATATTTTCAGCACAATGACTGGAGTTCACATAATTTACTTGCAGAAAAAGAAATGGAGTTGCAGCTCAACTTTTGCTAATAAGTCTCAGACATTCTGTACAGTAGAAAGAATTCAAAATATCTCACGTCAGTCACAGTCTTGTTATAAGATGGAGGAAGGGTAGGGAGAAAAATCTATGGCTCCTGCAAGTCCACTTCGTTAAGGATAAAACCATAAATAGATACATTAGTCAAAGTATCATTGAGATCTATTGAGTATTTTTTTTGTTTGTTTGCATTCACAAGCTAAAACTATGCAGACACAACTAATAATTGCAAATGTACAGCCTGACAGGGTTGGCTGGAGTGGTTGTATATTCTGCAAATGAAACAGGGGGACTCTGACACTGTTACCACCTGTGAGAGTGTTCTAACATGTTATGGGAAAATGCAAGTAACATGTAACTTAAGGGAAGAGAGAAAGGCCATGTCTGCAGTGCTGCACATCAAATCGCATCCATCTCACTGCTGTTTTTCTACATAATTAGCAAGTAGCTCTTTAAGGCAGAAGAGAGACATTCTGTGGATCTTGGTGCTATTGGCTCATCGCACTCACATGGTTTCAGTGGTAGAGGTCGAGGTACTTTTCTTCCTGAAGCGAGGTCTAAGGGGCCTAGGCGGTGCCTGTGGGGAATCAAGAGAAGGTTTTGTTGAAACAGTAGTAACATATTGTGTTTTACATCTTCAAAGTGATGTACAAATATTAATTTGCTCATCCTCATGATACCTCATGTAGGGAAGGTAGGTATTATCCACATCTAGAGATGAAGAAACAAAGACCAGATCCCTAATAAATCCCCATTTAAAGATTCCCTAAATAGGCAGCTGGAAATTTCCCCAATATGAGAGAATCCTTAAAATCCTGTAGCCAGTTCAACACAATCACCCTTCTGGGCTCCTGACTTTGGAGGCATGGCTAGGAAGGAGAATGGCTAGAGCGCACTGTGCTTCAATAAACCCTACCGGTGTAATGGCCCCTAGGAAGCCATTATAAGCTAGTGCAATTTACAGAAGCCTTGAGACTGCTCTAAGTTATGCCCCTATTATCAGGAGAGCAAAAAGGTGCCAGAACGCCAATTTTGGCACTCCCGACCCCAAACACTGCTCCAGGGCACCTGAGAAATCAGTTGTCTGGGCCCCACAAAACCCAAGGCCCACTCAAAAGGGAACAATGCATGCTATGACCTGTAGCCTTCACAGGCAGCCTCTTCATAACAAAAGACAAGGACATCTGCAATCTTTTCTCCATTTTATGCCAATTGGATGAAGCTTGTGAACTTCTGCCAAGCTGCCAACCCAGATTCCTTGTCCGGACAAAGCCTGGACACAGCTTGAAATGATTTCAAAACAGAACCATTGAAATTCTGCCGTACAGTTACATTACTGATGTGGAGTTCTTAAAAACAGACCTCTTCAGACATAATAAGTGAGCTACAAGCGTTCACTGTACGACTCACGGGGAGATCTGCCAGGAGGTCTATCACGGCTGCCCAAGTGGCAGGTGCCAGATTAACTCAAATCCTGGGTAGTCCCACTCCCCAAGTCTGAGAGAGAGAGAGAAAGCACCCCAAGCAGCAAACAGACCATTATGTGGTATTGTTAACCACTGGTGCATAGTTCACCCAACAGAGCTACAGCATGGCACAGTTATGGTTTGTGAGAGTCACACAGCAAACTAGTTAGATGAATCTTAAAGCGGTAGAAAGTGTTGCTCAGTTTAAGAATGTATTTACATCCATCATGTAGCAAACTGCCTATGCAGTAGCAGAACAGCGTATTCTGACACTCCATAACATGGTAGTACTCCCGAAGAGTGCATGGGAGCTGAATGAGTATAAAGTGATACAACATACAAATCACTTTTCAACGTCCTGTCAAGTAGTTAGATTTGCTCAACACATAGGGCCAAAACCTGCCCTGGTTTAAGGGAGAACAGATATCATTGGCTTCACTGTAAATTGTGCCTGCTTACACCAGGCTTAAGTAGTGTGGGCCATCATCATGCAGCTTAACCTGGCATCTCTGACCCACTCCCATTCTCTGACAGACAGTACCCCAAATCTGCCTTTGGCCCCAATCCTAAAAGCCTTACACCAGAAAAACTCTGCATGAAATTAACAGAAGTTTGGCCTGAGTATGGGCTGCAGGCTTGAGCCTCTGGCCGTTTGTTGCATGGCTGGCAGATCTAGCTATCTGAGGTATTTACATGGCCTCCATTACCGTAGTATCTGAGCACCTCACAATCTTTAATGCATTTCTCCTCGCAACACCTGACAGCTAGGGCAGTGCTATTATCCCCATTCTACAGCTGGGGAACTGAGGCACAGAAAGACTAAGGTCCAGATCCCCAAAGGTATTTAGGCAGCTAGCTTCCACTGATTTCCATTTGAAATCTTTGGGGATCAGGGCCTATATGACTTGCCTAAAGTCATAGAGGTAATTATGGCAGAGCAGATTTGGAAAGCCCCCAACCACTGGGGCCCACCCTTCCTTTTTACTTCGGGAATAGTCAGGAAATAATTTCTAAATATTTCTCAAGTTCTCTTGTCTTTCCATTAGTTTGCAGTTACCCACAACTGATCTGCAACAAGTATGTATTTCCAGATCACAGCAGAGACAACTCCATTTCTGCTATTTTACCCGTTTCAATCTTTACAACCAGACTCATGGGTTAACTCATTTAAAGGTCTCTGCACAGAATTATAGAATCATAGAATTGTGAGACTGGAAGGGACCCCAAGAGGTCTTCTATTCCACTCCCCTGCATTCAAGGCAGGACTAAGTATTATCTAGACCATCCCTGACGGGTGTTTGGAGATTTTTAAGGGCTGGTTAGACAAAGACAGAGATTCCACAATCTCCCTAGGCAATTTATTCCAGTGCTTAACCACCCTGACAGTTAGGAAGTTTTTCTTAATGTCCAACCGAAACTGCCCTTGCTGCAATTTAAGCCCATTGCTTCTTGTCCTATTCCTTATCACAATCTTTTATTAAAACTGTTATCATGTTCCCTCTCAGTCTTCTCTTCTCCAGACTAAACAAACCCAGTTTTTTCAATCTTCTCTTATAGGTCATGTTTTCTAGACCTTTAATCATTTTTGTTGCTCGTCTCTGGACTTTCTCCAATTTGTCCACATCTTTCCCAAAATGTGGACACAATACTCCAGTTGAGGCACAGTCAGCATGGAGTAGAGCGGAAGAATTACTTCTTGTGTTTTGCTTACAACACTCCTGCTAATACATCCCAGAATGATGTTTGCTTTTATTGCAACAGAGTAACACTGTTGACTCATATTTAGCTTGTGGTCCACTATGGCTCCCAGATCCCTTTCTACAGTACTCCTTCTGAGGCAGTCATTTCCCATTTTGTATGTGTGCAACTGATTGTTCCTCCCTAAATGGAGTACTTTGAGACATCTCAGGTCTCCTCCCAGCTTCTCATGTAATGCCAATGCCAACTGCTTCTCTGTTCTACTTCTCTTGTGTTTTAAAGACATCAGATACCCAGAGGAGGGGTGTGGGGGAAGAAGTCTTTAACGCAGGCAAAGGAGCTCCTGGCAGAAAAGCTGTGACTTTCCAAAGGGGTGGGGGGTAATTTGGCTTCTTATTCCTTCAATGCATGAAAAAACTACAATCGGTTCTAGCACTAGCTGTTACCCTCCTCCCTATACCCCAGACTTGGATTTAACTGAGCTTTGGGTGCCGGGGAAATGAGTTGGGGATGGTTTCTAAGAGGGTCCAGAGGTTCATGCTCTGTAAAGTGAGAGGCTGAGACCAGGCACTGTACGGAGAAGCACTCTGCTAGTCCACTTCAATCCCGACCTGGGACAACCCTGAGGGTCAGCTAAATGATGTGAAAAGACCAGGAGGTGCATTATACTGGATCAACCTATTCGTTCATCCATTCTATTACCCTGCCTCTGGCAGTGACCAGTATCTGAGGCCTCTACAACATACACCTAATATCCAGTGGGACCCATTCCATTATCTTTTTATTATGAATTGCTTATATTGCTATAGCACCTTCCAACCGAAGCTCATACCACACTTCGTGAACATTGTTTAATTTAGCTTCTCAATCCTTCTGTGAGGTAGGGTGGGCCCATTATCCCATTTGTACTGATGAAGAAACTAGTACAAGACGTTTTGTTTAGACACTACACTGATGAATTCATTAGATTAGATAGATTATTTGCCCAATGTCAGAGGATGTCTGTGGCAGAGCTCGCACTAGGACCCAAGTCACTCAGGTCCGAGGCCTGTGCCACAAGCCCATGCTCAATGATCTCTTCATCTCTGAATTCCTGAAGAGCACTACGGACCTAATGGAAAATAAATCCGAGATAGAAATATCAGAACTGAGGCTTCCAGCCAGAAGGGCAAAACTTGGAGAGGATCCCACTGGAGCAGCTGCAGAAGGTTATCCTGGGTATAAATCCTGTGGCCTTCATGGATCCTGCACTGTGCGTGGAGCTGCCAGAGGCATAGACACCATGTCTGGAATAGGAGCCATCCACGGAATAGATAGAGTATCAGAGGAGTAGATCCCACAGTAGCTTTGGAGAGGGCTGCTACTGGGGCAGCAGAGCTCCCCTGACAATAGAGAAATCATTGCTGCATAGTTTTGGGATGCTTCTTGGGTAGGGAGGGGAGGGCAGGGCTCTGTGCTGGGGGCCCACTTCACAGTTTTGTCTGTGAGCAGCCACCTTCTCTCTTTCCCTTCATAGTAGCATCAGAGAGGGGACAGCACCCTAGCCTGAGGAGCTACCATCCAGAGGCAAGGAGACTTCAAAAAGTCCAGGTCTCTTCTCTCCCTCGCCACCCACAGCAGGGCCAGGACTAGGACTGGCAGACAGCAATTCAGAGAGTTAACATGTAGCATAACTGGTGAGAAGTCACTGAGATTTTCAAAATTCCTCCCCCATTAATGATCTCAGGTATTATTAGAGCCATAGATAAGGACACTTTAGAGCGACGAGTATTATTTTTAACCCAACAATATCCCCTTTCATACTCTCTCTTTCTGAGCCAAGTTAAGCATGTAACTGTTCTGACTTACCCATTCGCAGAGATTTCCCACCTTTGATTTCTTAGGACCTATATCCGGGCAGACAGCAGCTGCCTCCATTTCCCCAAAGATCTGGAAGGCTTCCTCATGTCTGCCATCTCCGATATCTTTTAAGTATTATTCCTTTGACTTGTCTGCCTGGTGGCTGTATTTCCTATGAACATGAGTGATGCTAAAACCTTTTCTGGCAGAGCACAATGTGTGCTCTTGTATCCTTTATATGTCTGTCTGTCCTTGTTACAAATTAAAGCATACTTGCTAATATAGGGCCTGATTCAAAGCCCATCCAAGTAATGAAATCAGTGGAAAGACCTATTAATATCAATGACCTTTGGATTAGGTCCATATTGAATATGTATGGATCTGGCTTTGAATTCTCCCAAAGTTTTGGGGTGTTTGGATCTAGAGTTTTGGTCCTGACCCATCTCCCCAGCTGTCTTCCCCTCAGGTATGACAATAAAAATTCCCCTTAAGTAAATGCAAAGTGAAATGGAGAGTTTTGTATATCTCCAAAACCTCACATCCAAACACCTCAAAACTTTGGAAGAATTCAAAGCTGGCTCCTAATTTTGCAGCTCTGATTTGTTCTTATACGTGTGGAACTTAAACTCCCATAGGGAGATTCCACACCTGTAGGAAGCACTGAATATCCAAGCCCAGACCCACCCTGCAAGACTGAAAGTAGAATATTGGCCTCAAACAGTGTTTTCATTCCAAAGAGAGATGTCCTTCTGGAAATCCAGGCAACCTTGCAGGTTGCAGCACCTTTTCCAATATGGAAGTACCTCAAGAGTTTGTTCCTTCTTTTTGAGCCTTCTGTTCTTGACCATGTGATCCAATAAATCATGCTCTTCATCATCTGAGAACACTAAGTCTTTTGTTTCACAGTTTGCCTCACGAGGCTTTTCACACGCATCATCCATGTCTACCTCAACCACTTACAACAGCATTTTAAAATCTACATGGTGAAAACAAAGGATAAGGAAGGTCAGTGGTGACTTGACTTCTGCTGTTCAATTCACTAATCCCACCCCAAAGCCATGCATCTTCCAGAGAGTAATAGAAATGGAGTTGATAGGTCACACTCTAGTAACAGTGGTTGTGGTGTCAGAAACCAAAGTAGCTCCAGCTTATGGTGTGTTTATAAGTTGTGCTGGACTTTTTAAATGGAATTTAGACTAATTTAACAGCCCATCTGATGTTATGTAGATTCCATAAGCAGTTAGGTGTAATCATATTTGGATCACAGATCAATGAAACGGCTAATCACTCTAGGAAAGCGTTTTTGGCAGCATATTGATCTGAACAAACATACCCAGGGAACATTTTCACCACAGCAAAAAAAAAAACAAAAAAAACCACCAAACTTGTAACTGAACCTGAGGAATTACTTAGATCTCCTCTTGCATTGTCCACTTTGGTTGTGTTCACACTACAGAACCGAGCCATTCCTGGGTGAATTAGTATGGCTGCACTAGCAGTAATGGTTCAAGATGCCCATCCTAGCCAGGCTGCCTTGTGTTCTGAACTGCTACAGTTTTGCCCCATGTTTGGTGCTCTTCTAATTCCGGTCAGTTGCATTGCCCTCAGGACACCTATTCCACAGTTCCTGGTACTGCTTCCAGAAAGGAGTGGATACTGGGAGATTTCCAAAGCCACTCTGACTACAATCAGACCTCGCTGATGTAACTGAATTTGGCCCGCTGTGTGCAGACTGAAAATGTTTGTTTAATAGTTAATGTCTGTGCAGCATTTTGAACTTTTTAAGTGCTATATAAGTGCTATTATATGGAGGCAGTTCGAGTCATTAGCAGTACTGGCAGATTGTGGTCCAAGGTTGCTATGGTGTATCCAGACAGTTAAATATGATGATATTTTTAATGGGTAGTACAAAGTATGAATCAATGAAATGGTACCTAGCTACAACTAAACCTCCTACCACTCTACAGACAATTTGCTATGGTACTTTTATAGTGAAAATGATGGCTTATATCTTTTCCATTCTGAATTGTCTTGGGCATGGAAGCTTTTGCTGCTTGTACAAATATTAATGACAATCACTGGCTCAAGGTCCAGTATAACTAAAGATTTTTTATAATCATCTAAAACAGCATAAAAATAGCAATTTCTACCTCTCAGACTGATAAGTGCACAAATGCGATAATAAGAGGATCCTTAAATTCCTGATAAGTATACTTAGCATTTTAAGTCTTCAAAGTACTCAACTAATCATTTGTCATGCCACCCCGTGAGTTACATAAGTATTATCACTAGAGCTGTGACACTTTCTTTCCCCTTAGAAAAATGCATTTTTCACGCCTCAAAACTACTTGTTGAATTTGGGACTATTTCAAAATGTTTTGTTTCGACTTTTCAATGCCAAACAGCATTTCCATTTCAAATTTAGTCAATTTAAAAAAAAACCACCCAAAATGGCTGAAGTTAAACAAAAACTCAAACACCCCCCATCCCTCATTTGGAGTCAACCACACACATTATGGTCAACCTGAAACAAAATAAAAAAACAAAATTGTTTCAGTCAATTAGAAACAAAAAGTTTTCAGGTTCTGCAATTTGACCCAAACAATTGATCCAGTTTGAATCAACCCCCAAACCAAAAAATCCATTATTCACTCAGCTCTAACACGACCCTTATTACAGACTAAGGGCTTGTCTACACTGGCACTTTACAGGGCTGCAACTTTCTCGCTCAGGGGTGTGAAAAAACACCCCCCCTGAGTGCTACAAATTTCAGTGCTGTAAAGTGCGAGTGTAGACTATTCCCCTTGTGGAGGTGGTTCTTTTATAGCTCAGATCCTATAGCTCTGGTGATTGCCTGTTGAAATAAACTAATAGTTCCTGAGAGTCATGATCTTAGTCCACGAGATCAGGTTACCTCTCTACATACCAAGTTTCCTTAAACCATTAGATCCTGCTGCCTGTATCAATTTATCTGTCATCTCAATAGCTAGGTCGGAATATGGCTCTAGTGGTTTTTAGTAAGGGCAGTAAACATCTATTTTCCCAGCAATGTCAAGCAGTGTCGAAAAATGTTAAAACAGAGAGGCCAGGGACAATGCTGATTTCAGGTTTTACAGATGATTTCAGTTCTAAAAAAAAGTGTGGGAAAATCTTAAGTATTCTCTAGATCACACTATAAATTAGTCTGGGTACATTTCATTTTCATTGCACAGCATTTTTTTCTGACACCTGGAAAATGATATTTTCAGGAAGAGCTCAGTTCATTTTGTTAATAGAGCATGCAAGATGCCACACTGGTATTAATCACTTAGCCACCATAATTGCACTTAGCCACCATAATTGCTCAAAAACACAATTTATATGCAGGCTCTGTTTACAGCTGTGTTTTAAGTTCACTCCATCTCTAAAGGGAAGCACTTCAAGTGGGGGCCCTTATTAGAATAAAAAGCACATTACTGTACAGTAATGGTTCAAACTATCTCCGTCACCCCAGTAGAAATATGGACGACTGTAGCAATATTAAATATCTATGATTCCACAGTGTCAGCCAATCAGCTATTTCCTACATCGTTCTCAAAATCACCGATGAAGAACTTGAAATGTAGTCTTCCGGATGGAGGCTGGTTCAGTGGAATAGTGGCTGACCTATCTATAAAGTACTGCCTTCCTTTAAAAGAAATGTAAGGACTGTAGGGAGCTAGACTACTACAAACTAGACAGAAATAACATTTTGCCCACCTATATATAACATCTCCCATCTGAAAGTCCTGTGCACATGCACCCCACACACTTCCTGGGTGTGGTGTTCTGTCCCATCTAGTGACACCGAGACCACTTAGAGAGAGATTAATGAGTTTGCTCTACAGCCTGAGCTAAGGACCATATGGCTTTTAGCTCATGGAGTAGAGGTTCATGCATTTAGCTCCAGAGGTCCCAGGTTCAATCCCAATGATCGGGGTCTGTTGGTGTTACACAAACATTAATAAAGCCTCTCAGAGGGGGATATTCTCACTTTATAGCTGGGGAAACTGAAGTATAGGGAGGGGAAGGGACGGACTTGCCCCACGTCACACAGTGAGTCTGTGATAGAACTAGGGATAGAATCCATGTCTCCTGTCACCCTATTGTCTGTTTTAGCCATAAGACCATCCTTCCTCCTACACTGCTTGGGCCTTAAACAAACCTTGCATAAGGAGGAACCCACATTTTACTGAACTTGTTTGTAGCCTTGCCGTAGGGAAGCCTCTGAAAACAGGCAACTCCTGGAACTGTGGGGTCATCACAGAAGGTTGGCTATGCTTTGGGAACTAATTTTCAGTTTTTATTATATAACATCCTAGCACATAAGGACAATATCCTGCAGGCCTTACTTGAGCAAAATTCCCATTAACTTCAAAGAAACGATAAGCTTTGGTCCTTAAGCCCGTCTATACTGGGGAAACATTCTAACTGAGTTTAAAACTGGTCTAAGAACAATAGTGTACAGCTAGTATGAGGCAGTTTAAAGCAGTCTGATTGTTTCCTATTCAGTAAACATGGGTCAGGCTGCCTTAAACCACCTATAACCAGGTCTATACTATGGCACTAATCATTTTTAGAATCAGTTTAACTGAACCAGTTTTAGAACCGGTTAAAATATTTCCCTAGAGTGAGCAAGCCCAGTTTCTACCCACTCCCAAAGAAATTATAATCTTTTGTCTTGTAGCACCCCCTTGGTGGGTGGAAGGGGTCGAATGGGGGAGTCTCCAGGCTCAGAGCTCCAGTTAGGACCAAGCGCTTTGCCGGGGTCCCAGCTGAGGCTGAGAGCTCGACCCTGGCCGGGGATGTGGCGGGGCCACAGAGCTTTTCCGGTCTCGGGGCCACAGCGGGAGTGGGGGATGGACCGAGCAGGGGGTGGGGCTTGGAGGGGAAGAGGTGGAGCGGAGGCGGAATGGGGGTGAGGCTGTGGGGGAAGGGGCAGAATGGGATGGGCTATGGGTGGGGCCGCAGGCGGAATGGGGGAGGGCTCAGAGCTCCATTTAGGGTCCAGAGCTCCACTGCGGTCCCAGCCGAGGCTGAGAGCTCAACCCCAGGCGGGGTGAGCTTTCAGCCCCCCCTCCCCCATCCTGCCCTGGCCGGGGCCATGGAGAGGCTGAGATCAGCGAGCGGGTGCGTGTCCTCAGAGGCGGGACGGTGGCCAGAAGAGGCGGAGTAGGGGGCTAGCCGCTCCCAGAGGAAGCTTCACCCGCCACCCTTGGAAACATGCAAACTTTACATGATCAAGTGCGCTCAGCCCCTTATCCCTAAAGCCAGCATTTCCCCAGACAAAAGAAGACACCGGGAAGGGACCAAGAGCCCTGACAATCTCTGAGCGAATCACAAATTTCTTAGGCTCACATTGTTGCTATTTTCTCTGTCTCCCTCTCTCTCTTTTGAATTTGGTGCTGGTACACAAGTGCCAGAGGACAGCCTATCCCCAGGACTGGTACTCCCTGAGCAGCAGCTGCAGTGCTCCACCAGCGGGCGTGCCTTTACCCTGCCCGGCAGGCAGCCCGCTCTAGAAGTGTGACGGTTCAGTCTCCAGCTGCTTTAGTCCTTTACCTCTTTTTGCTGACTGACAATGAACTCTGTTGATGATGGTGATTTTGCTCGATGGGCACTTGTCCCTCAGGAATTGGACTGAGACCCTCCAACTCACTTCACAGAAGCCACCAAAAACCTGCCAGACTTTAGCCACTTGTGTTGTGCTAGCAACTCAGACTCCAGAGGGGGGAACAATGACTGTTGAACTCCCCCCCCACTCTGTGGGTTTTGGACCCAGGAAGTACCTTCCATGGAATCCAGAGTGGAGGAATAGGAGGTGCCATGGAGGTGACTGATCCCACACCCTCTGCAATGCAGCACGGAGGAGATCTGTGTGCAGGGGGGTCCCCTCCGAACACAGATGAGGAGAGCAGTATTCTACAGTTGTGCTCCAACACAGCACAGCGTACACTAATGCCACAGCAGGGCTGTTACTGAAGAAGCGCTGCCAACAAGAGTGTCAATTAGTGTCAGCTGTGGGGGTGGTTTCTGTGGCCGTGTCGGAGAAGGAGAAGAGAAATGGATAACGGCCATGGAGGTAAATTCTCGAAACCAGCTTCTGTTGTAGGAGAAACTAGGAATAAACAGGGAATTTGGTACTTCATGCAAAGGGCACTGGCCTGAATAATAATTGCTGTGGGAAAAGATACTGAGGCAAAGAGCATATTGACGAGTGCAAGAGAGCTTGATTTGTTTCTGGAGAAGGAGCACATTGAGGGGTATAGAAATACATCAGGACTGACGTGCTCTTTGAAAGGGAGGACACGTGGGGCTGGGTGACCTTTTCGTGCTTCCTAAAATGTTTTATTATGATCTGAAGCTTTGGTGCAGGATTTTAGGTCATCGCCATCCATTCCCCTACCAGCTGCTCTAGAACAGAGCATTTCTGTGTAGACACTGGAGGAACAGCCTATAATCTCCTTCAGTGTGGCCACTATAAGTGTTTCACAGACCGGTCAGTAGGTGGCTGTATCTGAGCAACAGTGGCTAGCCAAATCCCTCCCCCTCCCTCACCGATTCCAGCACATCTGCTCTGAGATATGCTTAGGGCCACACCTTAGCCTGAACGACATGTGTGTGGATGGGGTCTTGGCCTGTCGCATTTACTCCAAGCAGACGTGCATGCATTGCTCTAGGAAGCAGCATCGCCTGGCACTCGAGAGAGACTGGAACATTCCATGGTGAATTCTATGGCTCAGCTCCCAGAGCTGCTGCTGCTGCCATGATTACAATAACTATAAGCCCGTCATATACAGGGGTGTCTCCCCTCAGGCTGCGATGATCACCAGGGCAAGTCTGTATCTGGCTGCTTTTGCAAGCGAGAGCTTTAATTCGCTCAGAGGGAAACAACATTGAGCAGCACGCTGAGGCTCGATGCTTCAGACATTTAAAATTAGACCAGGCAAAGCACTAAGACCTGGGTCCTCGAAGGTATTAAGGCACCTAACTCCTACTGAAATCAGTGGGAGTTAGGCACCTAAATATCCTTGAGGATTTGGGCCTAAAACCCCGATTGTAAAAAGCACTTATGTACGTGCTTAACTATTTTGCTGAGTCCGGGCCTAAGCTAGCAGAGAACAATTGTGTACTTACTGACGAGGAGATGGAGAACATGACCTAAGAGGTCGTGGTCATGTCTAATGTCTATGATTTGATGTAGGCTGGTAAATCCTCCTTGAGAAAGGACTTAACCCATTATGCAGCAGCAAAGGAGCTTTCGTAGCACTTGCTCAGCGATTGCTTTGTTATGGACAGGACTCTGTTCTCCTCTACACTGGTGAAAATCCAGAGT
Organism: Trachemys scripta elegans; assembly: GCF_013100865.1. NCBI lineage: Eukaryota > Metazoa > Chordata > Testudines > Emydidae > Trachemys > Trachemys scripta. The sequence goes on from NC_048302.1 coordinate 126,050,294, forward strand.
AATCTCACTGGATTTACACTGGTACAGCAGAGATCAGAACCTGGTCCCATATGTGATCGGTGGATGAGCAAAGGACTCATTTTGCCCAATCACATGATCTCCTTACTGATTAAATTCCCACAGGAGAATAGGACAGTTCAGAGTCACATAGTGTATCAGTCACATGTTAGAGATCGTATTACTATAATGCAAGACAAGGGCGCACAAAAGCAAAATCTCATCTTCTCTGCTGTGGGTCACTCATCCTACTTCTTCCATACTGGTTAATGAGTCAATGAAAGCAGCATAACATATACTATGGAGCTCGATCCCTTTACGTGCATTAAATTCAAAAGGTATTCATTTCCAGAAGGTAACTGGACAAATCACATGTCTCACAGCAACTGTTTCATTGCCAAACCAAGAAGCCAAGTACAGCCACCCCCACACACTGTACAGCAATCATGAAAACAAAGGGAGCTAGGAGGGTATCTAGTCACATCATTAACGGAGTCATCAGTTAATGAAAACACATCCCACAAATGATTAAGGTGTTAAGTGCAAGGAGGAAGTTAGTCTAGTCTAAAGATCTCAGAGGAAAAGTCATGCAAATCTGTAACACTTACATCAGAGTCCCACAATAGTCACATAGAGAAAAGAAAAGAATAAACTTTTAGGGAAAACATTTGTGGAAAAATGGAACATTGTTTCAGAGCTCAGAAATCTTCTGCAGAGTGTCTTCATCACTGTTTGTAATACCAGTGGTTAAACTGTAGTTTATTAAACTGAAATGCATGTTTGAACGCTCTATTGTTAAAATGCTTGGGCAGCAGACGTACATGTTGACTTTCTATATACATAACCTCCCGTTCCCTGAATTAAGCAGGGTACGTATTAAAATATTTTAAAAGCCTAGAGAAACTCATGAGTTGTAATTGCAAGGTAAAGTACTCACGTTTGTGTTCCTATATAGCATCCCTGTCAAATTTGGCCCAAAAGTTAGGTTTTGTAACAAGAAGTTTAAAAACAAACAAAAGGGGAAAAAAACAACCCTGCAACCAGTAGAAATTTTCTGTGGTTTTAAATTCCACTGTAAATAGTTTTTGAAACCAAATCAATATTGCCCTGCATTCTGCAGGTGACAGAGAACCTATAAGTGAAACTGACTAGGAACAAAAGTAAAACTGACGAAGCTATTTAATTGTCCTAATTCAAAAATGCAAACAAACAGCATACATGTGAAAAGTCTATTCGATTTTTAAAATTCTTTCCATTTCAGTAATCTCAGGGGTAATTTGTAACATGCTAAAAATAAGGATTTGGGCATATTTGTAACATACTAGCACATGATTGGTTAAAAACGCACAATTTGGTGAATGTGCCTTTAAGATCATGATCAGCTGTATCCTGCGAACCCTGCCACTGGTTGTACATGACATGTCTCCCTGCCTTGTGGGGACTAAATTCAGCCACACAGGAAAACATCCAACAGTATTTACTGGGAGAGCTCCAGGAGCTGGCTTTACACTGCAACATGTGGTGCATGACTAACTGAGTCTGCCAACCAAGGCTGGGATCCCGTGTGACAACTGCGCTGTTGCTTTAAAGGAACACATTCTTGTATTGGTCATCCATTTGGGAGCACAACCCTCCAGCCCTTACTCAGGCAAATAGTCCCATTGGTCACTAACATCTTTAAACATTTCTTACACTGTTCCCAGTTCTGGATCAGTATTTTACTGATAAGGTCCCTCAACAAAAGCACAACGTTTGCTATCATAACAGCGCTCCTCACAGTTCTGCTTATTAAATCTCTTTCAGATGTAGTTATTGGCTACCAGAATTGAAATTGCGCATCAGTGCAAAAGTATCTGATAAGATTCGTTGAGCTGAGAGTATTCAATTAAAAAAAACGCTTTTATTTTAAAAGTGCAAATTCCAAGAAAACTTGTTTAATATCCCATCAGGGTTTGTGCATTTTCCAGACACAGCCAGCATCCTACAACAAGCATGCATCACTGGGGATATTAATTTAATCCTTTCTGAAGATCCCCGGATGGAACCAAGTTATGATTTCATGTTATCAATGTTCCCTGATGTTATAACCTGATCTTTCAACAGAGCCTTAATATAGTAGAAGTAAATCAAAGACTTGTTTAAAAGCCACTGGCGGGAACTTTGCCAGAAAAGACATACCACTGAGTCAGAGTAAGAAAGGCTGACACAGGAACTGTCAAGAAGACACATTTTCGTATCTACTGTGGAACCATTTACAGTGGGCTTGGAGTTAGTGAAACTGTTCATAGAAAAGGAGGATGAATGTCCTGAATTATATCAGTCCCCTGCAATGTGCAGATTGTGAGGCCAGTTCGAGTGAACAAATGCATAATTAAGCTGTTCTGTGAAACAAACAGCTTCAGTATAAGAGGGTTCCACTGTAGTCTGATACTGACAGATCTACCTGCTATCTGGAGTGATTCCAGTGCGTGCTTAGCCCACCTTTTATTCTGTCTCTGAGGGAATCAAGGGGTTGCAGATTAATAAAAAAGGTAAAATACATTCCATGACACCTGTAACCAACTGCATGCCAACTTCTACTCCACTGAAGCCAATGGCAAAAATCTCATCTGCAGCAAAGGGAATAGGACTTTGCCATAAATGTTCTGGCTTCTGATATTTTTTCCTGTTTTTTTTTATTATTATAATATCCGTTTCCTGAGTAATGTTGTGTGATGTGAATGACACTCGTGGAGCATTGCGCATGGAGCAAGAGCAGCAGATTGTTCCTGCAATGCTATTTTCCAATAAAAATAATGGTTGTACATTTGGGGGAGGGGCTGTTTTTTGTTCTGTGTTTGTGCAGCGCCTAGCACAATGAAGTCCTGGTCCATACCTTGGCCCCTGAGACACTACATTTATATGACTAATAATGGAGTCTTACATGCACTTGCACTGATGCTATTGCTCTCATGGCTACAGCTGTACCATGGCTACAAATATCAGGGGGCAGCCGTGTTAGTCTGTATCCACAAAAACAACAAGGAGTCTGGTGGCATCTTAAAGACTAACAGATTTATTTGGGCATAAGCTTTCGTGGATAAAAAACCCACTTCTTCAGATGCATGGAGTGAAAGTTACAGATGAAGGCATTATATAATGATTATTATATAATGGCTACAAAGTGGATTCTAATTTTCCTAGTGTAGACGAGCCTTGTATGTCTCCCTCTTTAAACTATATGCATCCGAAGAAGTGGGCTGTAGTCCACGAAAGCTTATGCTCTAATAAATTTGTTAGTCTCTAAGGTGCCACAAGTACTCCTGTTCTTCTTTTTGCGGATACAGACTAACACGGCTGCTACTCTGAAACCTGTCTTTAAACTATGAACTCTTTGGGGCTGAGACTATATTTATTCTTGCATCTGGGACAGCACTGAACACAATGTGTGTGCTAAATGAGGATAAATAACTTCCATTGTTGTATGCAGTGTTATCATAGCCCTGTCGGTCCAAGGACATTAGGGAGACAAGGTGGGTGAGCTAATATCTTCCATTGGACCAACTTCTGTCAGTGAGAGAGACACGCTTTTGAGCTTACACAGAGCTCTTCAGGTCTGGAACAGGTACTCAGAGTGTCACAGATAAATACAAGAGGGAACAGATTGTTTAGCATAAGTACGTAACACATATTTCAAGGGACCATTCAGTCCCTCCAGTCATAGGAGAGAAAGTGGGGAAGGAGGGTGTGGAGGGGGGAAGGCAGCTGGGGGGGTTATTAATAGGTTACAGATTGTTGTAATAATCCATAAATCCATTGTCTCTATTCAGTCCATGATTTTTAGTGTCTAGCAAATTTATGAATTTAAGCTCCCAGGCTTGTCTTTTCAGTGTTGTGCAGGTTTCCTTTGAGGATGAGGATCGAGAGGTCAGATACAGAGTGATCTCTTTGTGAAATGTGTTCACCCACAGGGGTGTGGTGTGTTTGTCTTTTATCGTTTTCCTGTGTGAGTTCATTCAAGAGCGCAGTGATTGTCTGGTTTTATCCACATAGTTGTTATTGTGCATTTAGTGCACTGGGTGAGGTACAGCACATGTTGTGATAGGCATGTGTAAGACCCATGGTCCAGAGAGAACCTGCTTCAATACAGAAATAAAACTCCCTCCGACCACACACCCCTTGTTGTTACCTACCACCCCCACTGGAACCCATATGGGATATCATCAAACAACTACAACCCACATTTGATGGGGATCCCATCCTGAAAGAAACCTTTCCCAAACCCCCTCTTCTGGCCTTCAAACAACCCTCCTCCCAACCTCTCCAAGCTCATTTTTTCAGAAGCAAACTCCACACAGACCAGCACACACCAACTCAAGCTGGCACCAGACCCTGCCAGAGGACAGATGCAAAACTTGCAGACATCTCTCCAGTGCTACAATGATCAACACCCCCCACAATACACATTTCATATCCTGTGCCCTACATGTGCCTATCACAACATGTGGTGTGCCTCATCCAGTGTACTAAATGCCCCAATAGCAACTACGTGGGTGTAACCAGACAGTCACTACGCTCTCCAATGACCTCACAGAGGAAAATGATAAAAGATAAAAGACACCCTATCACCTGTGGGTGAACACTTTTCACAGAGCAATCACTTTGTGTCAGACCTATTAGTCCTCATCCTCGAAGGAAACCTGCACAACCCATTCAAAAGATGAGCCTGGGAGCCTAAATTCATAACTTTGCTAGACCCCACATTTATAGTTTATTACAACAATCTGTAACCCACTAACAACCTCCCAGCTGCCTTCCCTGCCCTCGCTTCCTGTCCCCATGATGACAGGAGGGGTGTTAACAAGCCCCTTCACCTTCAATGGTTCTTTGAACTAAGTGTTAACGAGTTAGCTAAACAATCTGTTCTGTCTTGTAGTTAGCTGGGAGATTCCTTCCCAGACGTGAAGAACAGCTCTGCAGTGGCATTGGGACACTTTTTGGAGTGGGGGTGCTGAGCTGCATCCCTCTTACCCCTGTCTGTGCCACTCCCCACCCCCTAGACCTAGGGCCGGGAGCAGGGCTGTGGCTCTGGGACGCGGGGACACGGACAGGGGTAATGAGGTAGTGATCCCTCGTGATGCGAGGCCGGTGGCTTGGCGGGACCCTGGGGCTGGCAGCAGAGTCCCCGGGCCCCGGCGGCAGCTGGGACCCTGCATGCAGGGCCGGCAGCTGGGACATTGCAGCTGAGCAGGAGACCGGGTCGGCAGCAAACTCCTGGGTGCGGGCTGGCGGCCGAGCGGGACCGGCGGCTAAGCGGGACCCGGGGCCGGCAGTGGACCCCCAGGCAGTAGCGGGGCTGGTGGCCAGGACCCTTGGTGGCAGGGGCGCAGGGCTGGTGGCCGAGACCCTAGGTGTCAAGGGCGCAGAGCCGGCGGGTGGGACCCCAGGCACAAAACCTGGGGGTGCTGCAGCATCCCTCACACCCTTACTTCCCACGCTTACGCAGCTCCGTGTAAGCTCGAAAGCTTGTCTCTCCCACCAACAGAAGTTGGTCAAATAAAAGCTATTACCTCACCCATCTTGTCTCAAGGATAAATAACAGCGTAGAAAGACTTAGCATCTCTCAAGCTCTTGTACAGAACTGGGTTGGTTTTCTCCCTGCTTTTTGCAGAATTGAGAAAATACACGCACCTCATTTACTCAGGGACCAGTTCACTGAATGACCAAAGCTGTGCTCAACGAAAGAGCATTTTAAAAGGCAAAGCATTCTTTGCAAGTGCATCAGAGAAGTCAGCAATGAAGAATCAGGCTGGGTGGGTGAGGAGAGTGGGCCCTGCGAAAAGGAATGGCTGTAGTGGGTGTGGGAGCACTGCAACCCTTTGATCTTTGTGCTGTTGCATTTCCAGGGTGACAGAAGTGCACACAATAAACAGTAAGTACAAAGGGTGAAGAATACATTTAAAATCCCTTTCACTGCTCATTACCTAAGGTGCCATCAGTAATAAAAAAATTTATCAAAGCTAATGTTTAAAATCAAGTTTACACAAGTTTAAGAAGGAAGGTTCTGTACATCTGAGGTCAGGCTTGAGTTATGAGAGATTATAAGTACCGGTTACAAGGTTCTAATACAGCAAGGATTTATTTTTATTTACCTTTAGGTAATGTCCCTTGCAGCCTAATCCTCCATTCATGGCCCACTCAAAACAAAGGACCTTTCCCTCCCACCAGGATAAAGAGCAAAGGAAAGGATATGACCTAGGTCTGGCAGGAACCGATCTAATTGATGTGGTGCTGAAAACAGCGTTGACAGCCAAACCCCCAGCTACAGGGCATGTCTATACTCAGCTACAGCTGAGCCCCCAACACTACCGTGGATACCTCCCAGGAGCCCGAGACACAGCCCCTGGCGTGAACAGTGAGGACAAGGAGGATGGGGGACATGTGTCTGAGGGAATCCAACTATGCCATGGACCAGGACCTGTTTGAGACTCCAGTGTAGTCCAGTCAGTCCCACCAGTCGAGCATAGGCGAGCCCGATGCTGGGGAAGGAACCTTGGGTAAGCGTGTACATTTATTTCCCATTACAGTGATGGCGTCCCCAACTTAGCAGGACACAGCTAATGACTTTTCATTAATTTACTCATTCTGGAAGAGGTGTGTTACAACAAAGAGAGATAGAGTTGTTATCTGCTTTTCATTCCCTTGTAGAGTCGGGCAGGGGTCACATGTGGAGCAGTTTGTTTATGCACACAGGGATGTCCCTTGAATCCTCGATGAAACGTTCATGGAGGTACTCTGCAATCCGCTTTCCCATGCCAGTCAGCAATAACTTTGGTAGTCACCATTTCAATAAACAGGCTAGTGGCACATGGGCTCAGGCACCCTTGGAGCACCACCACAGCTGTGCTCTCGGTGCCTTTGTTACCCTCAGGAGTGAGATATCAGCTAAAATCACCCCCAGTAGAAAATGATGCCCATATTCAGTGCCAATGCCCTATATTCATAGCTTCATGCAACCAAGCAATTCCGTCCTCATTTCCCTCACCCTGGCAGGCCATACTCACCAGGGCCAGTGCTGTGAGCAGAGGCAACACACAGGGAGGGGCATGAGGGGTGACGTGCCCCTCACCCAAGACTGGCTGTTTGGCTTGTACTGAGCACGCTCACACAGACTGACGATGCTCAGTAACACTGCTGAAGCCGGCTGCCCTTTCTCTGCCCCCGTACTATCGCCAGGCACGGGTCATCTGTGGCTGTGATTGGTGCCGTGCACAAGCCCTCTGAAGTAGATGTGTCAGTAAGTGTGTCTGGTTTAAAACTTTAGGGGAGCCAGGGACAGGAATTCTGAATCTTCACATCTGCTTTCTGCTGTGACAATACTGACAACGGTACCTCTGTGTGTTTTATCTGTGGCTGCTGATACTGAGGCCTTGAGGGGTCCCCCCTCCGCACCTGGGGAACACCTGAGCCCAAAAAAGAGGAGAAAGAGGAGGACTCAGGATGACATGTTCAGTGAGATCCTGCAAGCCAGTGCTGCATCAGATCATGACCAGAGGACCTGGAGGATGAATATTACAGACTATATGGAGAAGGAAAGAGTGGACAGGAAAAAGGGCCAGGAGTCAAAGAAGGAGATGCACTGGAATACAATGGGGCTTCTCTGGCAGCAAACACGGATGCTGCAGACTCTTGTGGACCTACAGGTTCAACAATCCCTTTGCAGTCCGTGGAGAGCTCCATCACAGCCCCTCCCTACACCCCAATCAACATTCCATGTGGCATCAGGGGCCGCATCCCTACTGCACACCGGGGGACATTAAGTACAAGCACAGCTTCAAATACACTGACCTGTGAGAGCCACGACTGCTGTATATGTAACTATAATGGACATGAATGTTCTTTAAGCTCTGTTCCATACATTTGTTAAGGTTTTGATGTGTTTGCTTTTAACTTGCACAGAATTTTTTTGAAGTGTTTTTTTGTTATTCAATAAAACTCTCGTTTGGAAAATAATTCATCCTTTATTAGTTCCCAACATATGCTGCAGAATGGCTGGTGATTGTACACTCTCTTGTGATTGTACACTTCGACACAACTCAGAGGAGCAGAGACGAACACAGTGTGATCATCATAAATGTGCAGCAAGCATCACAAAATGAATAGGTGCATTGAAAGTGTCATATCCATAGATGTGCACCAAGCACCACACAATGCCTAACAGGCCCTCAAACTGCAGGGCCAGGTAAAGCGCAGTGCACCACAATACATCACGGTGGCTCACTATTAAAATGCTCTTTCAAAGCCTCCCTGAGCCATACGGCTCCGCATTGAGCTCTCCTGATAGCCCTTGTGTCTGGCTGTTCATACTCCGCAGACTGCTGCTCCATCTCTGCTCTCCGCCCCGGCAGCAACTTCTCCCCCTTTGCTTCTATCTACCAAAAGCGCATTCAACTGTCATTCTGCACCAGCTGGGCCAATAATTGAATCTTTCCTTGGTGCTGTCAAGGTGGCCTGTGTACAGGAGTAAGGGGTGGGTTGGATCACTTTTGGCATTTCAACATCACCAATGGGATTCTGCCGGTGGGAAAAGAATATCCCTGCTTTTAGTGTTCTGAACAGTCCTGTGTTCTTAAGACGTGAGCGTCATGCCCCTTTCCTGACCAGCCAACACTGATGTCGGTGAAACGTCTCTGGAGATCCACCAGCACTTGCATAACAACAGAAACGTAGCCATTTCTGTTGACGTACTCTGTGGCGAGGTGGTCTGGTGCCAAATAGGGATATGCATGCTGTTTATCGCTCCACTGCAGTTCGGGAACCCCATTGCTGCAAATCCATTCATTATACCCTGCACATTGCCTAGAGTCACAGTCCTGCATAGCAGGAGACCATTAAGGGCCCTGCACATTTGCATGACAACAGCCCCCACAGTGCATTTTCCAACCCCAAAATGATTTCCCACTGGTAGCAATCCAGTGTTGCAAGTTTCCACAGTGCAATCACCACTCGCTTCTCCACTGTCAGTGCAGCTCTCATTCTGGTGTCCCTGTGCTGGAGATCCAGGAATGTGGCCTTGCGCATCCGTAAGTTCTGTAGCCACTGCTCATCATCCCAAGCCTGCCTTCCAATGTGAGCCCACCAGTCAGTGCTCATTCCTCAGGCCCAGAAGTGGCGCGCTGCCATTTCCAGCTGCTCCGTGACCACCACCACCAACCTTGAACTGGTTCTCGCCACATCCCACAGCAATCTGACCTCTAGGAAATCATCATGTTGCCCACGGCGCTTCTTGTGGTTCTGCAAATACTGGAGGATCGTGCATCCTGTGCTTGCGATGTTCATGATCAATGTGCAAAGCTGTGCAGGCTCCATGCTTCTGTCAGAGACGGGGGACAGCGACAGGTCCCATGCAGGTTCATGGTATTTTCAAAATAGGTGCAAAAATTAGGGGATAAAGATGGCACTACAGGATAGGAACTTGACTCTGCAGTCCCACATAGCCCTGAGCAACTCATTTCTGCCGCACCCTTTGCCAAAACATTGCCAAAAGTCAGTGAGCTGGATGGCGGCAAGTTGCACTCTGGGGATACCTAACCATGGTGCACCACCTTGTGCATTGACAGAAACACCCCTACTGAGTACACACAGCGCTGATGCAAGAAGCAAAGTTTGCATGCGCACAAGGATTAAAGTAACTGCAGCGGCTTTATGCCAACGTCACTTGTGCTGGCAAAAGTTTGTAGCGTAGACATGCCCTGAGAGGTGGTAGCTAGGTTGGCATTCTTCCATTGACCTAGCAGTGTCTAAACCAGAACTTAGGTCAGCTTAACAATGTCACACAGGTGTGACATTTTTCACAGCCCTGAGCAACGTAGCGAGGTCAACCCCAGTTTTAGGTATAGACCAGGCCTACTTTAGAGAAATTTGTACTGGTGTACATGCATCTATGTAGTGACATCTGTGCAACCCCCTAGCAACAGTGCAACATGAGGCTGGGACTGGTGTGATGTACCCTGGTAATTTACTCTCGCTTAGTCACAGCAAAGCAAGCCCTGTCTTACATCGGCACAATGGATCTATGCCGGGGATCTGCAGTAGTGTAGCAACAGTGGCACAAAACTCCCCAATATCCACAGGGCTGAAGTCAAAGCACTCCACAGCCTCTGTAACGTGGGTCAGTAAGTTGAAAGGAAGAGCTCACGGCAATGCATGGTTAGCAACGAAACACACATAGCACAGCCTCGAGTCTCATTTTTCACAGTTACAAACTCATTCATTGTTGCCCCAGCCTTATTCATTTGTCCTCTTTGTTAGGAACCCCTGGGAGCAAGAATAAGAATTGCAAGACATCGCAGGCGAACGCAGCCGTGCTCACAAGGGATGCGTGGAATCCAGCACTCACCTCTGAGGATTCGGCACACCGAACAACATGAGCAAACTGAAAGAGGAGCTTAACGTTAAGAATCATCCGTGCTGCATCAACAATAACACTTAGAAAGCACTTGACTTTTCTTCCCAAACTCTGTACAATCACGACTCAGTCTTGTGAGGTAGATAAGTGTTACCGTCTCCATTTACCAATGCAGGGACAGACACAGAGATGTTAAATGCTTTACTGAAGGCCACTGCAGCTAGGGAGTGGTAGAGCGGGGGTTAGGTACAGAAGTTCCGGGCTCCCAGCCCTGTGCTCAGACCACTAGACAACACTGCCCTCTGACAAGCCTTTAACAGTCTCTGTAAGACTGAATAAGCCACGCTGCACACAGCACGTGGAGGTTATATGAGAATAACCACACAGTTCCATAATGTAGGGTTTGCATCCATACAGATCTACTTAATTCAATAGATTTACAGAGGAGTTATGTTGAAAGCATTGGTTTAGTCATTCACCCAGCTTCTGAGCATTACATCAGAATAGTCATTACTATTGCTACAAATCAGACATGAACAGAGTGTCAAAATCTCCATCTGGCAAGGACACAACAGGCTGTACTTCAGTGGTGTTACACTTGGGATGAAGATGGTCCAGGGAGTTCTATAGAACCCTCCAGTCCCAAGGCACTGGTAACTCACAAGTTGTGATCTTCGCCTGCAGGCAAGTGGCAGCTGTCTTTTAAAACATCTGAGAAATTGCTCCCAGTCTGATCCTTACAATGTATGCCCCCAACTGAGCCCTATACATGGAGAAGAGACACATTGGCACTAAGAGGAAAGGGCTTTTGGAAAGCAAGGTTTGATCCATTAAGCCAGGGGTGGCCAACCTGTGCCTGAGAAGGAGCCAGAATTTACCTGTGTACATTGCCAAAGAGCCACAGTAATACATCAGCAGGCCCTCCCCCTCAGCTCCCCCCGCCTGCCAGCAGCCCTGCTGATCAGTGCCTCCCCCTCCTTCGCCATGCCTCCTGCGGCATGCAGGAGGCTCTGGGGGGAGGGGGAGGAGCGAGGAGCGAGGGCGTGGCAGGCTCAGGGAACAGGGCAGGAAGGATCTTAGGGGAAGGGATGAAGTAAGGGCAGGGTCTGTGGCAGAGTCAGAGGTTGAGCAGTGAGCACACACACACACACACACACACACACACACACACCCGGCACATTGGAAAGTTGGCGCCTGTAGTTCCAGCCCTGGAGTTGGTGCCTATGCAAGGAGCCGCATATTAACTTCCGAAGAGCCGCATGCGGCTCTGGAGCCACAGGTTGGCCACCCCTTCATTGAGCCATCTGATCACTGAGGGCCTGATTCTTGTTTCAGACCAGCACAAATCAGGAGTCACTCCACTCAAGTCAATGTCAGTGTAAAACCAGTGTAAAAGAGAGGTGCCAGAGACTCCATGAAGTCTGCTAGGGACTTGCTGTTGATTTTACACAGAAGGCAGTTACTACGGTGAAGGGGGGCAGGATGAAACTCTATGGCATAGATAGATTAGATCAGAACCAAGCCCTAAACTCAATTCCTAAGGCTCTGCTTAACGCACCATGCTGCTGCTAAAAAAGAAATAGCAGGAAGAGGGAAGGACAGCAGTTCTGATCTCACTTACAGATAATATTTTTAAGGGGGTTTATTTTCCCAATATGTATCTTAGTTCATGTAATAGACATATTTTGGCCCCCCATCATATATTCACTCCCAGAGTCGTTGTGGTTAGTAGATGCACCGAAGTTTAGGAACACCCGAATGACCAATTTGTCATGCACTTAGAGTCTGCTCTGCAAATCCTTAGTTTGAGAAGTCTCAAGAAACCCCCAATTTGGCCCTGATTCTCCACTTTGTAGAGCAGTGGCAGCCTCAGGGAGCCGGCTGCATCTTCCCAGTTCAGGGCCACCTGGCCCCAGCACAAAGTTAGAACAGAAACAATCCTGCTCTAACTTACATTGCTGGTGCTAGGTCTCTTCTGCCAAAGAGGTCCAGTCATGAGCTCTGCCATGCTCCCAGCCCAACCCCGACATGCCTCTTTTTATTGGTGCAAGAGGCTGACAAAGGATACACCCAGGAATACATGTACTCACATAGGCAGATACGTGTCATGACTTCAATGGGACCTCCGCACTGGAACACAGTTACTCCCCAGCCTAGGGGCTAGACTGTCACATGACTATCTGCAGGCAACGTCACATGTAGCTGTGCTGTGCCAGGAGAGCAGATAATGGGCTGTGGCTCTCGGACCCAACACCCATTTTCAGGGAGCAGTTTCCCCCTGTGCATCCAGCCACCTACTCTGGCCAACGAGAGGGGAATGGGGATGGAGTCAGACCTCCTCTCAGGCTCCACCCCTCTCTATGGTGGGGAGTATCAGGGGAAACCCCCCTGCTTGGGTGAATTACCCCTCCCCACAGCCAGTCACCATCAGAGCAGGGCCAACCAGGCGAGCAAGGGAGGCTGTAATCTCCCTTATTGCCCTGAGTGGCTGGGAGAGTCTAGCCCTAAAGCTGTGTCTACACTACAAGTGCTACAATGGCAAAGCTGCAGCTACACTGCTACAGGGCAGTAGTGTAGACGCTTACCACAGCCAAGGAAGGGGGGTTTTCATCACTGCAGGAAATTTACCCCATTGAGAGGCAGTAGCAAGATCCATGGAAGAAATTTTCCATCAGCCTAGTCCTGGAGCTGCCGGCTTCACGCCCGGGCTCCGCTCCTAGCCCCGCGCCTGGGGCCCTGGCTGCCACCAGTCTCACACCTAGAGCTCTGCTCCTGACCCCGCACCCAGGGTCCCAGCTGCAGGACCCACCCCCAGCTGTGGTCCCAGCCTCAGCCCTCTTACCCCCGTCCGCGTCCCCTCTCACCCGCAAGCCACAACTAGTCCTGGCCCAAGCTCTGGGAAGAGGGGGCACGGACAGGAATAAGAGGGGGTGCGAGGTAAAAATTTTGGGGACCACTGGCTTTCAGCACTCCCACTGTAAAAAGTGTTACAGTGCCACTGGTTCCAAGCGATGCAGCTAGGTCAACCTAAGTTTTAGATGTAGACCAAACCTAAGTGTATGTCTACACTGCAACGTAAGCCCAGGGTTCAGACTCAGGCTCAAGCCAATCTCCCTTCAATCTACACACAAATCGTGCTAACCCAGGGCTCAAACCCAGTCCAGGACCTATCAGGGGTGGAGGGTCCGAACCTGAGTCATGCTGGGACCCAGGGTTTAAACCCTATTTTCTTTGCAGTGTAGATGCAGCCTCGCTAGACTCATGCTTTGGAGCTGCCAAAAGTATCCCATGGTGCCATGGACCAACTTTCTTTGTCCTCTGGACTGTCAAGTTTGATGGACAATCAAGTTTTCCCACACTGCTCCACGAACAAAGGGCTAAAGTGGCCATGTTTTGTGAGCGCACTGGGAAGTCTGGGATATGAGTGGTTGGACTTGAGCCCGCATAACGCATCACAGACACTGGAGTCCCAGGCTAGGACCCAGGTTTCAACAATTCCTAACCTGGGGTTACAAATGAGGTAACAAACCCAGGGTCTGTTAACTCGAATTCTACTAACCCTGGGCTTAGATTGCAGTGTAGACATTCTCCCCTCCCACGGGGTCCCAGAGTACAAGCTCCAGCCCGAGCCCAAACGTCTACACTGCAATTTTACAGCCCCATAGCCTGAGCCTGAGTCAGCTGACACAGGCCAGCCGTGGGCATTTGAGTGCAGTGTAGACACACCCTAGGCATCTATGGGATTGGGCCCTCAGTGCCTTAGTGATGCATGGAGCCATTTGTATTACTATTAAACTGCAGAACATTGTTTAGCAGCCACCTCATCACTGAAACAACATAGAGCTGGTTTAAATCAATTGCCTGTTGATCCACGAGTAATGTAGGCAAAAGGCAGATGGTGCTAAGTGGAGGAAACAAGGTAAAGGGTTTAGAAAGACTAACCATGATGGGGTGTGTTTCCCACACTTGCTAGAAGGGGATAACGTAGGCCAGGTGGGCCAATTAACCTATTAGGCCACAAGCTGGGGGATATTTACAGGGAGGGGAGAGCCCTAATTAAGGGAAGCAGAAAGCTCACCTGTGGAGCAACAGGAGGGGTGTCTATAAAACCAGGGAGCTGGTGGCAGAAAGTGGGCTCTAGGAACTCTCTCTGGGATATGGGAGGGAAAGGGGTTTGAACCAAAAAGGAAGGGTTTGTCTAGCAGACCTAGGAGATGGGGGTTTAGCTACGGTGGTGAATACGAGCCTGAGATAGGCAGGGTAAGTAGTGCAGCGGGGAGGCAGGAAGGTTTGGGTAGTACAGACCTCAGCTGCAGGAGATAGGACCCCTGAACTGGAACCCAATGTAGGGGGTAGGCCTGGGTTCCCCTACCAGCCACTGAATGAGTGAGTGGTACAACTGGGGCAGTGATCTTGAAAACTGTCTGGGACCATTCATCCCAGTCACGGAGGGAATCACTTAGCCAGGGCAGTGGAATTCAGGACAGCCTAGGACCACAGGTGCTGACTTTCAGCTTTTCCTGGGAGTGCTCCATCCTGCTCTGAGACCCTGCCCCAAGGCCCCACCCTTGCTCTGCTTCTTCCTGTCCATCCCCTGAGACTCTGCTCCCACCCTGACTCTTCCTGCCCCCACCCCCAAGTGTGCCATACCCTTGCTCTGCCTCTTCCCACCCATGCTCCTCTGCATCCCCCAGTGCCTCCTGCCAGCCACCGAACAGCTGATTGGTGGTGGGCAGGAAGTGCTGGGGGGAGGGGAGAAGCTGATTGGTGGGGCCCACCGACCAGCTGATTGTTTGGTGGCTGGTGGGTGCTCCAACCTTGGAGCACCCATGGAGTTGATGCCTGTGCCTGGGATGCTGTGGAGGATGTTGATAGTACCTGGAAAGGGGAGGACTACAGTGACCTGGCCAGAGGGCCAAGCCACGAAGCGGGAGCATTTGAGTCCCGACAGAGAGCAATGGAGTGCAAGTGCAGGAAGGGCTGATGGCCAGGCAGAGCTAATTGCTGGATGCAGCCAGAAGGAGGCGCTACAGTGGTGCATAGAGCACTCCGTGAAACTAACACATGGCTTTCTCAAGAGAGAATTTTCCTCCCATGTGCAAAATAGGAATTTGGATGGGCCATGGACACTCAGACCTTGTGACAAGATGGAATGTTATTACTAACAACAGAGAAAGTGGTTCAGGAACAACACACTCTCCTCCAGAAACTCTCTCCAACAGCTGGAGCTGATCCCCAAGGGGAACTTCAGGGGGGACTTAATTGTATATTTTATTAATTTCAATCACGGAAGTAAAAAGCACATAAGAACCTAGCTAAGGTATTTACCATAGTATCTGAGCACCTTGCAATCTTTAACATTTGTCTTCACAACACCTCAGGGAAGTGCTACTATCCCCATTTGATTCAGATGCACTGAGGCACAGAGACACTAAGGCCCAGATCCTCAAAAGATATTTAGGCATCTAACTCCCATTAGGAGTAAGGCACCTAAATCTCTTTGAGGCTCTGGGCCTATGTGACTTATCCAAGGTCACACAGGAAGTCTGTGGTGGAGGAAGAACTTGAACCCAGGTATCTTAAGTCCTAGGGCTTGGCTACTTGTGAGTTACAGCACAATAAAGGAGCCCCAGGTGCCCTTGCCCACTCCCTGTCCACACTGGCAAGGCACGTAGAGCGCTCTGACTCCGTGGCTAGATTGCTCCTGGTACTCCATCTCGGCGAGTGGAATAATGTTTGCTGCGCCCCCGCGGGAGCGCCATGGTGCCAGTGTGGACGAGGTGTTGCATTATTGTGCTCTGATCAGCCTCCAGAAATGTCCCATAATCCCCATAAGTCAAGTGGCCACTCTTGTCATTGTTTTGAATCACTGTAGGAATGCAGATATGCTGTTTGAAAGCTCCGATTCTCACAGCCCGGGAATGCTGTGTGTGAGAGACATAGGCGGAGAGGAGGGGGAGGTCTGCTGCTGTCTGAACTTACAAGACAGCATGCTGACGTGCTCTCGGCCCCCCAGAAACCCACTCTCTCTTCCCCCACATACACACAACACACTCTCTGTCACACTCCACCCCATCCCCCATTTGAAAAGCACATTGCAGTCACTTGCATGCTGGGATAGCTGCCCATAATGCACCGCTCCCAATGCTGCTGCAAATGCCGCAAATGAGGCCACGCCAGTGCGCAAGCAGTTGTCAGTGTGGACAGACTGCAGCACTTTCCCTACTGCGCTCTCCGAAGGAGGTTTAACTCACAGTGCTCTACATCTGCAAGTGTAGCCATGCCCCTAGGCTTGTGCCCGAACAACTAGATTTCCTAGGGTTACCATATGTCCGGATTTTCCCGGACATGTTCGGCTTTTTGGGCCTCAAATCCCCGTCCGGGAGGAAATCCCCAAAAGCCGGACATGTCCGGGAAAATAGGGAGGGAGGGGTCGTGGGGCTTGGGTCCGGGCCAGAGCCTGGGGCCGGCGGTGCTCGGCCGGGGGCCTGAGCCTCTGGGCCTGGCGGTGCTCGGCCGGGGCCGTTGGGGCCGGCGGGGCCAGGGCGGGCCGGAGCCTCTTGGCCGGAACCAGGGCCGGCGCCCCAGGGCCCGAGCCGGGCGGGAGATGCCGGGGCCAGAGCCTCTCGGCCTGGGCCGGCCGGCCGCCAGAGGGAGCCACTCGGCCGGGGGGGCTGGACTGGGCTGCGCCGCGCCCCGCCCCAGCCCAGCCCTAGCTTACCTGCTGCCTCCCTGTTTCAGGCTTTCCGCGAACATTTGATTCGCGGGAAGCAGGGGAGGGGGAGGAGCAGGGGGGCGACGCATTCGGGGGGGGGCAGAGTGGGGCGGGGACTTTGGGGAAGGGGCAGGGGCGGAGTTGGGGCGGGGAAGGGGCGGAGTTGGGGCGGGGCCGGAGTGTCCTCCTTTTTTTAAATTAAAATATGGTAACCCTAGATTTCCTCTTTTGCAAACGCGGGACCCAGTACTGCACGCCAGGCTGGAATAACTCTCTTCACAAAGCAGGAGTTCCACTTACAGAAGGCTTGCAATACCGAGTCCCGGTTGTTACAATATTTTAGCATGGGCCAGGATTTCTGTAAATCCTCTTGAAGCTGTAGGAGATTTATGCCTGTCCCCTGTAATCTAGCTACTGCTGTCACTGTAACTGTCTGGCAGGTTCTCAGACCCTTTACAGGAATGCAAAGCCTTTCAGCTGAGTCACCCTGTCGAGTACTGTGCACAGAGGCAGAGATACTTTTGCTGATTCCTTCTGATGTCAGAGCAGCTGAGTCCTCTTAGCTCTAACCCAGTAGTATAAAAAGATGTACAGTAAATGTTTGTGAGATAGAGGGCACCACTGACATCATAGATATATTTGTGTTTTGTTGTTAATTTGGGAGGCAAACTCCAGGAAAGAGGGCAGTTTGGACTGTATCTAGTGTGAGTGCACTCTGTTTGCAGTAGGGTGGGAAGTCCAGCTGCTTACCCCTGTCCATGGCTCTCCAGACATGGTACCACCTGACTGGCAAATCTCTCTCTCCCTCTCACTTGCACACATACACTGTTTACAAATTTAATTACAAAACACCAAATTACACACAAATCACCTGGATCCTTGATTTTTGCGAGGAACTCTGAACTCAGCCCAGCTTTGCTGAATGGTTCATGAACAGTTCAGTTATTCAGGGCCCAGCTGTGGGAAGACCCAAGGTCAGTGTCTGGCGTCAGTGTGAAACCAGGCCAAAATCAGCAATGTTGAGTGAGTTTGAGTTCGTTTGAGCCCAGTGTCACACACTTTAAAACAAAACACCAGGGCTGGTCTACCCACAAAATCAAACATATATCTAAAGCAGGTTTACTGGTTATTTTGGTGGAAGTCTGCATGCGATCACTTATTTTGGATTAAGAATGTCCTATTTTGTTGTTGTGAACCCTCTTATTTCAGATTGAGAGTGTCCTGTTAATCAATCAAAATATGACACACAAATTGGAGCCAAGTGTGTTCACACACAAACTTGCCCTGGAATAACAGAAGCGTGAATTAAAAGCAATTTTATTATTTTGGTGTAGGTTTGTGTATAGACAAACCCTTACAAATGGGGGGATGGAAAAAACATCACCAGAGATCCTTGTGATTTATAATCTTAAGAATTTGTAAGGTGCTCAAATATGATGATGGTGGTAACCAAGGAACAGACATTACCGGTAGATCCCAGTACTCAAAGCAAAACTTGGGGGTGGGAGGGGTTGAGGTGCAAATTCACATAAATCTGAAACCCAGCAAACATTTACAGAGACCCCACCAGAAATTGAAATTGCTAGATTTCAAACAACTCTACTTTCCACTTCACTGACCAGCCTCCAAAGGCTGACAAACCTGCTGCCTTCCAGGAGAACCTAACCTCTCAAGAACCCAGAATCAAGCAGGGAGTTACAGGAGTTTTGGCCTCAGGGTGATATAGAAGAATTCTGGAAAACATTGTCTGGGACAATCCACTATCTAACAAGCTTGCAGATTAATTTATCTGCAGAGATGGCTCAAGCCACACATTTTGGATCTGGGCCTACGAAGCTTTTCACACCTGAACTTGCAAAAATCTTTATAATGAAATCTCTCCCTCTTCTGACCTCCACACTTTTCTGACAAAGCAAAATTTGTGCTGCTTTTCTGCTTTGTCCTCCTAGAAGCTGAATCTAATCAAATACATTTCAGAGGCAATTGCTTCTATTCCTCTCCCTCCCCCACACTTACGGGACATCCCTCATAAATAGCTTTCAAATCTTGGCATCTATCCTTACACATACATTGATAGGGGGTTTATTTATGAGTTGTCTTTGTCTATAGTGCAGTATCTTAAAATATGACTGTCATAATATCTACTGTACATTTCAGTGTGATTCAGAAGACAGTCAGGGTAGGCACTGGTGTACCTAATTCACACTAGATACACACCATGTCATGGGTACAATTTTCAAAATTAGGTGACATAGAGGCGTAAGTCCCATTTTCAAAAGAAAATTAGGAGCCTAAGTCCCACTGACTTTCAATGAGACTTAAGCTCCTGAGTTACTTTTGAAAATGGGACTTGTGCGTAAGTCACTTAAGTACTTTTGAAGATTTTACCCTACGCTCTTTACTCCTTACGATAAATGGACTCCGAGTGTCAATTTCACCCACCCACATTCAGCAGTCACTGGACTCCACTGGTACATGAGAGCTGTCAGCTCGGCACGTTTGTCCTGATCGACACAATCTTGCGGCAGGATTATATTGTCTATGTGCATCATACATCCTGCTCTGTGCTGCCCTGAGGAGGATAAGAATCTGCTGCAGTCTCCAGCCCCAGAGTCCGACCCCTTAGAAGAGTGGTTCTCAACCAGGGTACATGTACCCATCGGGGTACTCAGAGCTCTTCCAGGAGGTACATCAACTTCCCTAGATATTTGCCTAGTTTTACAACAGGCTACATAAAAAGCACTAGCCAAGTTAGTACAAACTACAATTTCATACAGACAATGACTTGTTGATACTGCTCTATACACGGAAATAGAAGTACAATATTTATATTCCAATTGATTCCCTTTTACCGTATAATTATAAAATAAGAAAGTAAGAAATTTTTCAGTAACAGTGGGCGGTGACACTTTTGTATCTTTAGCTCTGATTTTGTAAGCAAATAGTTTTTAAGTGAGGTGTCCCTCCTGAAATGGGTACGGTAGTCTGGAAAGGTTGAGAGCCACTGCATTAGTTCAAGCTGTAGAAACTCATGCTTGTCCCCTCCGGAAGTTTAAGGTTCAATCCTTGGTGTCTGCCAAAATGGTGGCCATCACACAGCAATCTTGCTCCCTCCTTTAATTGCCCTGACACTAAGCTGTGACGCTACCCTGTGAACTTAAGCATTACAATATCTGTACTGATACAGCTGTTAAAATGATTTCTACCTCTAGAGGCAGGACAATTCAGTCACTGCAAAACAATTGCCTACAAGCCACTTGTCTGACTTGGGCCATATCGTGAAAGGGAATTTGTAAGACACCTTTCCTGGCATTGATTACACCGGAGGGATAGCTCAGTGGTTTGAGCATTGGCCTGCTAAACCCAGGGTTGAGAGTTTAATCCTTGAGGGGGGCCATTTAGGGAATTGGGGTAAAAATCTGTCTGGGGATTAGTCCTGCTTTGAGCAGGGGGTTGGACTAGATGGCCTCCTGAGGTCCCTTCCAACCCTGATATTCTATGATTCTACATCGCCAGTGCTTCCTGCATTCCTCTGTTGCTCCACTTTGAGGATCAGTGAGTGGAGGAAAAAAAACTTCAGGTAACAACACAAGACAGAGGAAAATGCCAAGACTTACCTGAGCCGCCCGCGCTTTCTGATGCACTTCTGGATGTTTTGGGCTTGCTCTGTTTGCTGCTTGTTCGTACAGTGACTGGAGGCGGCACAGGACTGCTGCTGTCTCCTCGAATGGTTGAGAGATCCTGCATGCTAAAGCTCCTGAGTCTCTCAGACAGAGCCCCTTGTCCCTGGTCAAACAAACAATACGCACCAGTCAGAGTCCAGGACACATTTTAAGCCCCCCTCCTTCTAAGGTTTTGTCTACATTACAGGTTACTTTTGAGACATGTAAATTATACATTGCTCAGAGGTGCGGATTAGTCACACTCCTGGTAAGTTATACCGACCTAAGCGCCGGTGTAGACCGTGCTATGTCGGCAGGAGAGCTTCTCCAGCCAACATAGCTACCGCCTCTCAGAGGGAGGAGTTGTTAAGCTGACGGGAGATCTCTCTCCCCTTGGCTTAGGGCATCTTCACCACAAGTGCTACACTGGCGTAAGTGCTGCCGTGTAGATGTAGCCTGTGTTACTGCAGTCCTTCAGGAGGAGAGGAGGGAATTCATCAAGTGGGGATGCTCCCCCCTACAGAGGGGGGAGAAAATGGGTTTGTAAAACAATTCATTCTGTTTCCTTTTTCCTCTAGTGCTGTCAATGATCTAAAGTCTGGTCTTTCAGACTTTTGCTGGAGAACTTAGGTTGGCTCAGCTGTATGTCCCAGGAGCTGCTTCAGACCTTAATGAAAGAAGCAAGTGTTTGAGTTAAACAGGTGTTTGACAAACCGAAAAAAAAAAAACAAATAGAGATTTAAACCAACTAGATCAAAATCACTGTCATTCTAAGTTCATCACTTCCATGGTTTCTGCATGGCAGCAGCCTACTACTTCTCCAGTTGCTCAGAGCATCTCCAAGGCAGACAAGATCTGAATTTCTAATGTTACAGCAAAATCCTTTTCAAAACCAAGAAGCATTCCAGAGCTTCTCCATACCGCACAAAGAAGCAATGAAGGCCCCACGTTCATTTATTTCCCTTTTCAGGTTACCTTTAAATCAAGCCACAGAAGGTATATTCCTGAAAGACAGGAACACTGTTTTTCTATGAGAATGGTTGGTGCTTAAAGGAATGCAGTCCAGTTTAAAAAAAAAAAAAATCCCATCTAAAAATCAGCATCCCCCAGCACTGTTTGTAACCCAAACACTGCAACATACTTCTATCACAAGAAATCCTGAAGTCATTAGTTAAACTGAGTGATATTCAAAAAGTAACCAAACTGCATACATGGTGAAAAATAAATTTCAATTATAAAGATTCTTTCAGTTGTCATACTCTAAGATAATATTTATAGCAGTGTAGAAAAAACTACTTTTAAAAATATAGGGGGCCTGATTCTAATCTCACTTGTACCAATGTAAAATAGGAGTAACTCCAGTGCAATCAATGGAGTGACACCAGTATACACTGAGGTGAGGTCACAATAAGGCAAATAATAGTACATTTGATAGTGTCCTTTTAACATAAAGAAAAATTAGAAAATTTTTAGAAAATTAAGGTGCAAATGGTCAGATAAGGAATACTATAGTGATTCAAATGCCATTTTCACTTCAGCTTTCCTTTTATAAAAATAGTGCATTAAGGGCCCAAAACACTACTGTAGAACAGGGCCGGCTCCAGGTTTTCTGCCGCCCCAAGCGGCGGAAAAAAAATAAAAAATAAAAAAGCCGATCGGCGGCAGCTCAGTCGTGCCGTGCCATTCTTCGGCGGCGGGTCCTTCGCTCCCTCTCTTCCAAAGGGGCGGCACTTCAGCGGCAGCTCAAAGAGGAAGAGAGGGACTGAGGGACCCACCACCAAATTCCCGCCGAAGACCCAGACGTGCCGCCCCTTTGTATTGGCCGCCCCAAGCACCAGCTTCCTTAGCTGGTGCCTGGAGCTGGCCCTGCTGTAGAAGACAACAATAGGTTAATTCAAGTCTTCTGCATTAGAATCCCACTTTTTAATGCCCCAAATCACATTTCTAGATTAAATACAACACTTGATTATTTTACACATACACCCTACCTATACACACGTACCACCCTATGGTATTCTACAGTAATTATTCAAACCCTGCTGGTTACAGTTGTATTACTACAGTGATTAGGTGCTTATGCAATGCCAACAGCCCCTGCTCATCAGCAGGCAGGATCAAACCTGGGACCTCTAGAGCTTAGTGCATGAGCCTCTACCGCATGAGCTAAAAACCAACTGGCTGTTAGCTAAGGCGGTAGAGCAAACTCATTAATCTCTCTCTAAGTGGTCTCGGTGCCACTAGAGGGGACAGAACACCACACCCAGGAAGTGTGTGGGTTACACTCACACTTCTGTAAAATACTGTAGTTAAAAATAAAAAAATTGTTTGTTTTAAATAAGGAAATCAACCACCCTTCATAATCAGAAAATAATAGTGGGAAATACTCCCCACTGGTACATTGAACACAACTACACTGAAGTCAACCTGGCTCACCTATACATTGATATCAATAGGATGGAATGGTACCACCTAGAATAGGAATCCACAGGTACCAATCTGCCAGCCTCTCTCATCTGCTTCACACAGAGGTAACTGGAAAACTGAACCTACTATCCCATAAAGTGTTTGGTGCTCTCAGAAACAACCGGAAAGGCTTCTATCTAAGATTTAAGTTGGACCAGACGTTGTGCCACATCAGTGCTCAGAACTACTGTCATAATGTGGTGGCACACACAGTCCCCTACATAATTTCTAGATTAGTGATTTCTAAACTTTCCAACCTACAGCCCACTTCATAACAGAAAAATCCTCTCAGGGACCCACCTCCTTTCTCAACCTGTGGTTCCCCTACCTCTAGGTTCTCCCACTATTTCACTGTGGGAACCACTGGGGTACTCTATGAAACACAGCTTGGAAAACAGCATTCTATGTTAACAAAAATAAAACGCCATTCTCTGCTGACTTCCGTAGTACCATCTTTTGGTACCAGCAGCTGAAGAAGGGGAATCACCTGCATGAAATAAATAGAAATGGCCCTTTTACAATGTGTCTGTGTGGTGATGGTAACAATCTATTTTTTTCTTTTCAGTCTACTGCACCTTTAAGTTTCTAAAAATTATCTCGGGCTGCAGAATTCAGCAGCCATTTTGTTCTCAAACTTGCTGCAGCCTTTTAGAGGGGACACAAGGGCCAGGTCTACAGTAAGTCAGAAAAAAGAACAAGGAGTATTTGTGGCACCTTAGAGACTAACAAATTTATTTGAGCATAAGCTCTTGTGGGCTAAAACACACTTCAGTGGATGCATGCAGGGGAAAATACAGTAGGAAGATACATATACACAGAGAACATGAAAAAATGGAAAAGAAGCCCTTGAGGAATTCCACCATGATTTCAACAATTTGCATCCCACCATCAGTCTCAGCCTGGACCAGTCCACACAAGAGATCCACTTCCTGGACACTACAGTGCTAATAAGTGATGGTCACATAAACACTACCCTATACTGCTATACTTACCTACATGCCTCCAGCTTTCATCCAGACCACACCGCACGATCCATTGTCTACAGCCAAGCTCTAAGATACAACCACATTTGCTCCAACCCCTCAGACAGAGACAAACACCTACAAGATCTCTATCAGGCATTCTTACAACTACAGTACCCACCTGCTGAAATGAAGAAACAGATGGACGGAGCCAGAAGAGTACCCAGAAGTCACCTACCACAGGACAGGCCCAATAAAGAAAGTAACAAAACACCACTAGTGAAAGGGAAATTTTTAAGCCATCCAGTGATGATCACATGTGGCCAACCTGTAGTTACTGTACCTTAGCATCAGTGGTTTCTTGATGGGCAACTGAACACCAACCCATCCCCACCACATATGCAGCATTATGCTGAATAAAATTAATACTCCTATCTCCATAACTTTGGTTCAGCAGACCCATATATAGTACCAGACTCATCTGCACCCACACAGTGGGTTCAGTACTACAGACATTTACTATGGGGAGTAGTGCTTGCTACTGAATTATGGGTCCCACTGGCTTTGATGGGACTTTACCCAGGAGCACATTATTATGTATCCTTCTTTCTTTATCAGTAGCACCTACGATCCCCAGACATGGATCAGGACCCCATCGTGCTAGGCGCTGTACAAACCCTGCCCCAAAGAGCGCTCAATCGAAGTGTAAAACAAGAGACAGCAGATGGATTGAGAGAGACTGAGGGAGTACAAGAGAACAATGAGACAGTATTGGTCACCATGACAGGCTGTGGTCTCAGCACACCAGCAGCCTAACCAGTGGCAAATTTTTTGTGGGCTTGTCCAGTACAGTAAGTGATGAGGCAGCTAGTGAACACTTGCAGAAGGGGGTTCGATATCTAAACGCTTGAGCCAAATTCTGCCTCCATTTACACCAGTGCAGCCTCATCGATTTCAATGGAATTGCACCAACTGGTGTAAGTGAGGGCAGAATTTGCCCCCTCAGCTGTATGGGGGATTCTGCTATGAAAAGCAAACACAGCAACTTAGCCAATATAGCGGCAACAACAGGAGTTACGTGAAAAAACAAACTATCAACCCCCCTGACTAACTGTTGGATTTGACCTGATTACCAGCAAAGGACTTTTAAGCTATTTTGCTGATGAGACTGGAGAGGATTTTAGAGGCGAGTACACAAAAGCCACACACTGTAAGCTGAGCAGGCATTGGGTGTTCCCATGACAATCTCATCTGAGTGGGAAATGTTTGCTAGTCCTGGCTTAGTTTTGATGATTACGTTCTTCACACTAGTCTTACTGGGAATCATTTAGACTCATAGACTTTAAGCTCAGAAGGGACCATCATGATCTTCTAGTCTGACCTCCTGCACAACGCAGGCCACAGAATCTCACCCACCCACTCCTGTAACAAACCCCTGACCTATGTCTGAGCTACTGAAGTCCTCAACTTGTGGTTTAAAGACTTCAAGGTGCAGAGAATCCTCCAGCAAGTGACCCGTGCCCCACGCTGCAGAGGAAGGCGAAAACCCCCCAGGGCCTCTGCCAATCTGCCCTGGAGGAAAATTCCTTCCCCACCCCAAATATGGCGATCAGCTAAACGCTGAGCATGTAGGCAAGACTCTGGTGCTAGCCTGAGAGTTAGTATAAGAATTCAGCAGGTTACCTGCCCTTTTTGCTGGTCCAAATGTAAGAATAAATGAAGGCGCTAAGAGACCTAGAAAGGGAAAAAAGAAGGCTCTTGTGACAATGCACCGATAAGTTTTGAGAACAATATACATTTGGGCACAGGAAGTGCTCAGCATCCACCAGTCACAGTAGTTCCTGGCGGCCCCGGGGCTGGCCACTGATCAGCAAGCGGCTGGTGGGAGGGCTTGGGAGACAGGGGGTGGAGTGGGGGTGGGAAGAGGTGGAGCAGAGCAGGGGTGGAGCACCCACTGGGAAAAATAAAAGTCAGCACCTATGCATTCAGGGCAAATGTAATCCAGGCCAGCTCAAGGTTTTGAGGGGGGCAGTGATGTGCCAAGGATGCATGAGCATCTCTGTGGCTGACGATGGAGGATGGGAGAAGGTTAGTGTGAAAGCTATGGCAATATCCTTGAAAAACCTTATTGAATTAAGATTACGTGTCTTTGGAGCCTGTTGTATTAAATGCAAAGGTTACATATTATTGTGGGCCTGGACCATCCTTGGTCTTTTGGGACAATACAGGTGTCATGGATTTCCTGGGAAATCCACCCCAGTTACACAAAAACCCAGCCTTTGGAAGAGGGGACCATTGTCTACTGATCACTTGTTCACTAGGCCAAGATCAAAGGCCCGAGCTGTATAAAAGAGAGACTGAACTATTCATTGTTGTTCTGGTTCTAAGCCAAGGCTGTTATGAACTTGTAACCACAGAAGAACCTCTTTGTGGGGTCTGAAGGACTAATTTCCTGACAGAGCCTTTGTTGGAGTCAGGGGGTCATCTCTGCAGGGCCGGCTCCAGGCACCAGCTTAACAAGCAGGTGCTTGGGGCGGCCAAGGGAGAGGGGCGGCACCTGCGGCAATTCGGGGGCAGCAGGTCCCTCACTCCCTCTAGGAGCGAAGGACCTGCCGCTGAACTGCCGCCGCTGATCGCGGCTTTTTTTTTTTTTCCAATTGCCGCCACCGATCACGATCGTGGCTTTTTTTTTTGCTTGGGGCGGCAGAAATGCTGGAGCCGGCCCTGGATCTCTGGTAAGCTTATTATCATAGAAGGGACCTCGAGAGGTCATCTAGTCCAGTCCCCTACACTCGAGGCAGGACTAAGTATTATGTAGACCATCCCTGACAAGTGTTTGCCTAACCTGCTCTTAAAAACCTCCAATGATGGAGATTCCACAACCTCCCTAGGCAATTTATTCCAGTGCTTAACCACGCTGGGACCTTATTAGCATGTGTATAGGTTCTCTCATTGTTTTAATATGCTTTCTCTGTAATGCTCTCACAGGGCCGGCTTTAGGCCAATTCCACCAATTCCCCCGAATCGGGCCCCGCGCCTAAGAGGGCCCCGCGTCCAGTGGCAGGGCCACCCAGAGTGGGGGGCAAGTGGCAGACAATCCCTACCCTGGCTAGAGGCACCTTTTTAATTTTTACTCACCTGGAGGCGCTCTGGGTCTTTGGCGGCACTTTGGCGGTGGGTCCTTCAGTGCCGCCGAAGACCCGGAGTGAGTGAAGGACCCGCCGCCAAAGACTAGGAGCACGGACGGGTGAGTACAAGCCCCGCGTGGTTTTTTTATGTGGTTTTTTTTTTTAAGTCACCCCTGTCGGGCCCCGTCGAAACTGTTGGAATCGGGCCCCGCACTTCCTAAAGCCGGCCCTGTGCTCTCACCTTAAGAATAAATATGGCTGCTTATAAAGAGCTGTGTGGTGACTTGTAACTGCTAGCAATCATGCTGTTCATAACCTCGGAAGAGAAAGCAAAGGGCAAGTGCTGGCCTATTTAGGCTGTCTGGCTGCTTACTGGGGATATCACACAGTAGACAGAGAACTGAGCAGCCTAGAAAAAATCCTGGTGAGGAGGGAGATACGGATCTCTGCCCTACAAAGGTGATGGTTGAGGAGCCAGGAGCCTAGAGCAGTGCCCTTGAATGACCACAGAGAGGACATATAGATGCGGTTGCACGGAGTGGCGAGAGAGGATGGGCAGGGAAGTCCATCTGTAACCTTGGATGAATTATTTATTTAACTTCTCCTTGTCTCGGTTTCTCCATCTGAGAGATGGGGAAAATAACACCTAACTCACAGCCATATTGGGTCAGACCAGTGGTTCAGTATTCTGTCTTCTGACACTGGCCAATGCCAGGTGCTTTGGAGGGAATGAACAGAACAGGGCAATTTTGAGTGATCCATCCTGTCATCCAGTCCCAGTTTCTGGTAGCTGAAAGACACCCAGAGCCTGGTGTTATGTCCCTGACCATCTTGGCTAATAGCCATTGATAAGAACAGTCATACGTGTTTGTAAAGTGCTTGCATCAAAAGCACCAAGTATCACCACTTCACTCTTTATACTGCCAGGCAGTCCTCACCCGATGAGCATCAAATCTGGCATGTTTGAAATCCATATGAGGAATTCCCATTGGTGCCAACAGCAGCTAAGTGCTGTTGCATTTACTGCCAGTTTAGAAACAGTGCTAGGTGAGGTTCATGTACCACTAATTGGCATGTTGGCAGCTATCTTAGTTCTGGCCATTGGGAGGCAGCGTGAGAAATTGCGCTATACCTACTAAAGACACTGTAAAGATCTGATGGTTGCACCCAGAAGCCATCATAGGCGGATACAAACGTAAGCTATGGGAATAGAACCCAGGGCCTGATGTTCTAAAATAGAGGCCTCTTCCCCATGAGCTAAAAGGGCTGTGATAGTATTAAGATTTATCGCCTCCACAGACTAGCCATCATAGAGCAATATGAACACAGACACATCAATGCTCCATTCAGTCTTGATTCCACAGCTTCCCTGTAACCACGACAGAGTGTGGAAAAAATAATACTAGGACAGTAATAAGGAAACGGAAATTTGCTCACTGTAACATGATGGTGTGTGTTCATTACATCCAGCCGTTTTGTTTGTGCAGTTCATTTCCTTTCCTGGGGACTTTACCTCAATGCTGGCAGACAGTTCCTCCTAATCTACTCTCTCCATTCTCCATGTTTGCAGCATGGCTCTGCCCTCCTGTGCCTTGGCTATATGTCATCTTCACCTTTGATTGGGGCTGGATTTACATCAAAAAAACACCCAACAGAAGGGGGGAAATTAAGCAGCCGCCCTGCCCTGGGTGTGGTGCAGCGAAGAGTTTGAGTATGTGTTTGGTTTGTAGTGTAGTTAGTGAAAAAGGCCTCTGGAAACCCAAAGCAGTGGTGAGCCCTGCTGCCAGGGCACTGAGGTAATTTGAGAAATGCTGTAATAGCCAGCACAGGACGATATGCTTCAAGAAAGCTGTGTGTCCTTCTCTTGACTAGCCCCATACAACGAAGCCAAGGCTTTTCAAGTGACCACTGATTTTGAGTGCCCAATTTGAGACACTTAAAGGGGGCCTGATTTAACAGGGCAGGTGCTTGGCCCCTCCTGCAAACCAGGCCCCTTTAAGGTCCCTCACGCTGGGCACCCAAAATCACTTACCACTTTTGCAAATCCTGACCACAAAGACTAGGGACACGATGCAGCCCTCACCTTGATGGATGTGCTAAGCGCTGTGAACAGAGTTTTCATCAGATACCTTAGACAGGCAGGCACGGGGTGAATCTACCACAAACAGAGGGCTTTAATTATCAAAGAGGGCTCTACGCATGTGATCAAAGGAAGGAAATCCACCCTGCCCAATGCAGTGTTCTCCCTCCCCACATCACTCAGCTCCACATGCAATTTGAAGGAGAGAGCTCTGCAGCTCTCCTCCGGCGCATTATGCCCAAGGCAGCATTCTCCCAGGTGGGATCTAGAAGCCTGCTGGTACCTGAGAACTGGGACGGAGTTTGCCGAGAGAGGAAGAACTGGCCCAAACAGACAGGCTAGAGCAAAGGTCTTTTCTGAGGGCCTGATTCAAAGCCCTGTGGAGTCAATAGGAGTCATTCCACTGACACCAGTGGGCTTTGGATCAGGCCCTAAAGGCTTTGGAGATCCAGGGCGATGTGTGTGTGCTGCCAGCCAGCCAGCTAGCAGACAGCCAGAATTACCACCAACCCTGGCAGTGTTTCAGGTCATATTTTCACACGCATGACAGACTCTTGGACAATCTCTCAGACCTATTAGGCACAAACGGGCTTTTCATCAATGCCAGTCAGGCATGCTTTCTCTCCATCTCATTTTTTCCCCCATCCAAAACACTGTGGCTGGTGCAGGAGGTTTCAGGTTTTTATTCCCCATTCATGATCATCATCATCATCAATATAGCAGTAGACCTAAAGAGCCCGTTGTTCCAGGTGCCGTGCAAACAGTTGGTAGGTAGTCCCAGCCTGGAAGAGCTTACAATTGAAAAGGAAAAAACAGAAGAAGGGCCAGGAAAGAGAGACAACATATGAGCAAGTGTCTGAGTTGGTGATTGGCACACATCTTGTTAGTGGGCCGGAGCTCTGTGCCCCTCGGAGGGCAATGGGCTGAACTAGTGGAAGGTAAGGGGGCTGCACATCAGGATTTACCTCGTTACCGGATCCTACCACTTAGTTCTTACCCTCCTGAAGTCACCGTGTGCTGAGGGAAGGACTGTGGTGCCACACAAGGGGGATGCAAGGTGGTGGGACAAAGACTCTGCGCTGAGTACCCAGCACCAGATGTCTGACTTTGTCTCCACTCAGAAATCCTCAGAAATGTACCACTCATCTTGAAAGAGAGAATGAGAGCGAGAGCACGTGCAAGCGAGGGAGATCGGCACAAGCGGCCTGGGGTTCTGAGAGCCCCTCACCTGTCTAGTAATGGCCTATATTTTTGCCTGGCAGCACAATTGTTTTTTTTATTGTGTCCAGCTAATCAAACATGTAGGCCATTTATCAGTCAGGCCAGTGGAGGATCTGACTGAGCTAAGGAGGAGGCACGTATATTCTAGCCTGTTGTAGCATCTTGGTCTGGCAGGGGACACGGTTAGTCCACCAGAGAGATGGAAAAGAAGGGGGTATGTCTCAAAGTTCAAGAGTACTTAGATCTGAGTCCATTTCTCACTTTAACTGGGCCTGCACCCAATAAACTTAGGGCTAGAGCCTCGTACCTAGATTAACAGATGCTACGGTGATTTATACCAGCTGAGGATGGGGCCCCGGATATCTTAGCATCTATTTCTGTCCTGTTATTCCAGTTGAAGTAGGACACGGGATGGACCTTTCCTTTCTCTACTTGGTAAGGCCACATTTTCCACTTTCTGAAAACCAGGCCACTTATTTTGGTGCTGAAATATGGATTTGGGGGCCTAACTTCAGCCTTGGGCTTCAACTTGAGCACTTTAACACGTGTTAAAG
Source organism: Trachemys scripta elegans (assembly GCF_013100865.1). Lineage (NCBI taxonomy): Eukaryota > Metazoa > Chordata > Testudines > Emydidae > Trachemys > Trachemys scripta. The sequence goes on from NC_048302.1 coordinate 126,081,463, forward strand.
GCAAACTGCCTTGTCTCCACGGGGCTATTAATATGTATTAGCACCTTCCAAAGGCTAGGGGAGACAAGCCAGTGAGAGTCCCGGAGCTGACGACTGAAATAGGGGGTAGGGCACTTTCTAAACTTGTGTGCGAGGGTGGTGAGAAACATTTCCCCTTAATGACAGCTGTATTTTGGTTTTATTCACTGTCTGTCACCCTGACGTGCTCTCCAGACCATAATTAAGTAATTAAAACTCAACACCTATGAATGCAGAGAAGTATTATACCTACTTTTCAGGTGAAAAAATTGAGGCACAGAGAGGTGAATGGCTTGTCAAAGGCCAAACACTGAACTGATGGCAGAACCCAGGAATCCCAACTCCATCCCCTACTCTAACCATTAGATTAAACTCCCTTCCAGAGCTAGGAATAGAACAGAGTGATTGTTTTGTTACAACTGCCTCAACTCGATCCAATACTAATCCCCTGAGCTAGCCGTTAAACCACTCTCCCACCTCTGAAAACAAGCAGCTAGGTAAAACTTCTTACCTGTTATGGGTACTAGCCTAATTTAAAATGTTGTCCCTAGGAGTAGGCCTTTGAATATGTCGTAGACAGGGAGGATGGTTCAGTGGTTAGGGCCCAAGCCTGAAACTTGGGTTCAAGTCCATGCTCTACCATCAACTTCTTCTGGGACCCGGGGCAAATCATTTAGCCTCTCTGTGCCTCCATTCCCCATCTGAAATGGAGACAGTAGCACTTCCCTACCTTATAGGTGTGTTGTGAGGATAAATACATTGAAGATTGTGAGGCGCTCAGATACTGCAGAGACAGGGGCAGGATAAGAACCAAAGCTAAGGTGTGACAATGGTAAAGAATCACAGAAAGAGATACTTTCTTCTAACACTGAACAAGGATCTCCATTAGATCAAGGAAAACTATCATCCCTAAAACTACTCTGTCCCCCTCTTTCACTGCATACCTTCTTCCCTACGGCCATCCCCAGCCTCCCTTCCACCGGGCCTCCTGCTACCACTGGAGCTGTGTACATATCCCTGCAAGGTGGAATACAAGCATTTTGAGAAAGGGCCCAAGACTCAATTATTCTGTTCCTGTGCTCAGGGCAGGGAGGGAGAGGTGGGGCACAAAGGCTTCAGGCCATATTCTGGGGTTGGACAGGGCCCTGCCGAGCCCCAAGTGTAAATCAGAGCAGCCTCAGGGCTGCTCTAACTTATACTCTCCTTCCACGTACTCCTGCAGGCCCTGGAAAGCAGAGACAGACATAGTGCAGTGCACCAGGGACATCAGTGCATCTACACCACGTGCTGGGAGAAAAGGCAGTACAGAGTCAGTGATACTCTCAGTGGACTGCTGTTGCCCATTTTAAGGCCCTTTTATGCTACCAGAGTGCCATAAAAGGCCTTGGTGTCGCCAAGGTGTCAGCCAAATGTCTCACTGTTGTGTGGAGGTTTGTAGGGACCATCACACATACAGCATCATGTCAGCTCAACATCTAGAAACAGACGACTGTGAGCAGAGAACAAAATAAGCATTCTTGGCTTTTGCACATTTAAAACAGATCTCAATATTACTGTAGCACCAGGCAAGTGTGTAACAGTACAGATGCCATACAGAACAATGTGGGTGTCCGCTTTGCATATCGAGCGCACTTTCCATCTAAGGATCTCAAAGTGCTCTACAAACATTCAGGTATTCAGCCTCAGTCCCCCATGATACAGGGACGTGGTATTCCTATTTTACAGATGAGGAAACTGAGGCAGAGGGAGATCAAATGATATGCCCAAGATCATACAAAAAGCCTGTGACAGAGATCAGAATCCAGGTCTCTGGACTCCCACGTTAACCATAACAGCGTCCATTTCCTACTACAAACTGCTGCTGTACCTTTGGAGAAAACAGATCACGGCTTTTTCTTGTACTAGATCTAACCCAGGACTAGAGCACAGGACATGCCACGTCAGATGAGACCATTTCTCATCACGACCAGCATCCTGTCTCCAAAAGTGACCAGTATCTGCTGCTTCAAAGGAATGTAATCTCCCCTTCACTCAACGTAATAATGAACCTAGTCAATCATATAATGCTGTATAGGGTATGAAAGAAGAGATCCTTCCTGACCCCAGCAGGTGATCATTTAATGTTCAGAAGCCTCAGATTTCATTGATTTGATGTTAGCATCCAAATTAGAGGTCAGAATGTTAGCCAGCATTTTTAACAATCCAATGAAACAAAAACAGGCCTAGTGTGGGGGCTCCTTCCTCAGTCCTACTCTGTGCTTTCTCCTGAGAAAGGGGGCAGGAAATAACTGGACAGCTGAGCTTAATTTTTCTCAAAGGAGTCATTAAGTAATTGCCCAGCCTGGTGTGATAACTGTTCCAGGGTATGATCAATCTGTATCACTCATGCAAATCTAATTGTGCATCATCATAAGGATAGAGTGTCCTGCTCAGCAGAGGCCCTCACACAGACCTGAAGGCAAAGCATGGCCCCTTGCGTTTACCCCCTTCATTGACTTCCACAGCATTGTGGTCTTGCATAATGTGTTCATCCCAAGACACACCCATGAGGCTGATGTACAGGACGCTGGGCAGCAGGATCGTAACCACTGAAAGAATTGTGGACTCTCCCCCGCCCAGCCTTCCTCCTCTCCACCCCGCTGTGTTGTTACCGTAGACAATGGACCCAGACCCGATTGAGATGCTAACGGCACCGCCGTGACTAGCGCTCTCCCAGCTGTTACCTTGGAAGCCGCCATCACGGCTGCCGTTGCTGCAACATTCAGTCCCCGCTTCCCAAAGTGCACCAGGGCATCGTAGCTCCGATCCTTCGCTTGGACGAGGCAGTCATCAATTTCCTGTCGCGCAAGACAAAAAAAGCACAAGAGGGAAGAGTTCAGACCTCCTGCCCTCTCTCTCAAGGGTCAGGCCATCATTCATGGAGGTGGGCATCTCCCTCCCTCCTTCCCACCAGCTGGAGAGATATTTACAGCCAGTACTTGAAAAGGAAAAGAGGACGGCAGGGGAGCAGTAGCTTCCACTGAAACCTCTGGGAGTTGCTTTTATCCTGTGAGTGGAGAATTGGGCCTACAGGGCTTAGTGGTTACTGGATAACAATGCTGCAGAACGCTCATAGCCACCAGGGCAGTGTCTGGGCTTGTGTGCTTTTCTACATTCAGTACAATGGTTATCGAAATAACCTTCAAAGACACAGGAGACTGGATGGTAACAGGCTGCGGGGCCTTCCCCTGCGAGGTCACGGGTTTGAATTTAGCCAGAGATAGCTGCGCCTGGGAGCTGTTACGGTCCGATGGCTGTTTGCTGGCCTGAGTGTCTGGCTTTGGTGGTTCCAGCCCGCTCCTTAATGGGCGGGAGCTCACATCTCAGCTCTCCCCATCCCACTTGTAGGCAGGCTAAGCAGAGGTGCTCAAGAGGGAGCAAGCATGGGGACTGAACTCCACTCTGCACCTTACAAATGGGCCCCCTAGAACAAGACTGAGGCACATTGGCGATGCAGTCAGGGAAGAGTGTGCACTGCCGCTCTAAGGACACTGCCTGTTTAGATAGCTACGCAGCAATCTTCCATCTCTTAGGCTGCTAGCATGGCACTATTTTCCCAACCGTAATTATTCTTTTCCTTATGTCTAAAATACAGATATGCCACATGATCAATGCCCATGTTCAGACAGTACGTTCAAAGGGACACGTGATGCCTTAGATCTGCCAACATCATCCCGTTCCCGTCAACGGAAGTTCCCCAGGTACACCAATGGCAACACACGGCCCAGAATACCAGAGCTGGAGTTATGTCGTCATGTCTAGAAGTACTATGAATACAGCACCTATTATCCACGGATCTCAAAGCACATTACAAACATTAGTGGCACGTGCAACACAGGCAAGTGTTTGTTATACCAATTTTACAGACAAGTTAGGTGATTTGTCTCAAGATCACATGGCAACTCTCTAGCACAGCTTGGAATAGAAAACCAAGCAGGCCCCACTCCCACCCAGTCCCCACTCCCCTAACCTGGAGAAGGCAGTACTTCCAGAAATGACACCCCAGCTACATGCAGTGTAGTTGTGGCCACGTTGGAGCCAGGATATTAGAGAGACAAGGCGGGTGAGGTAATATCTTTTATTGGATCAGCTTTTGTTGGTGAGAGACAAGCTTTCAGAGCTCTTCTTCAGGTCTGGGAAAGGTATTCTGAGAACCACAGATAAATGGAAGGTGGAACAGATTGGTTAGCATAAGTAGGTAGCACATATTGTAATTACAAAGTAATTACCACACACTAAGTAGAGTGGCCCATTAACTCCTCTGCAGTCATAGGACAAAAAGAAGGTTAGTGGGGGCAAGGCTACGCGACAAAATTAAGTCAACCTACATCATGTCAACGTACAGCCACCGCAGTAACTGAATCTGTCACACTACACTCCTTGTGTCCACGGTGTGCACCCTGACCAGGAGCACTTGCACCCATTTAACTGTCAGTGCGGGGCATTGTGGGACAGTTTCTGAAAGGCAGCAACAGATGATGTAAGCAACGCAGAGTCTACACGGACATAGACTTAAGTGCTATGTTTCTCGCAGAGGTGGAGTTATTAGTCGGTGTAGTGGGGAAGTTACATCACTGGGAGCTACATTTTATAGAATCATAGGGCTGGAAGGGACCTCAAGAGCTCATCTAGTCCAGTCCCCTGCACTCATGGCAGGACTAAATATTATCTAGACCATTCCTGACAGGTGTTTGTCTAAACTGCTCTTAAAAATCCCCAATGATAGAGATTCCACAATCTCCCTAGGCAATTTATTCCAGTGCTTAACCACTCTAACAGTTAAGAAGTTTTTCCTAATGTCCAACCTAAACCTCCCTTGCTGCAATTTAAACCCATTGCTTCTTGTCCTATCCTCAGAGGTTAAGAAGAACAATTTTTCTCCCTCCTCCTTGTAACAACCTTTTATGTACTTGAAAACTGTTATATCCCCTCTCAATCTTCTCTTTTCCAGACTAAACAAACCAAAATTTTTTCAATCTTCCCCCATAGGTCATGTTTTCTAGGCCTTTAATCAATTTTGTTGCTCTTCTCTGGACTTTCTCCAATTTGTCCACATCTTTCCTGAAATGTGGGGCCCAGAACTGGACACAATACTCCAATTGAGGTCTAATCAGCGCAGAGTAGAGTGTAATAATTACTTCTTGTGTCTTGCTTACAACACTCCTGTTAATACATTCCAGAATGATGTTTGCTTTTTTTGCAAAAGTGTTACACTGTTGACTCATATTTAGCTTGTAGTCCACTTGTGGTCCAGATCCTTTTCAGCAGCTCTCCTGTGTATCTACTTTAGTGTAGATGTGTAGTGTAGAGTTAGTTTATGTCGACCTATCTCTGTAGTGTAGATCAGGCCTGAGTTATAGATTGAATTTATGGTTTATTACAACAGTCTGTAACCCAATAACCCCCTCTTTTTGTCCTATGACTGCAGAGATGTTAACAGGCCACTCTACCTTGAGAGGTCCCTTAGAATATGTGCTACCTACTTATGCCAAACAATCTGTTCCACCTTCCATTTAACTATGATGCTCAGAATACCTTTCCCAGACCTGAAGAAGAGCTCTGTGAGGCTCAAAAACTTGTCTCTTTCACCAACAGAAGTTGGTCCAATAAACGATATTACCTCACCCACATTGTCACCCCAGCTACATTCAGTCAGCATTTCCAACACTGTGAAGTTTGTCATGCAAGGAAGAACTATTTTCAGGTTGGTATTTTCAAGGAAAACAAAATACATGTATCCCATCCTCCTAGGTTCCCCGGTGCCCAGACGTAGTTAAGTTATTCTGAATGAGCTCAGCAGCTGCTGATACAAAAAAAAACAAACCCAAAGAAGATCAAAGAACAAAAATAAATAAAAGAAAAAGCAGTGACTCATCTTCTTGAGATGAAAGCCATGGATACAGCTGACATACGGTAAACACACTCATTCCACTGTTGGGAGCCATCCACTCAGTTAGGGCCTGAACACCTGTAATTACCTTTTCTTTTGAAGACAGTGTTGGGTGTACAAATTTTCTATACAGGAGGCTGGAGCCTTTTGTGTACGGAGACAGCAACCAAGCTACAAAAGCTATTTTCAGTTCATAATAGAATGGAAACCTATGGGAAAACAAAGATGACATAGATTCTTATTGACTGCTTCTCTGAGGAGAATAGAAGCCCAAGGCAGTTAGCTATTGGCAGATTCATAGCTTAAGCTGGTTTCTGTCTACCTGAGTGTCCTAAGGATCTACCACCCACTTTCCCCCCACATTCACTCACACCCAGACTCTGGCTGAGCGCTATGCAAAGTTTTCCTGGCAGCCAGGTAGCAGCAACATTATTTCATAGGGACCCTTACAGCCAATTAAGTGACAAGGGGTGCTGTATGCACAAAGGGGCCATGGAGGCTTCCTTTGCAGTGTTCCCAGCCCTTAGAGGCCTGGGGTGCAGACAGAACACTTCCTATCACACCCGCCAGCAAACCAGCTTCTACAGCTTTATTTATACACCTTTCGTCTCTCTCTGCCTTTCTGCATTTCGATGGCACTTATCACAGAATCGAACCATCATTCCTTTCACATTATGCAGGCACTGTCATTGTGTGTTCTTGTACCGTGCGCAGCATAATGGGGCCCAATCCTCCCTGGGGATTTTTGGCACGACTGTAATATCCACAGAATAACAATTACTAATAAGAGATGTTCCCGTTATAACCACACATGTCCTTCCCTTTTGTTTTGCTAGCAGCACCGTTTTCTGACATGTTTTCTGCAGTTGGTTTACATGTCTCATTTCCCTCAATTAAGGGAATGTGTACACTGCAATCATGGGATGTGCGATTGCATCTTATCCAGACATACCCGAGCTAGCTTTAATCTTCACTGAGTGACGTCATAGCAGCACGGGCTGTACAAGCCCGCTTGGAACTGTACACAATTACTTGTGTGGCTAGCCTGTGCTGTAGCCTGCGCTGCTGCGTCTTCATCTCTGGAACCCAAGCTAGCTAGATGAAAGCTAGCTCAGGTCCATATATGAGCTGCAGTCACACCTCCTGGATCAGGCCCAAATGAGTTAAAAAGGACACACTGAAGTACCAACATAATTCCTCCTTATGGGCCAGATTCTGTGTGGTGGTGAGCTCCCTGAAACTCCCATTGAAAAGAGTGCTCCCTGCAGGTGATCAGCACCTTGTAGGTCTGAGCCCTTGGTGAAGTACATGAGTAAGCATTAAGGACTTTAAACCCTTTGACATCTCCGATTTCCACTGGCTTCAATGGGCGTTGGATCAGGCTGTATAAACAGTGGTCAAAATGTGCCTGAAGTTAGGTACCTATCTAAGTGGCCTAATCCAAAGCCCACAGGAGTTTTCCCCCTCACTTCAGTGCAAGTGGCCTGATTTGCAGAGATGCTGAGCACCCAAACTTCAACACCCCACTTTAACAATGGCCTGTGTTCCTCCTCTTCTAACCCCCTGCACGAAAACAGACTGGGAGGAAAGTGCAGGGTGCACAGGCTCGACCCCTTTGCAAACAAAGAATGTCACTTTCCTCTGTGCTCCCTATACACCCAAGCATCTATCCCGAAGGAAAAGGACAGAGCAGGAACAAGTAACACCCCCTGCTATTGGAACCCACTGCTGAGTGTGTGTTACAGACCTCTCTGTGCCCAGCCTGAATATCAATCTGCTACAGCCCTAGCTAGAAAACCCTGGCTCTCTAGCTTAAGCTTTAGCAGCTCATGCTTTTAGCTCTGGAGGTTCCCAGTTCCATTCCCAGTGTGTCGGCCAAGATGGCAGCTCCCTCAACTGGGCCTGCAACAGACTCCTATCCTCTGTGGAGCAGGCACAGAGAGGAACACGTAACACACTGGGTTACCCTAGGGATTAGAAAGTTTTAGACGGGAAAAAGAGTTAAAGACGTTTGTCTTATTCCTGTTTGTATCTTCCTCCTCCTCCTTCCTCCCTCCAGCTCTTCCTTCTCCCCATCCCTTTCTCTCCCCTCTTTCCCTTTTCCCCTCACTCATGTTCCCCTCTCCTTTCTCACACATTCCATCCTTTCCATATGCCTGTCTCCATCCCAACACCTGCACCAGTGTCCACAGCAGAAGAGGGCTGCTGGCTCTGCCATCCTCTGTTGACAGTGACAGACCCTCATCTGTCAACTGCTTTCTCACAGGCCCCTGAGCAGTTCCCCCGACGTTAGCATTTTCCAACCCCTAAATCTGGCAGCGCTAAGAGAGGAAGTGCTGGTCCTCCAAGCAAAACACGCCATGCACCTGACATTTAACCCCTTGCACAGGAAATGACACAGCCTTATAATCCTCTCTCTGGAGCTCTGTTCCCTTATAAACCCTTCTGTTTTCCTCCCCATCTCATTACAAACGCCCCACCTCAGTCTGCTGCTCACCAGCAAAGAAAAAGATCTGTGAAAGTCTCGGCTGTTGTGAAGAGTGCAAATATGATCCAGTACATCATCCATTTGACCTGTGAAGAGAAATCAGACAGTTTATAATCATGCTGTTTGAGGAAGGCACAAATGTACAGTGATGGTATTTTACTCTTCTATGGTACAGCACCTTTCACCTGAGGATCTCAAAGCTCATCCCATCCACAACTGCCTGGTGATACTCTTATTGACCAGAAAACCTCAGAAACCTGTTGTGTACAGAGAACTTAAGGGCTTTGCCAGGTGTTACCCAGCAAGTTGTCGCATAGGTATATTCCACAACACAAATCAGAGTCATGCACGAGCCCATGTGAAGAAGGAATTTGTCCCTTAGGATCAATCTGACCAACAGACGAAGTACTGTAGTCAGACTCGCTGCTCGTATTCCACAAGGAGTTTCTGCTGTAGAATTGCTGTCCGACAGAGAATGATTTAGACACATAGTTGGATAACACTAGAGCATACAGATGATGCTGTATAACTTCCCTCTTCATCTGCAAATGCAAGTGCAACCCTGCTATCATGTTATCTTGTGCTGTAATCCCATCAGATCATGCCCAATAACCAGGGTTAGGTTAGGTCAATATACGGATCGGAGATCACCAAGTGACCTCTAAGTACTGCAGGAAGGAAAAGGTGCTTATGATTCAGTAGCTAGCACTGTTCCCTCTGAGTACGTTCCAGCATACCCATATTTGCTGACAGGAGGAGCTGTGCTATTGGAGGTGTCCTCTCTCACATGACCCATGTAACCCACACCCACTCAGTGTGGTGCTCTCTACCCCTTTAGTGGTCGGGGCCATAGAAAGAGGTTGGTGAGCCTCCTGCAGCCAAGGCTCAGAGGTGGGTCTTTTAGCTTAGGCAGTAGAGGCATGAAACAAATTCAGGGGTAACACTCGTTTTTCCTGGGCTGACAAGCCTACCAGCTAACGTACCGCCTGCAGCATAGACGGACACAATAGTCTTCTTAATTTCCCATCTTAAACCATACTGTAGTGGTGTTGCATTACACCCCAGAGGCGGCTGCATTTCAGTGGTGGTCAGGAAACGCATTCTCCACCCTCACAGTGATGAATTTGATACAGATTAATTTTTTTTTAAAGTGTAAATTGAAAAACTGTAAGGCCGAAAGCTTCTTGGTTATTTGTTTGTTTAGTTTGTTTTGTTTTGTTTTTTTGGCAACCAAAAATCAAAATGTTTTGACCAGTTGGGCAAACATTCTTTGTTACACTGAAAATTTTTGCCTGACTGGCTGAAATTTTTCAGTTGACAAAAACAAATCAAATGTTTTTCCAATAAAACATTGTTGAATAGTGACATTTCCCATGGATATTGTGAACAATTTTTTTTGACCAACTCCCCTCAGTACATCTTAGCAACCTCACAGGGGTGCTACTAACTTTAATTAAGCAATATCTGTGAAGCACTTTAAGAGTCATAGGTCTTGTCTACACTAAAAAGGTGTACTATGGTAATTCAACCAGAATAATTAAGCAATACCACTCCTGGCAGGCCTTGTCCACACTTGGTTTGCTAGTATAGATATGTCAGGAGGGCTACACTGTCTAATCCCAACCAATACCCTAGTGGAGATGCAACTTATGCCACCAATAATTCTTTCGCCAATATAGTTTACACCAGTTACCCAAACAGAATAAGCTATACTGGCAAAAGTTCCTTTTTATCCATATAACAACATCTGCACTAGGACTTTTGCTGGCACAGCTATATCAGTTTGGGAAGCGGGGGACGATTTCCTCACACTCCTAACTAACATAGCAAGGCCGGGAAAACTTTTAAGTATAGACCAAGCCCTACTGTGGATAAAGTATATCAGAGTAAAGGTGCTTTATACTGGTATAACTATTCCCACATGGGAAAGGGAATAAGCTATACTGGTATAAGGTACTTTTATTGATATAACTGCATCCATCCAAGGTAAGGTTTCTAATTGCAGAAAACCCAACACTCTTGCCCCGCCTCCTGCCCGCCCCAAGGCCCCAGGCCCCACCCCTGCCTCATCTCTTCTCTGAGCCCCGCCCCTGCTCACCCCATCTCCCCTCCCTCCATCTCTCACTCTCCCCCACCGTCGCTCATTTTCTCCAGGCTGAGCCAGTGGGTTGGGGTGTGGGAGGGGGTGAGGGCTCCAGCTGGGGGTGCGGGATCTGGGGTATGGCCAGTGATGAGGGGCTTGAGGTTCAGGAGGGGGCTCCGGGCTGGGGCTGAGGGGTTCAGGGTGTGGGAGGGGGGCTCTGGGTTGGGGCAGGGGTTCGGAGTGTGGAGGGGGCTCCTGTCTGAGGCAGGGGGTTGGGGTGTGGGAGGGGATATGGGCTCTGGGGTGGGGGTGCGGGCTCTGGTGTGAAGCTGGGGATGATGGGTTTGGGGTGCAGGACTGGCCTCATGGCTAGGGCCACGGGGTTTGGAGTATGGGAGGGGAATCTGGGCTGGGGCAGGGGACTGCAGTGTGAGAGGGAGTGTGGGCTCTGGCTGGGGGTGCGGGCTCTGGGGTGGGTCCGGGGATGAGGGATTTGGGGTGCAGGAGGGGGCTCCGGGCTGGGGCAGGAGTGTGGGAGGGGGTGTGGGATCCAGGAGGGAGTTCTGAGCTGGGGCAGGGGGTTCGGGTGCAGGAGGAGGCTTGGGATGCAGGCTCCAGGTGGTGCTGATCTCGGGCGGCTCCCAGGAAGTGGCAACATCTCCCTCTGGCTCCTAAGCAAAGGAGCAGCCAGTTGACTCCACACACTGCCCCCACCCACAGGTGCCGCTCCGGCAGCTCCCATTGGCCGTGGTTCCCGGCCAATGGGCGCTATGGAGCCGGTGCTTGGGACAGGGGCAGCGCGTGGAGCCGCCATGGCCGCCCCTCTGCGTAGGAGCCGGAGAGACATGCCAGCCACTTCCAGGGACCTACACGGAGCTGGGCAGGGAGCCTGCCTTACCCCACTGCATTGCCAACCGGACTTTTAATGGCCTGGTCAGTGGTGCTGACCAGAGCTAATGTCAACCGGACCTAGTGCCAGGGTCCCTTTTTGAACAGATGTTCAAGTCGAAAACCGGACACCTGGCAACCCTAACCCAAGGTCTTGTATTGGTATAACTATATTTGTTAAAGGAAAAGCACACCCCTAACTGACATAGTTATAACAAAACAACTTCCAAGCGCAGACCAGGCCTTTAGATGAAATGTGTTCTAGAAATGGAGAATATCATTGCTAGCTAGTGCTGGGCGATGTTATTTGAACTGCCAGGACGTCAAAGGGGATTTATATAGCTGGAGTGGTGCAGCAGAGTCAGCTCTGCAAGTACATTTTGCCTCACATACCTGGCATGTCAGGCAGCCTTCATCTGGTTTACTTACAATGCTCACGACAAGTTAATGCTTTCAGATATAAAGAACTAATCTCACCAAGGGAAACGCTCGACTGGAAGAATCTCAAGAGCCTCTCCAAGTCACAGCTTGACACTGTGCTAAGGACACGTTAAGATAATCGTCAAAGCTGTCACCAAGACATGGAAATGGGCTTATCATCATTGAGCTGCTCAGATATTTGAAGAGTAAATACCTGAAGGCTCTTCAGTGTTCGGTACAGTTTAGATAGAAAACAAGATTGTGACAGGCAGTACAGACCCTTTGGGACACAGAAGGGGCCATGCGAATCCCACATCCCACTTCCCCTAACAAAAGTTGGCAGTGTCGGCCTGAGCCATGGGACACTAGGACCCAGAGGCGTTCTTCTAGGAAAAAGGCAGGACAGCTCCACCCATTTGCCAGCCTTAAGTGTATATAAAGAAGAGGCCATTCTGCTATGGAGGCTGGCTGCTTCTTTGGAGAGAAAGGGTCTCTGCTTCCTGAAAAAAGCAACAGAGGGTCCTGTGGCACCTTTAAGACTAACAGAAGTATTGGGAGCATAAGCTTTTGTGGGTAAGAACCTCACTTCTTCAGATGCAAGAAGTGAGGTTC
>NC_048302.1:126093994-126122461 GCF_013100865.1 Trachemys scripta elegans
AGGTTGTTTTCCCTCTTTTGTGACTGTCACTTTGAGGCTGCATTACATTTAATAGGCACCTCCCGAGGAAAAGTATCAAAAAGAGTGACACATCAGCATTAAAACAAGTCAGAAAAACAAACCTCCAGGAAAAGGTAAATGTAATTTTAAAATAATCTACCATGAGACAGCAAAGAAGGTTTATTAGTTGTTTTTAGAGATGGGACAAACTGGGAACCATTTATCTGAAATCCCCATCCTCCGCCCCACCCCCCCAAGGAAACTTAAGAGGGGAAGAGGGACAAAATGGCACTCAGATTACATCTGGTTTTGGTTTGACAATATTCGGGCCCAATCCTGCACTCAGATCAGGGCAGGAGGAATCCTGCATGGCCCTGTTGACTCCAACTCTAAAGCCCCTCAAGTTTTCCGTGTCTGAAAGAGACACTACCAGGTTCAAAATCATAGAGCTGTAAAAAAGAATCCTGAGGCTACTACTAGGACCTTGGAGTTTAAAAAGTGAGGGAATGTTTAAAAATCTCCTTTCCTCTTCACTATTTGTGCTGCTTGTTCTCTTTGATCATTTCTTTAAATGTAGACCCTGAAAATAGGCTAATCATTTCTACTTTCTTCTAGGCAGGTTTTAGTCAATTTTCTCTGCGATTGCAGGATACTGAAATGTTTGGATTGAAAAAATTGAGCAGGGGAATGTTTATTGGCTTTAAAAAAAAAAATACATGTTTCCACTGGACTTTTTCTTAATTTCATGTAAAGATTTCCATTGTTAGGGTTTATCAAAGCTCATTGTTTCAAAACCTAAACTTAGAGCCATATTAACCTGATATTATCCTTTCCATTTTGCCAGTTATGTTCCCCTGCCAAGGGACTTAATTACATTTATGGCCTATTCATGGATGATATATTAAAAATTTACTCTCCCCCATGCAGCTCGCAATTGTCCCTCCCAAAGCTGTCCTCAGGAAAGCATTTGTAAAAGAACAGAGTGAGACTGCACAGTATCTTGATTTGCAAAGCACTGCACTAACACAACTTGCAGGGTATTCATCATGCCTACTGTAGCGTAATTTAACAAAACCCAAAGCATGATGCAGACTTCAGAAAAGCAGCCACTGAGTGAGGAGCTCAGTGTTTTGCAGACGTTTCATGCTGGCTTCAGAAAGAGCTGCTGGAAACTGGGAGCACTGAATCTATTTTGTACATCAGAGATGTGCTGTATGTAGGGATTAGATAATATGCCCAGAGAGAAGATTCTGGGAAAACACATTCATTGTTCTCCCTTGAAATATCTTAAACAACAGTGCTGTTTAAGGCAGGGGAGACACACAGACAAAGGTCCTGATCCTATTCTCGTTGAAGCTAACCAGCAAACTTTCCACTGACATCAGTGGTAGTGGGATCTGGTCCAGTGAAGATAATGCTAAAAGAGGCAGAGTTTCTCTGCACAGCTCAGAAAAACAATCATGCACATGAATGATTTTTCCCCCCACCTCATTTATAAAAGTTCCTCATTTCTGTCCCAATCCATTTCCCTCCCTCCCTGAGCTGGTTGCTATCACATGCTCTTGTTTCCTGAAGAGATTCCAACATCTGATGATTTATATTTGCTTCCTCAGTTTATGCCAATAACAGAAACTAACTTGGTCTTAGAGGCAAGTGAGTTTACAGAATCTCTGGAACACAGTTATATATGGCAAATACTTGGAAAGTTTCCTGTGGAGGAAGAGAAGCCTTACTATTTTGTTTACCTAAAATATACAGCATAATTAATAGGCTGATGTGCCTTCCCCGTGGGGGTTATGTAACAAACTTCAGATTTTCCTGACCATACAGAGTGGGTGTGTATCATCCAGGTCTTTGTGGTTTAATAGACTGAGCCCTAGGGTAGGAAACTTAGTCCTACTAACTTGCTGGGTGACCTGGAGCAACTCACTTAACCTCTTTGTGCCTCAGTCTCCCTATCTATAAAATGGGCAGCGGGGCTCCGGCTTCAGCCCCGGGTGGCTGGGCTCAGGCTCCAGCTTCAGCCCTGGATGGCAGGGCTCAGGGAGGGAGCGCCACTTCCATCCCCAGACTCACCTCAGCCTGTCTGGGTTGGCGGGGGGAGCTGGAGTGCAACAAAAAATTGCAGCGTTGCCGCAGAAGAGAGATCTCCTCCTGCTGCTAGCAGAAGTGGTTGCCTCACAACCACTGAACTCCATGAGCAGGCAGCAGCTAGCCAAGGAGACACACCACTGCTCTGCCCTGCTACATCAGCACTTCAGGGAGCAGGGCCAAATGGACAGTAAAAATCTGCCACGCATCGCCTTTGGTTGGGGTTCTGCAGGCTTGTCTATTTAAGTTTAAGGGCCCCTGGATAAAAACAAGGTTGAGAATCACTGCTCTAGCCCATCCAAAATGGAACAACGAAAATCACCTCTCGCCCATATCTCAAACCACGTCACTCACCCATTCAAATTCCTCCACTAGCTCCCCTCTGGCCTGCCAAGTCAAGTCTGAGAGTCTCATCTTTGCCTTCAAATACTGCTCCTGCCTACACACCCCTATACCGGTGTCTTACACCGACCCATCTCTTCCATAATGACGACAGTCTTGCTGTTTTCTTATGCCACTTTTTCTTTGTGCCTTCGTCCACGCTGCACCAGGCTCCCATGCTATCTTCATTCAAATTCTTCCCAAATGTCTACTCTGTCCACAAAGCCCTCATCCCCTTTATGTATCACCATCCCAATTCTAAAAATAAAATAAAACTGCTCACCACCACCCCCGCAAAAAAAACCCTCTGGTATCTTCTTCTTTTGAGTCTCTCAATGTGGCTTTTGGGTGACCTTGTAGCCTTGGGGTGGGAAATGAACTGTCCAAAACACAAAGGCCTAAAAGTCTTGTACAGGCAACCATCTTCACTGCCAAGCTAGAAATTAAATTGGGGCGCACCCGAGACAGACATATGAGTGGCTACAGCTTGAACTATAGACAAGGGTCTCTACCTGGAGCTGTAAGAGACTCGCAGATTCACTGAATTGGGCCCAGAGTGGGGGCTTGTGACACACTCACCAATAGGTCGCATCAGCTTGCTCTCAGCACCGAACAGAATCATGTAGCAGTTAGTATATTATTGCGACATATCACTGGGGTCTACATTAATTATAACCACTTAGCAAAAAGATGTGGGAATGACTGCGCACAGCTCAGTGAAGACCTCTGCTTATTGTGCAGAAGTGGGCAAAAACTTAAGCAAAATGTCAGGGTACCTCAGGAATGGGATGGAGAATAATCCTGATAATATTACAGTGCCATTATACAAGTCAGTGGCACGCTCTGAGCTGGGACACTGTGTTCCCTTCTGGACACTCTCTCTCTCAAAAAAGGATATCATGAAAACTGAAGGGGACTGGAGAAGGGTAATGAAAATACATTGCGGCACCTGGAAAGAGTTCCACGTGAAGAGAGGTTGAAGTGATTGGGATTGTTTATTTTAGAGAGGAGGCAAATAGAGTGGCCAGGAGAGGGGTGTAAGAACTAACAGAGGGTCTAGAGAAGGTAAATCAGACACCTGCCCTCCCCCCAATATCAGGACCAGAGAATGTTCAATCAAACTGAAAGAACAAATTTTAAACCCACACAAGGAAATACTTTTCTGCACAACAAACAATTAACCTGTGGAACTCAGTGAAGTAAGACATCATTGAGGTCAAGAGCATAAGAACGTTCAAAACGTTACGTTTATATATCCAGTTACATTAGATAGGATTTTTAAATAAACATTTGTGAGTCAAGTCAACCATTAACTGACCAGGGAGAAGAAGAAACTGCCCATTATGACATTTCATGCACCTTCCTCTGAAGCAGATGATAGCAGCCACTGTTTGGCTCCGGATACTGGACTAAAGGGACCAGAAATCTGATCCGATGCGCAGTTCCTAAATTCTTGATAATACACACCCCTGAAGGACGCTGGCCTGTCCCACACCCAATTCTCGGTCAGGCCCTTCAAACAAAAACCTCACAAGCAACACAAAATAAAGCTATTCCCCTAACTAGCACTGGGCTGCAGGAACCCAGAGACCTTTTGTTCCATGCTGCTCCAGGACAAGCCACAGGACCCACCTCCCTCCTACAGCTTTTCTTCTTCCACCTCTCTCAGCCCTTTATAGACATCACCTGACCCCTTCCCAGCTGGGTCTGATAATCAAACAGGACTGGCTGTCCACCAGCCTTTAGAGGAACAGACCACGCTATTGCAACTCCATAGTCTGGGAATCAGCATCAGAGCTGGGATTAGAATTCAGGACAGCCTCATTCCATATGCTAAACGCTAAACCACTAGACATTGTTGGCTCCCTGACAAGGTCCTGGTCCTACAAACATACATGTGCACAGGGTTACTCACATACCCAATCTAGTATTCACTGAAGTCAATGGAGAAACCCACTGACTTCAATGGGCATTGGACCAGACTCATAAGCAGTTCCCTGTGACATCAATGAGTCTGTTAGAGTGAGTAATTTTACTCACATGGGTTTGCAGGATCTGGCCCTTAATGTTATAAACACACAGCACGGTGCTGCTGGCACCGCAAACCTGTCGAGCTTTGCTGTTTTGGCTACCATGTCATCAGAGCCTCTAGATATTTGGATGACAGGGCACATCCTTTAGAGCACTGTAGAACAAACAAGACAAATGCAGCAAGCCTTTTTTCATGAATAGCTGATGTTTCCATATTATTAGCACAAAGCAGCCAAGACTAAGAACTTCTGCTTCAATAAGGGCCTGGATACACTTTTGAATTGCTGAAATATTTTGGTCTTCTCAACATATTTGTTGGGCAGCATATGCTTCTTATAGTACTTAGTAGCAGCTGCACAGTTTCGGTGCCAGGATTCCTTGCTGAGGCTGCCAACAAGGGTGCCAATGGACTTGTGATCATTATTATTAGTACGAAGCGATGTTTTCAGAGTGCCATCAATTTGCACAGGGCTTTGCACAGATTTTTTAAAAAGGCAGCCTCTGCCCCAAAGGGTTTACAGTATAAATCTAACAGGTGTGGAACATGGAGCTAGCTACTAACTGTGGTATATAACCTATCACAGGGGTCGGCAACCTTTCAGAAGTGGTGTGCCGAGTCTTCATTTATTCACTCTAATTTAAGGCTTCGCGTGCCAGTCATACATTTTAACGTTTTTAGAAGGTCTCTCTCTATAAGTCTATAATATATAACTAAACTATTGTTGTATGTAAAATAAATAAGGTTTTTAAAATGTTTAAGAAGCTTCATTTAAAATTAGGGTGACCAGATGTCCCGATTTTATAGGGACAGTTCCGATTTTGGGGTCTTTTTCTTATATAGGCTCCTATTACCCCCCACTCCCTCTCCTGATTTTTCACATTTGCTGTCTGGTCACCCTATTTAAAATTAAATTAAAATGCAGAGCCCCCTGGACCGGGGGCCAGGACCCGGGCAGTGTGAGTGCCACAGAAAATCAGCTTGCGTGCCGCCTTTGGCACGCGTGCCATAGGTTGCCTACCCCTAACCTATCATTTAAATCAGCTTCTGTATCAGATGACTGGAGGATACCTAATGTGACGCCAATTTTTAAAAAAGGTTCCAAAGTTGATCCTGGCAATTACAGGCCGGTAAGCCTAACTTCAGTATCGGGTAAATTGGTTGAAATTATAGTAAAGAACAGAATTGTCAGACACATAGATGAACATGATTTGTTGGGGACGAGTCAACATGGTTTTTATAAAGGGAAATCATGCCTCACCAATTTACTACAATTTTTTCAGGGGGTCAACAAGCATGTGGACAAGGGGATCCAGTGGATATAGTGTACTTAGATTTTCAGAAAGCCTTTGACAAGGTCCCTCACCAAAGGCTCTTAAGAAAAGTAAGCTCTCATGGGATAAGATGGAAGGTTCACTCATAGAACAGTAACTGGTTAAAAGATAAAAAACAAAGGGTAGGAATAAATGGCCAGTTTTCAGAATGGAGAGAGGTAAATAGTGGTTTCCCCCGGTGGTCTATACTGGGACCAGTGCTATTCAACATATTCATAAATGAGCTGGAAAAAGGGGTAAACAATGAGGTGGCAAAATTTGCACATGATATAAAACTCAGCAAGATAATTAAGTTCAAAGCAGACTATGAAGAGTTACAAAAGGGTCTCACAGAACTGGGTGGCTGGGAAACAAAATGGCAGATGAAATTCAATGTTGATAAATGCAAAGTAATGCATATTGGAAACATAATCCCAACTATACATATAAAATGATGTGGTCTGAATTAGTTGTTACCATTCAAGAAAGAGATCTTGGAGTCAGCCATTGTGGATAATTCTCTGAAAACATCCACTCAATGTGCAGTGGCAGTCAAAAAAGCTAACAGAATTTTGGGAATCATTAGGAAAGGGATAGATAATAAGACAGATGATATCATATTGCCTCATATAAATCCATGGTACACCCACATCTTGAATACTGCTTGCAAATCTGGTTGCCCTATCTCAAAAAAGATATATTGGAATTGGAAAAGATACAGAAAAGAGCAACAAAAAATTATTAGGGGTATGGAACAGCTTCCATATGAGAAGCGATTAATAAGACTAGGACTTTTCAGCTTGGAAAACAAACGACTGAGGGGGGATATGATAGAGATCAATAAAATCATGACTGGTGTGGAGACAGTAAATAAGGAAGTGTTATTTACTTATAAACAAGAACTAGGGGTCACTGAATAAATTAATAGGCAGCATGTTTAAAGCAAACAAAAGGAAGTATTTCTTTACACAATGCACAATCAATCTGTGGAACTCCTTGCCAGAGGATGTTGTGAAGGCCAAAACTATAACAGGATTCAAAAAATAACTAGATAAGTTCATGGAGGATAGACTCATCAATGGCTATTAGCCAGGATGGGCAAGGATGCAAAAACAAATTCTGGAGTGTCCCTAGCCTCTCTTTGCAAGAAGCTGGGAATGGGTGACAGGAGATGGATCACTCGCGATTGCCTGTTCTGTTCATTCCCTCTGAAGCACCTGGCATTGGCCACTGTCAGAAAATAGGATACTGGGCTAGATAGACTACTGGTCAGACTCAGTATGGCCATTCTTATGTTTTTATGAGCTAGGTAAAGGAATGAGTCAGGGGAAAGGTTAAAGAAAATACAAATAATGTGAGTCACACCATGTGCCGAATGATGCTGTGATATTTTAAAGTAAAGACTCAGGGAAGGCAAGAGGGGAATCAGCAGAAGACGACGACTAAAGGCTCCAGGGTGGTATTCACAAAGGCAGGGGGTGCTTACAGACTTTGTCCGAGAAAAGTCATTGCAAAGTGGCCACTAGCCAGCCGTAAATTGGCCCTGTTATGTTTTATCAGTCCTATAGACCCACTCTTCCATACAACCTGCAGAATCGGCCGGGCACAGAGAGGGGAGGACATGGCACCAACCCAGATCCGCACACTCCCATTGAATGCTGGGAATCTGGCAGAGACCGGGACTCCCTGAAACACAATCCGTCCCAGAGCAGCTGCTCCTGGAGCAGTGCATCGCCAGGCCACCCTGAGAGCAGGAATGTGCTGATGGGGCACCACTGAGCTCTTCGCATTCAAACAGAAATCGCATAATTAAAAATAAATAAATAAAACAACTGCTCTGCCTCCTTGCTTTTCTGCTGCATCTCTCCCCATACCCACCTGTATTTCACCTGCTTAGACCCTAAGCTCTTCAAGGGCAGTAGGGATCTTATACTGGTACTATAGAAATCCAATAGCAAACTCCAGGGAACCCCACCATCCTGCAGAAGATGCTTCTTTAAAAAGTTCGAGTTCAAGATGATTTCTTAGGGTATCCCCACAAAACACAGATCCCCTCTGCCAGCGCAAGCCCTAGCCATTAAAACACTGACCCCTCCCTGCCACATGGCCCATTAATGGAAAGGCTGGTGATAACATGCTCATTGCTCTTTTTGATTAAATTTCAAAATAAGGAGAGTTGGGTGACTGCTTACCACATAACTAGCTAGAACCTAGGGTATATCTACAGCAAAGAAAAACCCCAAGCTCGGGATCAGGCCTGTTTCACTGTTGCGTAGAAGTCTACACAACAATGAAACAGCCCCACAGCCTGAGCCCTGCAAGCCCGAGTCAGCTGGCATGGGTCAGCTGAGGGTTTTTCTTTGCTGTGTAGACATATCCTTAGAGGGAGAGCTGTCCTTGAGTGGGTTTAATTTAAGTAGCCTTGATCCCCCTTAAAGCAGGACGTGCCTCTCTCAGCTGACTCCACCATTTTTTTTTGGCTTAGGCATTCTTGAAGAAGCGACTGGAAGCCAGCCAGTCGTGAACAGTCAAAGAGATGGCTGAGGAAGTGTCCTTAGCTAACCTGTGACTATCCTGTTCTCCCAAGCCCATTTTCAGAGCCCTGAGAACAGAGCAGCATGGGTGCCAGGGATAGACAGCTCTCCTTGTTGTGGTGGAGACTAGAGAGCTGGTCTATTTGCCTTGCTGCAGGCAAAACAATGGCCTAGGTTTTCACCATATAATTTCTGTTACTCATAATCCTGGTTCCATTTCCTTTGGAAGGTTTTAGGAGGTGGGGAGGGAAGAAGACGGTGAAAACCTGGAGAACTGTTCTGTGTAAGCTCGAAAGCTTGTCTCTCTCACCAACGGAAGCTGGTCCAATAAAAGATATCACCTCGCCCACCTTGTCTCTTGAGAAATCGTTTTGACAAATTCTGCTGTTAGTTTTGAATGCAGTGGTCCATGGGCCACCATTGGGGTACAGAGCTGTTCCTAAGGACCCAGAGCAGGACATACACCTCTACCCCAATATAACGCGACCCAATATAACATGAATTCGGATATAATGTGGTAAAACAGTGCTCCGGGGAGGGGAGGGGGGCGGGGCTGCGCACTCCGGTGGATCAAAGCAAGTTCGATAAAACACGGTTTCACCTATAATGTGGTAAGATTTTTTGGCTCCCGAGGACAGCATTATATCGGGGTAGAGGTGTATTTTGAGAACCAAGCCGTGTGGGATTGGGAGGTTGGGAGAGTCTCTGTCTTTTACAATTTAGTTCACAGAGTGAAAAGGTGACTGGTCCGCACAAAATGAGAGATTGCTGAATGAGGCCAGACACAACACACGCCCATTTTTGGAACCAAATCTGCACCAAGCTTTCTGTGACATCAGCTCAAGTGTCCACACCCACACATATCTGATGTACAGAAAGGAACCGGAAATGCTGAAATGCTAATACAGTACCTGCTGGGTGGGCTTTTGGCATCTGGGGAGGCTTGGGAGGAAGTTTGGGGGCTGTGGGATAAAAACATTAGCTGGCTGTTTCTGCTAAAATGATCAGCAGTGACATCGTTAACAATGTAGCTATTTAAACGAACATCTTTCTCCTACTGCCGCCCCCACTCTCACTGTCCATTAAGTGTAGCTCTCAGTACGTTGAGTTATCAGGCGCTGTGAGGAGTGTGCACAGTGCTTGCAACTCCTCTCTCCTTGTGCATCCCACAAACAACTTTACTTCATGTAGTCCCTTTCTCAGAACACGCTTCTTTGTGGAGAAGCCTTTCAACAATCATTCACCAAGAGATCTGTAGGGGCAAATCTCCACCTCTTTGAGACTGAATCATCTAATTGTAGGAGACTTGGGACCAGATCTTCAGAGGGGCTGAGCTCAGCCCCTCTGAAAATCAGGCCCTAGTGCATTGTGTGTCTGTAATTTTATGTCCAAGGTAGTGTCTAAGGGCTGGTCTACACTGGGGGGTCTACACTGGTCAGCGAATAGCGTAGCTGAAGTCGAAGTATCTTGGATTGAATTACCTGGGTTCCACACAGCGCGGGATCGACGGCCGCGGCTCCCCCGTCGACTGCACTACCGCCGCTCGCTCTGGTGGAGTTCCGGAGTCGACGGTGAATGCGTTCGGGGATCAATATATCGCGTCTTAATAAGACGCGATATATCGATCCCGGATAAATCGATTGCTACCCGCCGTATCGGCGGGTAATGAAGACATACCCTAAGATACTTAGGGCAGGGTTATGGCTTTCCTTGTCTACTGGCAATTTACAATCCTAGATGGGGTGGGTTATGTGGGGAGGGCATATATGCAGGGCATATATAGTGGAAAGAGAGTGTTTTTTAGCAACACTGCATTATGTTGGTATAGATTATATTTGATAATGTGATTTAAAATTTGTTTTGTAAATGAGCCTACAGATTTATGATAGACTCATGGCATAAAAGGGAAATTAATAAAGTATAGTTTAAAGAAACAAACCTATTTTCTAGGATATAGTTGATGTAGTAAATGCCTATTTCAATGGCACATCAGTAGTCAGGCACTGCATAACTGTTATAATACAAACATATAAAGATCATGCTGCAAAGATTGTGTTGTTTTAAGTTATGTTACATTTATGTATATGTATTAAAACTAAATTAAATATATATGTGTGAATCTTAGTTTAGGGGTTAAACTTACATTCTTTATATACCCCAAAACTCAATTACAGTTTTGGGACATGCATGGATTTCAGGATTAGGCCCTTAAAGTGTTACCATTGGTTGCTGAAGTAATGGGAAATGCGAAAACCTGTATTATTTACCTATCTTTGCTTAAGGGCAATTCTCTGTTGCACAGACTTTTAGTGCTGCAGTGAAGAGTTTGGAAAGAAAGGATGAAATTTACATGAAAGTGATTTAGCCAGATCAAATGCTTATGATCTCATTATAGTAATGCTGCTTTTGCTTGCTAGTGGGAGGGTATTACTGGAAATCATGAAGTACAATCCAAGAAATACTCTAATTGACCATAGTTGTTTAAAAGACATTGGCCCAGACCCTCAGCTATCTGTAAAGTACAGAACAACTCAAGGGAATGAGGGTGCTGCTCAAAGGTGACTTTAAGCCACCTTCATGCTCCCCAGTCCAGGACTGACTGTATGATGGTTCAGTCCTTTGGCATAAACTGGAGCAGCCCATAGGCTGCTTTAAATGTATTTGTTGTAAATGACCTCAAAGTGCTCTTATGGCAGCCTGCTAGCCTCTGTTACTCCCACTTGTGACATTCTCCAGGGTACAATCTGGACAGATGGACAGCTCTGTCCCCTCAAATCTCCCACTTGAGGTGCCTTTTATACTGCTTCACTGGGAGAGCAACCACTCCTAGTCCTACTCCCACGCAGCCTCTAACATGCAAAATCACTCCCAGCTAAATTGTCAGAGTGTTATAACTAACCACTCATGAATTACATCACAGGATGACACCAGCAAATTCCCAGGCCCGGACTTGTTCCCAGAAATGTGTGTCTTGTACTGCCCAGCTCTTTCCTTCTGTACAGTACAAACTCATAGAAAGTCCATCATTTCATTAATAGAAAATGATATGCCCCAATGGCAAACAGTGGCAAAAGCCCCAACAATGAGAGCAGGATCAGGCCCTCAGTCTGTAATAGAAAGATTCTGCCTTTAAAAAAAAAAAAAAACAGAATCACAGTGTCTTCTTTATCAGCCCAGATCAGGGGTGGCCAAACTGTGGCTCCAGAGCCACATGTGGCTCTTCAGAAGTTAATATGCGGCTCCTTGTATAGACACCGACTCCGGGGCTGGAGCTACGGGCACCAACTTTCCAATGTGCTGTGCTCAACCCCTGGCTCTGCCACAGGCCCTACCCCCACTCCACCCCTTCCCTCCCCTGAGCCTGCTGTGTCCTCGCTCCTCCCCCTTCCCCCCAGAGCCTGCTGCACACCACTAAACAGCTGATCAGGAGGAGTGGGGGGGGGGAGGCGGTGGGGAGGGGAGGAGAGGAGAGAGGGGGAGGCGCTGATCAGTGGGGCGGCCGGTGGGCGGGAGGCACTGGGAGTGGGGGGAGTGGGAGCTGATGGGGGGCTGCTGATGTATTACTGTGACTCTTTGGCAATGTACATTGGTAAATTCTGGCTCCTTCTCCGGCTCAGGTTGGCC
This sequence comes from Trachemys scripta elegans, assembly GCF_013100865.1. NCBI lineage: Eukaryota > Metazoa > Chordata > Testudines > Emydidae > Trachemys > Trachemys scripta. Next base: position 126,105,967 of record NC_048302.1, read on the forward strand.
ACCCCTGGCCTAGATGTTTTTGGTCTGGACTTAAGTTGGCAAAGGACTAAAAAAGGAGCTGGAGAGACTATTTGCAAACTCATCTTCCTTTCAGCTGTACTGCCTAGATATTGTCTATGTGCTAGAAAAAGGAGAGCTAGATTTCCCCTTATCTGAGTCTACAGCCATGTATTAAGAGCATAAGCCTCTGTGTTGCTTTACTGTCCACTGCCTCTGTTAAATGTAACAGCTTTACAACAAAGCTTTAGCAAGATCTACTCTTGCATAAAGCCACAATCGGGGATAAGGCCATTAGCAGCTTATTTACTTCAATGCCAAATGAAATACTCTGTGACGTGCACCTTGTAACAGAACAACGCATCCCTTTTTTTTCTGTATCCAAAAGCCTTGCATAGAAATTGAATTATTCATACACTAAGCTGACAGCCAAGATTTGGTCATTTTAAAAGGGTTAGAAACGAAAAACTGCTGCCCTAGTCTGAGCTGAGACCTGATCTAAGGGGCCGCCTTAGCCCTTTGGGAAAAGAAGATAATCTCTAACATTAATTCCTAAAATCAGCCCTTAAAAGTTAGAAAAATCCTGCCCTTTTCCAGGCAGCCACCCAAAGGAATGCTAAATGGGACAACGTTGAGGAGAATACTTATCTCCACAGTCTTCAAAGGGTTCACCAGTGTTAGTCACAGAGCAAACATACAAGGCAGGATTCAGTGAGAATTCATTTCTGTTACCTCCTAAGCCAAAGAAGCTTTTAAAGACTATGGCTGAGGGCACAAAAGGACCCTCCTACAAAAATATGGTTGATTAATATCACTTAGTACTTTTAAACTACAAAGCACTTTACAACCTTCTATTAATCCTCACCGTACCTGGTAGGTAGGTATTTTTATCCCCTTTTGCAGATGGGTAATGCTGCACTGGCGCAGCTGTGTCTCTGTAGCGCTTTAGTGAAGACACTACTATGCTGACAGGAGAGCGTCTCCCATCGGCTTAGTTATCCACCTCCATGAGAGGTGATAGCTATGTTGCGGGAGAAGCCCTCCCAGTGACATAGTGCTGTCTACACCAGGGATTAGGTTGGTTTAACTGTGTTGCTCAGGGGTGTGGATTTTTGGTACCTCTGAGCAATGTAGTTATATCGATGTAAGTTTGTAGTGTAGACCTGAAGGGTTTAGAGCCTGATTTTCAGAGGTGCTGAGTATCTGAAGCTCTGTCCCGGGGCAGCTGTTCTTTATGGGGAGCTAGGGCCCAGGGTGCCCATGACTGCCTTAGGAAGGCCCCACGTAGGGTCACTGACTGCCCCAGGTGGCTGATTAGTAAACAAGCACCTGGGCCCAATGAAGATTACCCAACTCAGTTAGCAGGAACTCCAAACAGAGATAGGAGGCCTCTCAGGAGGGGAGCACTTAAGAGAAGACTGAGCCGGGGTGCCGGAACAGAGCAGGTTCAGACCATTACAGAGAAATAGGGTCAGTTACACAGTTCCAATGTGGGTCTGGATTTCCCCCGAGGGCTAGTCTGTTCAGATTCAGGTCTTTGATTTGGGTCCATTTCTGCTCTTAGAGATATCCATCCCTCCCCTAGCAGTTCTGGGGATGGGTTTGAATGAAAGCTTGGTTTACAGCAAAAAAGATTCCTTTTTTCCCCCTTTCTCTTCTCCTTCTTTGGACCAGCGACCTCTTCTTTCCTTTTCCTCACTTGACCTCTCTACTACTGCACACATATGTCCTGCACTCAGCAGTTACTGTGATTAAAACACAACATGAGATGTTTAATTTTTTTTTTTTTACTTGCTAGGGCTTGGGATTAGAAATAGATTTTACAGTGACAATTCCAAATAAAAGCAAGGAGGGAAGGAAAACAGATGCCTCAGATTCCTCTAACAGAGCATTTCTAAGGTCTGGTCTACATTCCAGAGTTAGGTTGATTCAAGGCAGCTTACGTCAACCTAACTATGGAAGTGTCTACACTTAAATTTCACTCCAGCTGACATAGCTGCCCTGCTAAGCCAACGTAATAACTTCGCCTCCACTAGTGGCGAAGATTCAAGGCCAATGTAGTTAGGTTGACACAATGTCAGTGTAAACACTGTATTGCTTCTGTCGACTGTTACAGGCTTTCAGGAGCCGTCCCACAATGCCCCACACTTGATACAAGCACTCCTGGTGAGGACGTGCACCACAGACACAAGGAGCAAAGTGTAGACACGCACAAGTGATTTAATTACTGTGGCAGCTGTATGTCAACGTAAGTTAGGTTGACTTAATTTTGTAATGTAGACATGGCGTAAGAGAACAGCAACTGTGTAAAGCTGTTTGCTTTTAAAGTGGGGACACCCAGAGTGCTTGCTTTCTTAGGCCTAGTTTTCCGTAACATTTTGTTGGTTGTCACATTGCTGTCTAAATGTCACAGTCCAATGAGCCTTTATTATTCTCCCCAAATAGTGAGACTCATGCAGAACTAAGGTGCAGTTTCCAGCAGCCATCACACCCCTAGAAAGGGCATTTTATAGTGCTGCTATTGTGAAGTGGATGGTTTCAGATGCAATAGTTTAGTTATATAAAGGATGCCTTGAGAACTGGATTGTTGCAACCTTCTGCAATCCTGACTATCAGGAATGTGTCGGTGGGTTTCTAGGATAAACCTAAGTCACAGTCTTCAAATCCGAATCTGTTTAATTACAAAGAGAGACAAGGTGGGTGAGGTAATATCTTTTATTGGACCAACTTCTGTTGGTGAGAGAGATGAGCTTTCGAGCTTACACAGAGCTCTTTTTCTGGTCTGGAAAACTAACAGTGTCACTGTGAAATATAAGGCTGAATAGATAGTTAGCATAAGTAGTTAACACATATTTCAAGGGACCGTTCAAGGTGAAGTGGGCTGTTAATACCCCTCCAGTCATAGGTAGGAAAGGAAGTAGAGGGAAAGCACCTGGGGGCATAGGCGCCGACTCCGTGGGTGCTGCGGGGCTGGAGCACTCACAGGGAAAAATTAGCGGGTGCTCTGCAACCACCATCAGCCAAGCTCCCCCTGCCCCCAACCCCTCCTCCTCCCCGAAGTGCGGTATCCCCGCTCTTCCCCCTCCCAGCACTTCCTACCCGCCGCCTAACAGCTGTTTGGCAGCGCTTAGGACTATCTGGGAGGGAGGGGAGGAGGCGGTAAAGAGGCAGGGCAGGGGCGGGGACTTGGGGGAAGGAGGTGGAATTGGGGTGGGGAGAGGGTGGTGCAGGGGCGGGGACAGGGGCGGTGGTGGTGGAGGGGTCCGAGGAGAAGTCAGCACCTATGCCTGGGAGTGGGGTGTGGAGTTGTTAGAGGGTTACAGATTGTTGTAATAAGCCATAAATCCAGTGTCTCTATTCAGTCTATGCTATTTAGTGTCTAGCAAACTTATGAATTTAAGCTCCCAGGCTCATCTTTCGAATGTATTGTGCAGGTTTCCATTGAGGATGAGGACTGATAGGTCAGATACAGAGTGATCGTTTTGTGAAAAGTGTTCACCCTGTGTGAGTTCATTGGAGAGCGTAGTGATTGTCTAGTTACACCCAAATAGTTGCTATTGGGGCATTTAGTGCACTGGATGAGGTACACCACATGTTGTGATAGACTGTGTAGGACCCATGGAGCTGTAAAGGTGTGTTGTGGGGAGTGTTGATCATTGTAGCAAGGGAGATATGTTTGCAGGTTTTGCCTCTGTTGTTCTGACAGGGTCTGGTTCCGCCTTGAGTTGGTGTGTCATAAGAATAGAACATAAGAACGGCCATATTGGGTCAGTCCAATGGTCCATATCACTCAGTATCCTGTCTTCCAACAGTGGCCAATGCCAGGTACTTCAGAGGGAATTAACAGAACAGGTAATCATCAAGTGATCCATCCCCTGACAAACAGAGGCTAGTCTTGGGGGAGCTTGCTTCTGATGATGAGCATGGAGACGCTAGTGGGTTGTTTTGAAGACTAGAAGAGGGGGTTCAGGAAAAACTTCTTTCAGGATGCGATCCCCATCGAATATGGGTTGTAGTTGTTTGATGATGCCCCATATGGATTCTAGTGTGGGTGGCAGGTGAAAACTAGGGGTGTGTGGTCAAAGGAGGTTTTATTTTTATATTGAAGCAGGTTCTCTTGGGCATTTGGGTGGCCTTTTCCATGATGCGATCTATTTCTCTAGTGGAGTGTCCTTGTTTGATGAAGGTGGTTTTGAGTGTGTTAAGGTGTATATACCAGATTTTCTCCTCAGATCAGATTCTGTGATATCTGAGTGCCTGGCTGTAGAGAACAGATTTCTTGGTACGTTTGGGCTGGTTACAAGATCTGTGAAGGTAAGTGTGGAGATCCGTGGGTTTCTTGTACGTGGTTGTCTGTAGGGTTCCATTGTTGAAGCTGATTGTGGTAACCAGGAAGTTGATGCTGGTGTGGGAGTGTTCCAGAAAAGTTCAATGGATGGGTAGTGGTTGTTCAAGTTGTGGGGGAAATCTATGAGGGCGTTTAAGTTGTCTGTCCAGAGGATGAAAATATTGATATAGCTCAGGTATATCACTGGTTTTGTGGTGCATTTGTCCAGAAATTCTTCTGGAAGGTGGCCCAGGAAGAGACTGCTATATTGGGGAGCCATCCTAGTACCCAGGGCTGTTCCCACAGCTTGGAGAGAGTGTGTTGTTGTTGAATGTAAAATTGTGGGTGAGGATGAAATGGATGAGTTTGGCGATGTGTTTGGGTGGATATCTGAGAGTTGTCCATTGTCTTGTAAATATTTGGGGCAGGCAGCTATGCCGTCATTGTGAGGGATGTTGGTGTATAGGGAGGTGACATCCATAGAGGCAAAGACGGTGTTCTAAGAGAAGTTGTTAATGTTGTGGAGTTTGGGGAGGAAGTCAGTTGTGTCTGGAATAAGCTTGTCCTTTGAGTGGTGCGTGGTTTGAGGATGTCTTCTGTGAGTCTCAATATTCCTCCAGTAAGAGTGTCATGGTCAGATATGATGCATCTATCTGGGTTCCCTTGTTTGTTTGTTTATTTTGGGAAGCATGTAGAAAGTCCCTGGGGTAGGTTCATAGGGGATGAGTTTGTAGAGTTTCTCTTAGAGTTGTTTGTTGAAGGATGTGATATCCTTAAATTCCTTGGTAAACTGTAGTGTGGAATCTTTTGCGAGTTTTTATAGTATGTGGTGTCAGAGTAGTTGGTTGGCCTCATTAACGTAGTCATCATAGTTGAGGGCTACGATGGTGCCCCCTTTGTTTGCTGGTTTGACCACTATCTGGTGTTCAGATTTCAGAGACTGTATAGCTGTGCTCTCAGCACTGGAGGGACTGTGGTGGATGTTCTGTTTGTTAAGGATTTCACAGTCAAGCTCTGTATAGCTTGAAAGCGTCTCTGTTACCAACAGAAGTTGGTCCAATAAAAGATATTACCTCACCCACCTTGTCTCTATACTATTTATGTACATGCAACATGTATCCTTCCCTGGGAGGCCAGCATGGATGTGATCTTGCATTCAGGCTGCAAGTAGCCTCATGCACAGCTCTGCTCATCCCTCTTCACAATCTAGCAATAATTTGCATGCGGGGAGCTGTGCATACTGGCTGGTGTCCGTGACTATGCAGACCTCACCCTCTCATCCCTTGGCCATGCCCAGTATAGGTCCTGTTGTGGAAAGCCTACAGAGGAGATTTCCAGGACCCAGAACCAAGAATGCCTGTCAGCTACAACACTACATATCTGCTTCTGGCTGATATATTGGCATGCGGATAGGTGCAGCACCAGCTATAATTTCTCCTTATATGTGGAGACAGTGACGGAGTACGAAAGATGATAGATGTTTTCCCTGTCTAATATGCTGAAAATGGTTTTTATAAACATGCTCTGCTTGAGCCTGAGTCAAGTCCCATTAACATCAAAGGGACTTTTTCCGTCCATTTTAATGGGAGATGGCTCAGGCGCCTCACCCTCACCTTGCGGTGGGTCTGAACTCTGTATAGAGAGAAGCTCAGCCGGCCAAGTTCCAGCTTCAAACCTTCACAAGGCCCCAGGGTGTTTGGATCCCAGGTTTTGCTTTGATTTGAAGGGAAGGGAAGGAGGATTGCCCCGCCGCCGCCGGGCAGATTGGTGTTACTCCATGGCCTTCAGTGGTGTGACACTGATTTACATCAGCTGAAGATCTGGCCCACCGTATCTCTTTTAGGGTCCAAGTATAAACATATACAGTTAAGAGCAGATTGGTTATAAGAAAATGGTTTTGGTTTGCATCCGAAATAAAATGGATTTTCCAGACCTTCGCTCCTCCTATCTGCATTTAAATCCATCGTGAAACACGGGCTAAGACTAGGAAATGTTGTGGAAGCTCTTGTTTATAACATTGGCAGCACATGACCAGCTCAGTCCCACTGACAAAATAAAAACTGTTGCCACTATTTCAAATGCCAACTAATCTTCCTTTTGGAGCCACTCTGTTTTATTCCCTTATGGAAAAGTGCTGTAGAATTAATAGGAAAGAACCTAGCAGAGTCCTATAGAAATCAGTATAAAAGCCTACAGAATTGAATAGAGTGTGAATTTTGTTCTGTGGGTTTTTGAACCATCCCACTGAATTCTAGAGAAGGGAAGTCACTCTATTAGCAAAAGACCTACAGAAAGGTTAGCCTTGTCTATTAAATTCTATAAGTTTTTTTCATAAGGGTTCTGTGGCTCTGATCAGGGATAATGGTAAAAAGACAGTTACCTGTCAGCTCTATGTTCTTGGGAGACCAGGGCGCAGTACCCAGCCTGTGTGACTCATGAAAGACCTTCCCGAACGCCCTCCCTCCTCCCAGCTTCTGCTTGAACCAAAGCCGATCAGAAGAAAGACTTACAAAAAGCAATGAAAAGGCAGTGGGAGACACACCTAAACCCCTCCGGACAAGGGTGATAGGGTTAAGGAAACTCCCCTAGCCTCATTTGCATCGAAGATGGGACAGGGAGGCATCTCCATTAGCATACAGAATGGAGAAGAGAGATTCCAAGGCAAGAACTGCACTGAACTCTGGGACCAGAAAAGCAGGAAAGCACTGCATCATGGGGAATCTCTGCTCCAGATGTTAATGAACCCACGCCTGCACACACCCAGCTCAGTGCTTATCAGACCAATTCTAGTAATAAATCCTTTATTGGTATCCAAAATACTGAAGCTGCCTAATTGCATTGTGAGCTCTCTCAAAGGAACACCGCCCAGAGCCAGGAATGAGCAGTTCCTATTGTCTAGCCTGAACAAAACAACTTTGGTATTCTCCCCTGAGCCATCAGTTTACCCACAAACAAGTCTAGTGTTCTCCCTTGAACCACTGTTTCCCTACAAAACCTCCTACCCATGCTCAAGTAAGTGTTCTGATGCCTGGATCCAAAATCTGCATCAGTTCCATTGGGCCTTCATCTTCTCCTGACGGATCGTGCTGGGGGCTCTGCCTGTCTCCAGCACTCCGGACCCTCAGCTACCACCACCACCTGGGAACCCCGATCAATTCAAGCTTCATGGAGTGAAGCAACGCTCCTCGTACCTAAGCTAAAGACCCCTGCAGTGCCCAAAAATCCAGTGGGGTTTGCTCATCAAGTGGGTTACTACCAGCTCAATTGTAACGCGAAAGTGGGGCTAGGGACGGTGCTGAACCTGGGGCATAGGAGGGTGGCAGCTTGGAAGTGCTGCTCGACCCAGCCTGCTGAGTCCAGGGGCATATAAGGGGTCAGCTTGGGAGTGCTGATTGACCTGGTCCTCTCAGACGCTCTCTGTTAATGTGTGTGTGTATGTGTTCATCTGATTCTGGGGCTGGAAGAACCCAGCCCTGGGGAACCGAGGTCCTGCAGGATAGCTCCATTGGGAGGGAACTTGCAGCAGGGAGAAGTAGAGCTCCGTATGAGAACACAAGTGACACAAGCAGTACATTGATAGAATTACAGAAAACACCCCCGTCCCCGCCATGAGATCAACCCATATATCTTCATATATTTAGGGGGAGGGATAGCTCAGTGGTTTGAGCATTGGCCTGCTAAACCCAGGGTTGTGAGTTCAATCCTTGAGGGGGCCCACTTAGGGATCTGGGGCAAAATCAGTACTTGGTCCTGCCAGTGAAGGCAGGGGGCTGGACTCGATGACCTTTCAAGGTCCCTTCCAGTTCTAGGAGATAGGATATCTCCATTAATTTAATTTAATGAGTAACAGGCAAATCTGGTAACAAGACAAAAATCATTTGAACTAACAGGACATATGCCAATTGTCACCCTGACCATTTTGCCTTTATGCTATATTCCATTCCACACTTTTCAGTAGCTTCTTGCTTTTAAGATTGTGCTCTTCAATGCTTTGAGTATGTCTTGCTATATTTTGTACTGCACTGGGCACCGTCTGGACACTACTGAAATATAAATAATGAAATATTAGCGTTGTTATATATTATTAGCTGTGGTTCAACTCTTTGTAGAGGAATGATCACATTTGTTTAGGAGAACATCTTCAAGCTGTCACCCAAACTTGTACATGCATCTGTTTACTCTTGCAAATCAGGTATCAGCTACATAATTACCCAATCAGCATGCCCATCCATTTCATGTAACAGTGTGGGGTTTGTGTGCACAAACAGATGCTCAATTAGCTAGTTTAGGGGACAGCCCTTAGTGTAGCGTCTAATGAGCCTTGGAATCTCCATGTCTTCTTAATGAGTTTTACGGCAGCAGATCCTCAGTGATCATGCACTGGACTATTGTTGTAAGTTCCTTAATAATACTTAGGACCTATATACAGTAGTGCATTTTGTACACGGACCTCAAATTACTTTCCAATTATTGATGAAATTGGTGCGCTTTTATAAATTGGGAAACGGAGGTTACACAGAGATGCTAGAAGACATGTATAGGGTCATACAAGCAGCCTCTGTCATAGAACTCAGATCTCATAACATGCTCCGCTTTGATTGTTAGATCATAATTTTCCCCTAAACAGCCACCTGGATCCTGCTCCTGCTGGCGTCAATGAAGGCGGAGGGGCAGGGAAGCGATTTCTCACTGGTTTCAATAGGAGCAATACTGGACTTTAAAAGAAGGGTTACCATAACAGAACAAGCCATGTGGTTATGAATAAGAGCTCCCTCCCCCTAGTCGAGCTCTCCTTTTGCTTGATCCCGTATCAAAGCCCCTATCCTGTAGAGAGGACATCATAGTATGTTGCCATAGAAATTATTGTGATCTACATAAATTTGACAAATCCAGCCTTATGGATCATATTCTCCTGTGGATCTTGCTTTAATTAAATATTTATGACATCTCTAAATAACAGCTTTCTGTAGAGAACGAAGAGCTCATGAATGGTGCCAAACCGTAACCTTGGAAAATTACATCCTTTTATTCATCCACAAAACAGGTTCAGCATAAACAGGGTGATGCAAGCTTCCTCTGTGCTGCCTGTCAATGTGCTTCAAGGTGGGTGAGGTAATATCTTTTATTGGACCAACTTCTGTTGGTGAGAGAGACACGCTTTCAAATGCATGCACAGCTCTTCTTCACATCTGGGAAATGTACTCAGAATGTCCCAGCTAAATACAAGAGGGAACAGATTGTTTAGCATAAGTAGTTAACACATATTTCAAATGACCATTCAAGGTAAAGTGGCCCGTTAACACCTCTCCAGTCATAGCATGGGAATGGGGGGCAGGAGGGGGAGCTGGAGTCATGGTTAATGGGTGAGATAGATTGGATTATATATAATAAGCCACAAATCCAGTGTTCCTATTCAGTCCATGGTTTTTAGTATCTAGAAAAGTTATGAATTTAAACTCCTGGGCAGGCCCTCTCAGAGGTCCAGAGAGGCCCAGACCACTTCCAGCTTTTGAGGCCCCTAGCCATAATAAAAATAAAAAATGACGACACATGAAAACAAAATAAGGCACCAAAAAAAGTGTGAGACATAATTTAAATATTTTTTTATTTAACAAATGCTTTTCTAGCCTTTTTCTGTGCAAATGCACTAATTATTGAGGAAAAATCTAACGAAAGCTAGAAATTTGCTTAAATTTGCAGGTCTAAGCTCTAAACTGAGAGAGTGTGTCCCATTTTGGTCCAATAGGGATGCGCATAAAAACAAGTTGCGAAACTTATCAAATGCCAAAAAATTAACAAGTATCTAAATTTGAGACCCCCTTTGAGCTTGAGGCCCAGGCCAAATGGCTCTCCTGCCCTCCCCCCTGCCCCCAGGCTTGTCTTTTGCAAGTGTTGTGCAGGTTTCCTTTGAGCATGAGGACTGAGAGGTCAGATAGAGAGGGATTCGCTTTATGAAAAGTGTTCACTCATGGGTGATAGTTAGGGTGACCAGAAAGAAAGTGTGAAAAATTGGGATGGGGGTGTGGGGGTAATAGGAGCCTATATAAGAAAAAGTCCCAAATATCAGGACTGTCCCTATAAAATCGGGTCATCTGGTCACCCTAGTGATAGTGTTCTTTGTCTTTTATCATTTTCCTGTGTGAGTTAATTTGAGAGAATAGTGATTGTCTGGTTTGACCCAAATAGTTGCTATTGGGGTCTTTACGGCCATGAATGAGGTACACCACATATTGTGATAGGCTGTGTAGGACCCATGGATCTTGAAAGGTGTGTTGAGGGGGTATTGATCATTGTAGCAATAGAGAGATGTCTGCAGGTTTTGCATCTGTTGTTCTGGCAGGGTCTGGTGCTGCTTTGAGCTGGTGTGTCCTGGTCTGTGGGGAACTTGCTTCTGCTGATCATTTATTACAACAATCTATGGCCCACTTAGTCCCCCCACTCCACAATTTTTTTCCTTTTCTCCCTATGACTGAAGAGGTGTTAACAGGCCACTTCACCTTGAATGTTTTAACTACTTATGCTAAACAATCTGTTCCACATTGTATTTAGTTGTGATACTCTGAGTTAGTTTCCCAGACCTGAAGAAGAGCTCCCTGTAAGCTTGTCTCTCTCACCAGCAGAAGTTGGTCCACTAAACTATACTACCTCACCCTTCTTGTCTCTCTAAGCTAGGGTGACCAGACAGCAAGTATGAAAAATCGGGACGGGGATGGGGGGTAATAGGCACCTATATAACCCAAAGCCCCAAATATCTGGACTTTCTCTATAAAATCGGGACATCTGGTCACCCTCCTCTAAGGGCAGGCCTACACTACAAAATCAAATCAAACTAAGTTACATCGATGTTCAGCCATGCAGTAATAAAATCGCTTTTGAACTATGCTTCTTGTGTCGGTGGTGTGCATCCTCACCAGGAGCACTTGTACCGATTTAACTCTCAGTGTGGGATATTGTGGGACAGCTTCTGAAAGGCAGCACCAGTCAATGTAAGTAATGCAGTGTCTACACTGACACAGCATCAAGCTAACTACATTGACCTAAGCTCTATGCCTCTCGATGGGGTGGAGTTATTAAATCGGTATTGTGGGCGAGTTACATTGGTGGGAGCTACAGTTCAGTGTAGACACTTACAGAGTTAGGCCGATGTAAGCTGTTTTGAGGTATGCGAGCTCTCATCAGGGGGCATGCCAGAAAAACCCTGTAATGGCGGACAACGCATTTTATTTAGTAAGATATGGCAATCTAATCAACGTTTAATTTCCTTCCAATTTAATTACAGCCGCATTGGTGTATGTTTCCTTTCCGTTGTGTGAGATTAACACTATAAACACGTATAAACGCGATAAGAATCAGGCCAGTTTGACCTCATTAATGAGGTTAACGCTAATGAGGTCTAACTGGCCTCATTCTTTCAAGCCGTTATTGACATCTGAGGTCAAAGATAAGAGTTTTTAGTCTTCAATTCAGTGAAAAAATATGGATCATTGGCTCAAGACTGGTACATTAGCAAAGCGTGGAACGCCGAGGGATCAGCAGGAGCGCAGTGCAACCACAGTTTCAGCTGATTAACACTACTGCTGGCTGTAGCGATGCGAGTGCAGAGGAGGCCATGCATGATTTACAAGTTCAACCTGGGAAGTATATGACAGAGCAGGACAAAGGAAGGGCATAAAAAAAATGCAAGTATGATGAAAGTTACATTGAACTTGGATATACATGGACTGAGGACGTTGGATATCCTCAGCCACAGTGTGTCCTATGCTGCGAAGTTTTGTCAGTCTTAAACCATTCCTTCTTCGCCAGCATCTAGAGACTAAACACAATCAGTGTAAAGACAAGTTTTTCAATTACAAACTGGAAAAGCTAAAAAGCAGGAAAGTAATTCTGCAATCAAATTCTTGCATGGGAAACATAAATTTGCACGTCGAGCTTCAGACCTTGTGAGTTACAAAGTGGCTAAATCGGGGAACGCTGTTGCAAAAGATTTAATTATGCTTGCTGGGAAAGACTTGGTGAAGTGATGCTCAGTGAACAAGCAGGAAAAAAAACTTGATACCATACCCCTCTCTGATAACACTGCATTGCACTGCACTGGCAATATGCCCAAAAATATTCTCTCTTAATTTGTGAATTATGTTAGAAACAGTGACTATTATTCTCTCCACCTAGACAAGTCCCTGGATTTAGCTAGCCTAGCAAATTTTTTCATTTATGTTCGTTATATGTACGAAAGTACCATACATGAAGGTTTTCTCTTTTGTCCTCTGCCTCCCTGAAAAACAGGAGAAGAGATTTTTGTACTTGCTTGATAACTTCATGAGTAAGAATAGAATGGATTGGTCCCGCTGTGTAGGAATTTGTATAGATGGGGCAAAATCAATAACCGGAAAGCAGTGGAGTCATGGTTTGCATCAAGGCTGTAGCAACAGAAGTCACACGGGTGCACTGCAGCATCCACAGAGAAGCCCTTTGCTTCCCCAAAAAATTCCTGAAGTCTTAACGGTCATTGTTATCTGATGCAGTCAAAATGGTTAACTTCGTTAAGGCTCAACCTCTACATTCAAGAATTTTTGCTCCCTGTGTGACGAAATGGGAAGTGACCATTTGATGCTACTAATGCACACTGAGGTTCGCTGCTGTCATGTGGCAAAGTGCTGCCACAATTCTGAGCTGCGCAGTGAGCTTCACGTTTTTTTCACCGATCACCACCCCTCTGCACTGTCTTCTTGCTTGGAAGATGCTGCCTGGCTTCAGCCATTAGCCTACTTGGCAGACATTTTTTCTTGCCTCATTGAGCTCAGTTTAGGTCGGCAGGGCTTAAACGTCAAAACACAAGACAAAATCGAATCCACGGTTAAGAAACGACTGATTTGGGATAGCTGCTTAAAGAGAAATGTGATTGTTGCTTTCCCACATTGCAAGAATTTCTTGAAACAAATGACAATATGCAGTTCCATGAGAGTGTAAAAGCCGACATTATGGAGCACTAGCGACAACTTAGCCAACAGCTTGGAAAATATTTCCCCAAAATGGACAATGCAAACACCTGGATATGCAATCCATTTGAGGTGGCTGAATCTCTCTCAATCCCTCATCTGTCAGTGCATGAGCAGGAGAAATTTTTAGATCTCTGTTCTGACGGTGGGCTTAAATCAGAATTTGCATGCAAACCTTTGGCAGATGTTTGGGCACCAAGAATGGAAGATTACCCAGACCTGTCAAAATAAGCTGTTAAGTTTCTGGTGCTCTTCTCCACAATGTATCTTTGTGAGACTGGATTCTCTGCCCTCACGGTGATCAAGACCAAGTAGTGTCAGAGATTAAATGCCGAAAATGACTTGCGATTGAAGCTCTCTCCAATTTTCCCCGCCATCAGTGATTTGTGTGATTAAAAAGCAGGAATATCCATCACAATGATTGGTAAGCATTTTATTATTACTATTTTTAACTAACATCAGTAAGTACTATATGTTAGTCACCAAGAATTTAAAAATGCCAGTAATATATTTTTGTGTTACCCCAGGTCAGCTGTAGAAATGCGCGGATACTGAACTTTTCTTTGCCTCCTTTTCTGTATCTTTTTATCATCAACAAAAATACATGATTGGCATTTTTAAATGCTTAGTCATGAACAGGCTATCACGGGTTATATCAGTTCTGAGTGATTGAGACCAGCATGGAGACTTCATTCATTTTAATTAATTACAATAAAATGAGGTTGAAAATTTCCAATTTAATTTTTACAACAACTAGAAACTTGTTTCAGGGACTAATTTTTATCCAAGGCAAAAGTATAGCTATAATAAAATTGTTTGTTACGATTATTATTTGCAGTAGTAGTGTATCTGGGACAATACATGCTGAGGGCTTGTGCATTGTGTTATCCCTCACAGACTTTCTTTTTTTGTTTTCATAGGTATATTATAACCCTATCTCAGTCGGAGGCATGCAGTAGATTACATTATTTGGAAAGGGGTACTCAGCCTAAAAAGTTTGAAAACCACTGTTCTAATTTTTTTGCATTTAATATTTACGTTACAGTAGTGCTTAGAGGTCCCACCCTCTAAGTTTGAGTAGGACCCCACTGCGTTAGGAGCTGCCACAAAGAACATATGGTCTAAACAGACAAAGGAGGTATTATTATCCCCATTTTACAGATGCAGAATTGAAACACAGAAACTAACCTCCCAAGCACACCCACACAATCTGTACCAGAGCCAGGACTAGAACCCACATCGCCTGAGGCCCCAAGCAATGCCGTAAGCACAAGCCCACCCTTACTCTTCAATGTGAAGCTGATCACTGCTCCTGAACACTAGAAAAACTCAAAATGTTGGACAGTTTTTAACTTTCTGTAAAAAATACTTAGATTCTAGACTCAGGAAGTACAAGAAATCAGCTCAACTGAGCTGAATGAAAAGAAGCAGCAGAATGAACTCAAGCTCCGAAACATTTGTTGAAGCTGATGTTCATAGATTCTAGGACTGGAAGGGACCTCGAGAGGTCATCGAGTCCAGTCCCCTGCCTGCATGGCAGGACCAAATACTGTCTAGACCATCCCTGATAGACATTTATCTAACCTACTCTTAAATATCTCCAGAGATGGAGATTCCACAACCTCCCTAGGAAATTTATTCCAGTGTTTAACCACCCTGACAGTTAGGAACTTTTTCCTAATGTCCAACCTAGTTATTGAACTGCTCTGTTTCTGAAGATGTCCCTGTGATCCTTGGAATTTTTCCAATAAATCTCCATAAACCTAAAAGTGAGTGGGTATTCTTGGTTCCTGTGTTTAGGACTCTCCTGGACTTTCTAGCCCCTCACAAAGTATCGACTGATTGATGTTGGCCTTTAACATACATATATATTAAATTTAGTGTTGCTCTGTGAAATTTGCCATTTTTTTCCATGAAAAAAAAAAAAAAAGACCCTTGTTTTCTATAGAAAAATAGCCTCGTTGGTTGATTTTATTGGCTGACTACCATCTCAACTAGCGATAAGAATGGGGCAACAGAGCCTTATTAAACATGATAGGACAGTATCTACAGAGGCTCTGCTGCTTGTCTTCCAGTCACTCCCAGCCCAGGAGTCAATCGTCCACTTGCTTTCCTTATCCTCCCACGTCAATATAGGTCCCTCCTGAAACCTGATCTTCTGTCTCTAGCTCCACCCATTTTAGTGCAACTATAGCCTTCTTCCCCTCCTCTACAATACCTACCTTGTCCTTCTTCAGTCTGTTTGCAAGGCTGCCGTTAATCTACCTCATATACTCTGACCACATTCAGCCTGTCCTCAGGTTCCTCACTGTCATCCCATCATAGGGTTACCAACTTTCTAACTGCACAAAACCGAACATCCTTGCCCCATCCCTGCCCTGCCCCTTCTCTGAGGCTCTGCCCCCCGCTCACTCCATCCCCACTCCCTCTGTTGCTCGCTCTCCTCCACCCTCACTCATTCGCTCAGTCCAGTCAATCCCAGCAGTCGAGCACAGGGAAGCCTGATGCAGGGGAAGGAGCTTTGGGTAAGTCCTGTGTAATTGTATCTCCCATTACAGTGATGTACTGATGGTCCCCCCAACTTAACAGGATACAGCTAATGACTTTTCATCCATTTATTCGTACTAGAAGAGTTAGTGGTACAACAAAGAGAGGCGCGTATCTTTCATTCTCCTGTAGAGTTAGGCAACAGGGGCCATGAGAAGCAGGTTGTTTATGAACACCGGGATGTCTCTTGAAGCCTCCTGAGAGATCTCACTGAAGCTTTCGTGCAGGTACTCTGCAGTCCTCTCCCAAAGGTTTCTAGGGATGGCAGCCTTATTTCCAGGGCCGGCTTTAGGCCGATTCAGCCGATTCGGCTGAATTGGCCCCCGCGCCAAGAGGGCCCCGCGCTGCAGCTGTTCACCCCGCCCACTTCCCCCTCCTCCCCTGCCCTGCACGCCCCGCCCCCTCCCCTGCTTCCCGCGAATCAGAGATTCGCGGGAAGTCTGAGACTAAGCAGCAGGGGCGGGCCGGCCGGCAGCATGAGGTAAGCTGGGGTTCCCGCAGGCCCCAGCACGGCCCCCGTGGCCCGGCTCCGGCCCGGTCCCCGCGGCTCGGGCCCCCCCCATCCCCCCCCCCCCGCCGCAGGGGGGCCCCGAGCCGAGCCGCCGGGGGGGGCCCGAGCCGCGCCGTG
>NC_048302.1:126132401-126238443 GCF_013100865.1 Trachemys scripta elegans
ATCCGAAGAAGTGGGCTGTAGTCCACGAAAGCTTATGCTCTAATAAATTTGTTAGTCTCTAAGGTGCCACAAGTACTCCTGTTCTTCTTTTTGTGGATACAGACTAACACGGCTGTTACTCTGAAATCTGCTCTGAACTTGTGAACCTAGGCAGGAAGAGTGGTTCCCTTACCCATTGAGAAGAGCTAAGTAAATGGTCCACTGTAGGACCAAAAACTCCATTGATTTGCTCCATTAACCCATGAAGTTATGAGCAGGAGCCCTCATCTCATTAGTTTGAGCTCTGAGGGAAGGGCATATAAAGATGCTCACAAAAGTAGAGCTCTCCAGGGTCAACCTGGGTTAGTTCTAAGAATCTCAGTGGAGAGATCAGTACAGGTTTGTCACCTTTTGGAACCATGGATCGTAACTCATTTGTTTTTATGTTTCCTGCTTTAACCTGTGAATAACTCTAATTTCTTTTTTCTAGTTAATAAATGCTTAGTTAGCAATCTTTGGTGTGAGATCTAAGGTACAAATTGTTTGGGGGGAAGGATCTCTTGAGACTGGGAGCAACCTGAATATTATTTACTTTACGTGTAAGTGACTATTTATCACTAAGTCCCACATGCCTGAGTAGCAAGATAGACTGAAGTACCCAAGGGGACTCTGACTCCATGGTAAGACTGTTACAGTGATCCAGGAGTTAACATTTTGTTACTGGGTTGGTGAAATCTAATTATAGAACATACCCACCAGCTTCAAAAGTTTTTTCTCCTGCTGATGACCGCTATCTTGATTGGCCTCTTACAGTTGGTATGGCTACTTCCACCTTTTCATGTTCTCTGTATGCATAAATATCTTGCTGTATGTTCCATTCTATGCAACCAATGAAGTGGGCGGTAGCCCATAAAAGCTTATGCTCAAATAAATTTTAGTCTCTAAGGTGCCACAAGTACTCCTGTTTTTTGGCCTGAGATTGGCACTTACAGTCGTGAATTACTCTAGACAGCATGACAGTTCCTTTAAAATTGTAGGCAATATAGGGAATAGGACACACCACTGATCAACTCTGATTCCATCCAGTAGCGGGCAGTGGCTACATGTTACAGATGGGGAAACAGACACAGGTGGTATATGAAATGTTCTTTCTGTTGAAACCTGATGCATAATTTGCTGTCACTAACCTATTAATAATGGTGCCATTTTGTTCTTGTATTTCTAGAATGTCTCAATCAAGGGCAAAGCATCAAACATCTCCAGGATGCACAATAAGTTAGGCCCCACAGGATGTTCATTTTTTCACTCACTTGAAATGAGTGGCAAAACCCACTGGAGTCAAGGGGAGAACAGGATTGGGCCCTTAAAGTAATCATGAAGATCTTCCCTACTAGGGACTGTCTCTGTTCTGTGTTTGTAGAGCACCTAGAACAAGAGGTCTTGATAACACTAGTAATATTAAGCAGATGAGACACACCTGTCAACTAATCTGTAGCAAGATGTGGTTTAGAAAAATAGATACAGACAACAGGGATGCTGAGGCTGCCAAAGTGAAAACTCCCAGGAGCCTGGGCAAGGCATTATTTTGCCTACTGTGGAGCTCTCTATCACTAGAGATCAACTGAGCTGCAGTTCCATTAAGGACTTGATTCCAAGCCTATTGCAGTGAGGTGGAGTGCTAAGAGCATAATGCAACACTCCCCTTTATGAATGTAAACCAGGATTCAACAGAGAACCAACAAATCAAAGGGATGGGCAAAGAATATCCCTAACTAGACTACAGTGTGTTAATGCCTGCATGTGTAATGATCCAAAGGTCACACGTGCAGTGTGAGACAGAAAACTGCACCTATGGGTGAACTGGAAATTCATAGCCCATTAGTGAGATTAGATTAGATCTTAAGACATGTGGCATGTATTAAAACTAATTGGTTGCACAAAGGGAGAGGTAACTGAGCTTGGATTACTACAGTTCCTTGCAACGTTTCTCCACCATCCTATGATTTATTATCAGAATTAAAACAGAACAAATCAATAGTAGGGCCCTCCAAATTCAGAGTTGACACCCAACCTGCCATTTGGAGAAAGCAGATGAGACAGTGTTCAGTTAATTGCGTTACTGCAGATATCAAATGCTGAATATCCTGCCCCAATAAGATTTCTATCAAACAGGGTGTGTTCTGTGAAATCATGTGTTTGAAGTCTAAGTCAAATTACCATCTTTCCTTTGGTTTCCCCCTGGTTCTTTGTTCCTGGGAACTCTGTTGGATCATGTGGTGATAAACCGATTTCTTTGGGGGGGGGGGGTCCAAAACAGCCTTGTATGACATGGAATGAAGCCTTGAAATGTCTTATATTATTACCAATGATATCTGCCCAGTTCTACTGTTCATATTAAATCATTTAAATATTTAACATACTTCCCCAGAATAAAGTGCAAACCCAACAGTTACTGACAGCTGCAGATGGATCCAGATCATATAACTTGGAGGCTTAAAGGAAAAGACACCATAATTCTACTTGGGGGGAAAACCAGAAAAACTCCACCTCTGAATGTGACCTGCTTCTGAGGATTACAGAGAGACAAGGGGATACTAGCTGTCTTTAATTTCATCGGGCAGAGGCAGACCTTGAAAATATCATTTTTAAATTGTGCTGATGGTGCAACATCCCTGCATGCTTCTTACAAACAAAGAAAGCGACAGGCTTGCAACTGATCAACCACCATGACTTGAGAGCATCACTTGTGTCCGCCTCAGTCTGTTTAATGCCCAGACAGGAAAATGACCAATTTAGTTGATTCGATCAGTGTTCTAACCTTGACCATTCCAGAAGGGAAAATATGACAACAGATCAGCCCCTGTGCTTCCCCCCCCCCTTAACCATA
Organism: Trachemys scripta elegans; assembly: GCF_013100865.1. Lineage (NCBI taxonomy): Eukaryota > Metazoa > Chordata > Testudines > Emydidae > Trachemys > Trachemys scripta. Next base: position 126,135,268 of record NC_048302.1, read on the forward strand.
AACCCCTTAGAGTACCACTAAATGCTCCTTAGTCTCTTCCCGGAGAGATGCAGCAAATTGGGCTGTATGGGGAATGTGCTGCTCCTCTCTCTCTCTCTCTCTCTCTCTGCCTGGGAAGCATTCCCAGTGAAATCTTACATATTCCCAACCTACAGTAGGGCCAGGAGCACTCACTAAAAAGCATGGAATTGGCACAAGGGTGAGGAGGCTACAAGATCCCCCCCACGTTAGATTCATAGGTTTGGCTGGGGGTTTTCTGGGCTGGGGGTGCCAACAGGGTAGGAGAATTTGATATTTCCCTTTTATGACAGGTAATTACAAAATGACACTGCCCGCTCCTCGCCTCCCCCTCCGGGCAGCGCCCCCTAGCGATTATCAGCCAGATGTGCCATTTTCCAATAAACAAAGCGGTGCCGCTGAAATCAAGTTGAATTTTTTTATTTTCCTTTGGTGCTTGTTTTTTTTTCCGCTTCCCAGCCCCGGTGGTTTGATTTGCAAAGCACAGAGCCGTGCAACCCACCCTGCTTATTCAGCAACCTCCAAATAAACGCAGAACGAATGCCTGGCTGGCAAAGGTTTTTCTCCTGCGCTGTACCACAGAGGATCACAATTTTTTTTTTCATATTGTAATTTTCCCACGGTGTAAAATACGGTTTGATCCATGTAATAATCCTTCCCCTTTTCCCCCCCAGTCCAGCCAAACGAACCATTAGTAACAACCTGCTAAATTTAGTTGACTAGTCATGATCTAGTATTAATAGCAACAGCATTCAAGACATGCCCTGCACACAGTGTGTCCGCAAACCTGAGACACACGCAACGCAAGGGGCGGACTGGATTGCGGTGAACAATACAGAAAACAATCTACTCACACAACTAGCCTGGAGATGATCCATGACACCATGGCGCTGTGTGCAGGGTGCCGCTCTCTTGCCAGGGAGGGGTCCCCCTGTTTCTCCGTCCCTGAATATGTCTGTCTGCGGCTCCCACCGGAATGAGCAGAGCGAGCGGCTCAGCCATTCGGCATTTCAGCGCAGCCTCACTGCGCGCAGCGGCTCACGCCAAAGGGGCTCCAGCGAGCGGCTGCCGAGGGGATTGGGCAGGACACCAGGAGTCATCGACGGCTCGGCGCACCCACAGCTCTGCAAGCCCCGTCGGTGTTTTCACTTTCTCTCTGGCTCCAGCCTCTCTCGCCACTGGCTGCCTGCAGGCCCCGCTTTGATCTGGTCCCATGTGCCCCGCACGTTTCCCTTGATAGAACCCAGGGTATTTCGTTCTGTTCCCTGGGATTATTTCAAATCGCTGCCGACCAGCGCTAGCTTTAACAACGTAACGAACTGGCTGGGGGGTTACTGCCACCTCTGTTAGCCCGGCTGTGTATCATAGTCCCTATACTGCTCCCAGCCAAAGAAGATCTAAGTTATTAATTTTTATTATTTGTTTTGTTGCCCCTGCTGGACCAGGACCCCATTGGGCTAGGCACTGTACAGACACAGAACAAAAGGACAGTCTCTGCCCCAAATTCTAGCTCCTCTGTCTCTGAGCAGCTGGAAGGAAAGCAAAGTGGCTATAATTCATATAATCCTAGGTGGCCACTGGTGGCTGCTACTTTACCTCTTTGGTCCAGCAGGAGAACAAGGTGACACAACACAATGTATCATAACATTGGCATAGCAAAGTCATGACATTGTCCCACTGTGTGACAATGCATTGTGATCACATCCACTCCAAAATAATCCCTGACTCTTCAACCGCTTCAGGCGTCTTCTTCAGGATATGGGGATTCAGACCAGCCTCCAAGTCTTACCCAGTTTTTAGAGGGAGAGTCCCTCATTTTAGATCATTTTTAAAGCAGTTTCTCATGATGATGATGAAGGATTTTTCTGTGCCCATCAATGTGCCTTATAAAATCGACACGGGACTATTCTGAAATTTCCCTCATTTAAACCATCACACCTTGACGGCCCCATAGGATAGACAGGAATCCTTATGTGGGGCTGCAGCACTGGGAGGTTGATTGACAGATATACGTGCTTCTGAAGCCAGTCATCACAGGAAGCACCATAGCACTAGCCACAAAATCTCATGTATTACTTTCTGCAGTGGAAGCCTTACAGTGAAGTCTGGAATTGGTCTAGTTCCTGTAGTAGGTCTATTCCTCCACTAGGAGAAACAGTGTTTATGACCACAGATACAGTCTGTAACTGGAATGATCTATAAACAACATCTGGGGGATATCAGGGCTGAAAATGGGCATTCCAGCTTTATTCGCTTTAGATGGACAATGCTGGGCATTGCTATTGCCCATGGAGCAGTTTGGTTTACCATACAAACCAGGGAGAGATCATAGAGATTGGATTGCAGGATTTGTTGCTGTAAACAGGTTTATATAGAAATTGGTCATAACTTCTCAGAACAGGGTTGCTTGCTGGAGGAATTCCTTCACTCCAGAGTAGCAATAGTGCTAGGTAGCCCACACTATAACCCAGGAATCTATATAGTGGCTGGTTCATTGGTATATGTAGCACAGTGCTATCCAAAGAGGAGCAAAGTGGTAGCCATTTTTTTGTATGTTGACAAGAAAGTCTCAGCACACCATAAAAATTTAAGAACTGCCATACTGGATCAGACCAATGGTCCATCCAGCCTAATATCCTGACTCCCCTAGTGGCCAGTACCAGAGCTTCATGGGGAGTGTACAGCACAAAGCAGTTTGGAATGAGCCACTTGTCTTACCCTCCCAGCTTCTGGCCGTCAGAGGTTCAGGGTTACCCTGAGTCTGTGGTGCATCCCTGACGATCTTGGCTAATAGGCATTGATGGACCTATCCTCCATGAACTTATCTAATTCTTTTTTGAACCCAGTTATACTTTTGGCCATCACAACATCCCATGGCAATGAGTGCCACGGGTTAATTGTGTGTTGTGTGAAAAAGGACTTCCTCTTGTTTGTATTAAGTCTGCTGCCCATTAATTTCACCAGGTGAGCCCTGGTTTTTGTATTGTGAGAGAAGTATTTACCTTTTCCATCAACTTTTCCCACATTGTTTGTGATTTTATAGACCTCTCTCATACGTCCCCTTAGTCATCTCTTTTCTAAGCTGAACAGACCTTATCTTTTTAGTCTCTGCTCATATGGAAGCTGTTCCATACCCTGCATCATCTTTGTTACCAATCTCTGAATCTTTTCCAGTTCCACTATATTCTCTCTGAGATGGGGTGACCAGAACTAGACCAATCATTCAAGGTGTGGGTGCACCTATTTACTGTGGGGGTTTCAAGTTGCACTTTTACAAGTTTTACTTTTCACAATCACTATTAATTATGTTGTTATTAATTATATGATACCATTGGCCTGTATAGTGATTTGTAGACATCAACTTAAAACAAAGTACTTGCACGGGGAATCTTGCCGTATATTTTAAGCATAACACAATGACATGACAGGAAAAGACAGCCGATCTAAGGGCATACGTGACAGGGTGCGGTAGTCCAACCTGATTAGAATGAACTAACTCCCATTCAGACCTCACACAAGTGTGGAGTGGGGTAATAAAGCAGGGTTGGGGACCAAAAGCCTAATCAGGCTGCCAGAGCAAACCCTGGAAACGATATAAACACTTACCTGGTTAAGTACAGGGAGAGTAAGGTATTCAGATACTGTATTCATTGATAGATACATTCATAGATTCGTTGGTAGCCCCTCCTGCCTCCCCATTCAATCTTGGTTGATTCTGTATTGGGTAACAGTTGCTTTTTCCTTTTGTTATAACCTGTGCACACGAAAGCTCAAGAATAAAGGCTTGGAGAAATGCTTTGCTTGTTGAAAGCCTTTCTTTTGTTGCTGGACCAGCTGACCCAGTCTACAAAGGAATAGTGGGGAGACAGACAAAGGAAGAGGGTTAAAGCTCCAGGGACATTTTGGGGCTTGTTTATACACTCAGGGTTACAGACGTTGCAGGTGTCATAGGATGTTAATGTGACATTTTGCACAAACTTGCACAGAATACTATGGTGATGGGTACATTCTAACACCCTAGAAAGATTCTGTCACCGTATTATCTGAGCTTTGTTTCTCAAACAAAATAAGAATATATGGTAATTTTCCTTAAACAGGGAGTGAAGACCCTGCACCTTCCATATCAGCAATGAGGCCCCCACTGAGCTGAAGTTTAACAACCAGGTAACCAGCTTTGGAGGGGAAATTAGTCATAGTCTTGGAAGACATAGATCTAAATGACTGCACCATGGTTCCAGTGAATCAGATTACCCCCCTTTGGCCCTAGAAGTGGAGGTGCAATTCTTACAGCTGAGCAATCCATGCAGGGCCCCAAACATCTGAATATTGCCAGAACTCCAGAACCACTACAAAAAATAGCCACTCACAGGGCACTGTGACAGTGTCAGACCTTGAAGCTGGTCAGGAAACACTAACTGCAGGAAGAGGAGAAATTTCTGTATCTATAAGGCATTCCCTCTGATGGAACCCCTCCCGTCTTTGATAGTCGCAGACAGGAGACATCTCACAATCAGTTGGGAGGCATATACATGTTATTTAGAAAATGCTATGTCCCAAGTATTGGGACAAGCCTGTGGTAGAGTCTGAGCAGTACATTTGAAAGTCTCCAAGGCTTCCTCTGTAAATAAGGAAGAGGTATGTTTCTGCAGAGGTTTGACTGTATGGCTAAAACAGAACCTGAAAGTAACTCAGAAAGAGAAGACCGATGTGACAGGTGAGTAGACGAGCTAGGCTCCACCAAGAAGCATATATGTATACACATTATTTTGGATAATCTATATTCCAAGAGAAATCAAGGGAAAGTAGATTATTTTAAAACATTTAAGGAGCCAGGGTATTTCTAAAATTTGTTGCCTGCATTTTAGAGCTGCTGCCACTATACTGAATATTTAACATTTTTCCACTCTGTCCCTTCAAAACAAACTCTTCCAGTCCAATGTATTTCAATGTCACTAATAATATTTTTCTCCCTAAATGCCATTTCCACAGCAGTCAAGGAATGGCACCCCAAGGCAGGATCTGGACACTGGAGAACTGCATCTAGATGCAAAAAACTTTCTGTGTGAAATCCTGATCCTATGGAAGTCAGTAGCAAAACTCCCATTGACTTCAACAGGGCCAGAATTTTACCCCTTGATTTTTTTTAAAAGTATATGCCAGTCCTATCCTCTATGGAAGAGAGATTTGCAAGCTCTCCTGCCTCTCCCATCTTCTGAGTAAGTAAGCACAAGGAAGCAGAACTGAAGTTCTCCAGCCTCACTGGAAATATTGGCTGTTGAACTCCAACATGAACTCAATTTTCTATATTTCCCACAAGGGAAACAACATTTCCCAATTTCCCTTGCAACTGCCCTGTGGAGCAGTTGTAGAAACGTGGACATCTAACAAGCAGATTGCATGAGGGATGCAGATGAAGGGGATATGACAGAAATAAGCAGCAGTGCTGTGTGAAAGAAAAGGAACTGCAGCAGGCATACCAGAAGTCCAGGGAGGCTGTGACAGTCCAGTTGGGGTTCCAAGGTGCAATCCAGACCAGCAAGGGGTTGTGTCACCATTTGCCCTGTAACCCTGGGTGCCTCACACTGCTTTGCTGTTGGAGGTCCCAATCTGGGCTGCTCACAACCAGCCTACAAGCATGCAGCTCACATCCTGACTGTCTGTGTGCTTACACAGCCCTGGTTCAGCATCTGTCACTCGAGCAGCCTGTCTACAGCCAAACAGCACCATTCTGGCTTCCACGAGCCTTGGTTACAACCAGCAGGATGACCCTAACACACTCCCAGTCCGACTCCCAAAACCGTGTGCTCTGCAATGTCCAGCCCTTTCCTGGACAGTTCAGAGAAATAATATGGTTCATTTGTTCCTCTAAAGACACAAAAACACATAGCAATTTATTGACTTAACTGGTGTAAATACACCCTTCCCTTTAAACACAGCACTGAGGTGGTTTATAGTAGGAATAAAACCAATTAATTAACAATAAGACATAGGTTATGTGATGCCAAGTAATAAGAATAAAGTTAGAAAGGGTGACAAGTAAAACAAAAGTGAAAACACACATCTAAAAGTCTAAAACTTAATCTAGCAAGATACGGGCTTTGTTCAAGATGGTTTCTCTCACCAGTCACTCTTTTTCCCCAGCCACGGCTGACTTGCCCTCTGTCACGAACTTCCACAAAAGTATAAGGTACTGGCTTCCCATGTCTTCTTAGGTGAAAGATCTTTGCCTAAGAAGGTTTCTCACCTATATTCAGTTCCAGAGACCTCAACCCACCATTGGTTGAAGGACCCATCTTTCTTAGCTTGCAAGAGCTCTGTTCCATTGTGTCTGTCTCGCGGTGGATGCCAAGAATGACTTCTGACCTTGGTTATTTCTTCCAAAGTTCAATGAACTTGTTTCAAAAGGCAGGATGGCCTCATGCTGTTCTTCTCTTTCTATTGGCTTCCCTAAGCAGCGTGGTACCTTTCACCCAGCACACTGGAATAGGGACTGCTGTCCAGACCTGAGCTGGGTCATGTTGTTTGACAATCACCCACACCAGTGGTGTGTACTGTACTTAATGATTTTCCACATTGCCAACTTCCAGAAGGCAGAATGGGGCTCCTTTAAAGAGTACTTGGAATGGAGTGTCGTAACCATCCCATTAAATATCATCTCTGTGGAAGATGCAAATCATCATTTCTGTTGTGCCATTTTTAAAGCTGCAGGTGCAACAATTCCACATGGCTTCCGACCACTGTATATTCTATGTTTGAATGAGGACTGTGCAGAGTTGCTGAGGCAGCATGAGCAGTCAGGTGATCTGGAGATTGCCGACAATCTTATAGAATCATTGGATACCACTTGCTGGGCTTGATGGGAGGAAGTGACAGTGGCGCTTGACTTTACACAGTTAAACCAGAAGAACTGGAGCTTAATTCATCAACTAGATGTTGCTCAACATCCATGTGCACAAAGCAGGCCCGCAGTTACTCCAAATCAGATTGCCAGTCACCTATTGAAGGTCGCTAACGCTCCTGTTGACAGAGTTGTCAAACGACAGGTACTTGACGAGTGGCAGCATTTCCTAAGGAATAATCCAGCTGATAGTAAAATGAGCCATTCACTAGTCTGGAATTGAATAAAGTGCTGAATGATTTAAAAATGGGTACAGTTCCCAGATATGATAGAATTGCACCTGAATTCATGAAACATCTGGATCCTCGTGCTCAGGAATGACTTGTTCGGTTTTCCAACGGCGTTCTATGGGAATCCAGACTGCCTAGAATCTGCCGCCAAGCGAAGGTCACTGCCTTGCTGAAACCTGGGAAAGATCCATACTTGCCTTTGAGCTACAGACCAATTTCACTTCCTAGCATCTGCTTTAAGGTACTTGAACATCTGATTTCGCCAAGAATTTCATCATCTGTGGAAGGCATGCTGGCACCAGAGCAAACTGGTTTTTGCCACGGTTGTAGTACTTGTGATCAACTGCACTTACAACTTACAATGAAAATGGATTGCAACATAAGCTGAAGACTGGTTCAGTTTTTCTTGACCTGACCACAGAATATGATACGGTTTGGCACACAGGCCTTTTGGTTAAAATGTCTAGAACTATGCCACGCTGGTTTGTATGTGCAATGGCTCTGTGTGACAGGGTCCCTGGGGTGCAACATGGACTGTGGGACGGCTGAGCCCTCTTTCCCACCAACCTGGGCTGCCTCTCACACTGTGATGCTGATGTCAAGCTACAAGCCTCTGGCAGATACTGCATTTACACAGCCATCCACAGGCAGTGACACATCCAGTTGAGTTACATGAATGATCTCCTAGCCACTCATGAACCAAAAATAGAGAGCTCCAGCCTTGCACCCCAGAACTGTACCATCTTTCACTGGTCAGAAGCCTGGTTAGTGTAAGTTCATTATCCAGTTTGCCATTCCCTCAATGTGGAATGGACACACTATTAGCCTCTGACGAAGTGGGCATTCACCCACAAAAGCTTATGCTCCAATACATCTGTTAGTCTTAAAGGTGCCACAGGACTCTCTGTTGCTTTTTACAGATCCAGACTAACATGGCTACCCTTCTGATACATTAGCCTTTGTAAACTAAGCTGAGATTTCCCAAGCACTTCAATCAAAACACACTTTTAGGTAAAATATAAAACAGATTTATTAACTACAGAAAGATAGATTTTAAGTGATAAGTGGTAGGCATACAGGTCAGAGACAGTTACCTTACGAAAGTAAAAAGTAAACATGCATTCTAAATCTTCAACTTTTAGCAAAAGTTGAATCAAGCAGCTTTTCTCACCCTGACAGATGGTACAAACAGGTCACAGTTCCTCAACAGACAGATTGAGACTCTTTCCCAGCCTGGGACCACCCTTCCCCAGTTCAAAGTCTTTGTCCTCCACACATTCCTCCAGGTGTTGAATTGGGGGCGAGGAGGGGCCAAGTGATGATGTCACTGTCAGGGCCAGCTTTAAGTCGATTCGGCCGATTCCCTGGAATGGGGCCCCGCGCCTAAGAGGGCCCCGCAACGTTCGGGGCTGCCGGCGGAGCGGGAAAAAAAAAAAAAAGCCGTGTCCTGCTTCTCCCCACTACCTCCAGCGCTTGCGCTGCCATACAGCTGATCAGTGCAAGCCTGGGAGGGAGGGGTGAGGAGGAGGAATGCGGCGTGGTTGGGGAAGACGTGGGGCCAGGGCGGGGATTTGGGGTGGAATCCAATGGGGCAGTGAGGGGGCGGGGCTGGGGGCGGGGATTTGGGGAGAGATCCAATGGGGCGGGAAGGGGCGGAGTCAGGGCGGGAGCGGGGCGGGGTTGGGGCAGGGGGTAGACAATTCACGTCCCGGCATGGGGCCCCGCACCTGCTAAAGCCAGCCCTGGTCACTGTCTCTCTTTCATATTTTCTTCCAGCTTGCTGGAAAGATCTTTGCTGGGATGTGGGTTACTCCACCCCCATGGCATACCTGCCTCCTCCAAGTCTGTAGGATAGTGGATTCTTTTCATGACGGATGTTGATGAGCCATTTACGCTGTCTGGCTATCGATGGCTACTCCTTCGTTGTAACTGAAAAGGTGGCTGTGCGTATTCCCAACCTCACAATATATTTCAGAAACACATAGGGCAATACTTTGTAACTTCACTTACCATGATAGTACATATAACCCAACAGGATATTACTGTTCAACAGATCAATACTTTTAAAATGATACCTCACAAGGCATACTTTGTACAAAACATCATAATTATATGACAGTGGTGAATATGGTATGGAATATGGTGAATTATATGACAGTGGTTTCCAGGATGCTACTTTGAGGTGCAGAATGTCACACTCTGTTTTTGAGAAATCACCATTTCCGTGTGCATATTGGTGATAGAACAAGTGCTTGGAGGTACCAGAAGAATGGCTTCCCACAAGGATCAGTATTCTCTCCACTGCTATTCAACATATATTCGAATGATACTGTATACAGGTCTTGCAAGTTTGTTTATGCAGATGACATATGCCTCGGCACTCAGTCACACTCCTTTGACATACTGGAGAGTGTTTTGAATGCAGATATGGTGGCTATGGGTGATTACCATCATCGGTGGCACCTAATACCAAGTTTCAGAGTAGCAGCCGTGTTAGTCTGTATCCGCAAAAAGAACAGGAGTACTTGTGGCACCTTAGAGACTAACAAATTTATTAGAGCATAAGCTTTCGTGGACTACAGCCCACTTCTTCAGATGCATATAGAGTGGAATAAATATTGAGGAGATATATATACACACATACAGAGAGCATAAACAGATGGGAGTTGTCTTACCAACTCTGAGAGGCCAATTAAGTAAGAGAAAAAAAACTTTTGAAGTGATAATCAAGATAGCCCAGTACAGACAGTTTGATAAGAAGTGTGAGAATACTTACAAGGGGAGATAGATTCAATGTTTGTAATGGCTCAGCCATTCCCAGTCCTTATTCAATCCTGAGTTGAATGTGTCTAGTTTGCATATAAATTCCAGCTCAGCAGTCTCTCGTTGGAGTCTGTTTTTGAAGTTTTTCTGTTGTAAGATAGCCACCCGCAGGTCTGACATTGAATGACCAGACAGGTTAAAGTGATCTGTAAGCAAGGACAGGTCTGTCTCCCAAGATCTGTGAGAGTTAAGGATCATCTTTCAGGATAGGTTGTAGATCTCTGATGATGCGCTGGAGAGGTTTTAGCTGGGGGCTGAAGGTGACAGCTCATGGTGTTCTGTTATTTTCTTTGTTGGGCCTGTCTTGTAGGAGGTGACTTCTGGGTACTCGTCTGGCTCTGTCAATCTGTTTTTTCACTTCAGCAGGTGGGTACTGTAGTTTTAAGAATGCTTGATCGAGATCTTGTAGGTGCTTGTCTCTATCTGAGGGATTGGAGCAAATGCGGTTATATCTTAGAGCTTGGCTGTAGACAATGGATCGTGTGGTGTGTCCTGGATGGAAGCTGGAGGCATGTAGGTAAGTGTAGCGGTCAGTAGGTTTCCGGTAGAGGGTGGTATTTATGTGACCATCGCTTATTAGCACAGTAGTGTCCAGGAAATGGACTGCTTGTGTGGATTGATCTAGGTTGAGGTTTTTGGTGGGATGTAAATTATTGAAATCATGGTGAAATTCCTCAAGGGCTTCTTTTCCATGGGTCCAGATGATGAAGATGTCATCAACGTAGCGCAAGTAGAATAGGGGCGTTAGGGGACGAGAGCTAAGGAAGAGTTGTTCTAAGTCAGCCATAAAAATGTTGGCATATTGTGGGGCCATGCGGGTACCCATAGCAGTGCCGCTGACTTGACATGTGCCAGCAATGCCCCTCTGCCATGTACATTGGCCAAACCGGACAGTCTCTACGCAAAAGAATTAATGGACACATGATTCCTGATGTCAGATTTAATACTCAAAAACCAGTGGGAGATCACTTTAACCTGTCTGGTCATTCAGTGTCAGACCTGTGGGTGGCTATCTTACAACAGAAAAACTTCAAAAACAGACTCCAACGAGAGACTGCTGAGCTGGAATTGATATGCAAACTAGACACATTCAACTTAGGATTGAATAAGGACTGGGAATGGCTGAGCCATTACAAACATTAAATCTATCTCCCCTTGTAAGTATTCTCACACTTCTTATCAAACTGTCTGTACTGGGCTATCTTGATTATCACTTCAAAAGTTTTTTTCCTCTTACTTAATTGGCCTCTCCGAGTTGGTAAGACAACTCCCACCTGTTTATGCTCTCTGTATGTGTGTATATATATATCTCCTCAATATTTATTCCACTCTATATGCATCCGAAGAAGTGGGCTGTAGTCCACGAAAGCTTATGCTCTAATAAATTTGTTAGTCTCTAAGGTGCCACAAGTACTCCTGTTCTTTTTACCTAATACCAAGTGGAAGTAAGACTATGTTGAGTGTCTTCCACTTCCATCATGCACAAGTGGGCAGAGAGTGAATATAGTTCTCAACGGTCAGTGAATGAAGCATGATTCACATCTGCTCTATCTAGGCGTCACTTTGGATAGAACTCTCACATATCATAACCAGCTTACAAACAACCTGCTCAAAAAGCTGACTGGAATTATATGGGGCACCAAAGGCCAAACATTACGCACTTCAGCCTTGGCATTCTGTTATTCAGCAGCGGAGCACTGCACTCCAGTATGGATGTACTCCATACACTGCACTCACACAAGGATGATTGACATACCACTTAATTCCACCATGAGTATTATTTCAGGCACACTTAAATCTGCTCCTCTACCATGGTTACCGGTTCTCTGCAATATTGTTCCACCCGGTGTTCACAGGGAGGAAAGCATAGCAAAGCTCATGGCAAAATTGTGTGATATGCCACATCTACTGTTAATTAAAGATTTGTTTAATCCATCACATGATCATCTGTCCTCACGGTGCCCGTTGTGGGTAAGTTTACCAGATGAGGGATTTATGGTAGAGGACGCATGGCGAGCTTCATGGTCCGCAGAGAAAGTGACAAATAATTATCTTGTCTCAGACAAGATACTCACTGTCAGCCCACTATGACGAAGGCAATGGAGCCTTCTCTACTGGTTTCATACGGGACATAAAACCTGTGCTGCAGCAAAATTTCGGTGGTGTTTTAGAGAGAGTCCACTATGTCAATGTGGGCAGCCACAAACCATGACACATATTGCTGAGGACTGCAAAATGACTCAACTTCCTGAAGGTCTTTGCGCCTTCAACATTGTTGATAAAAACATTGTGGCGTGGCTTGCTCAGATTGCAAACACCAAATAAATGTGGGTTTCCCATCTCCCCTGTGTGATTTCCAGGGATCCTAGTTTTCCATAATAAAACCCCCAAAATTGTCTGATTTAAAAAAATAAATAAAAATCCGCTTTTTTCCACAATTAAAATGAAACACTGAACTTTAGTTTTCCTAGCCACAATATATATAGGTACAGTATCAGTTGAACATAATCTTTTATTGATATACACTAGAACCCCATTTATCCAAGCCTCCATTATCTAGCTCTCCAGATTAACCAAACCCAGGGCTGACAGCAGTGGGACTCATGCGGTGAGCACTCCGGCTATCAGCATCATGCGGAGCCAACCCGCCATCTTCAAATAAGGGACAGAAAGCTCTTTGCCAATTCTCCTGATTATCCCAATTTTTGATTATCCGATCTGGTCCCAGTCCCAATTAGATCAGGATTCCACTGTAAATTTAAAGTGCATTCAAAAATCAACCACAAGAGGGGGAGTGCACGCACTGAATAAGTGACACTGGTACTTTCAGTAAAATTTTGTTAATAGTTAATATGTTTTTATTTTTTCAAAAAATGTAAAAACTAAAGGCAGCTTAGGTGAAAGTGATCATGAAATAGTAGAGTTTATGATTCTAAAGAATGGTAGGAGGGAAAACAGCACAATAAATATAATGGATTTCAAGAAGACAGACTTTAAGCAAACTCAGGGAGTTGATAAGTAAGATCCCCAGGGAAGCAAGTCTAAGGGGAAAAACAGTTCAAGAAAGTTGTCAGTTTTTCAAAGAGACATTTTTAAGGGCACAAGAGCAAACTATCCCACTGTGTAGGAAAGATCGGATGTATGGCAAGAGACCACTGTTGTTTAACCAGGAGATCTTCAATGATCTGAAACTCAAAAAAAGAGTCCTACAAAAAGTGGAAATTAGGTCAAATTAGAAAGGATGAATATAAACAAATAACACAAGTATGTAGGGACAAAATTAGAAAGGCAACAAGAAAAGATTCTACAGACACTTTAGAAGCAAGAGGAAGACCAAGTACAGGGTAGGCATGACCTCAATGGGGAAGGGAAAACAGTAACAGAAAATGTGGAAATGGCAGTATTATTTGTTTCAGTTTTTGTTTCAGTTCACCAAAAAGGTTGAGTAGCGATTGGACGTCTAACATAATGAATGCCAGTGAAAATGCGGTAGGATCAGAGGCTAAAATAGGGAAAGAACAAGTTAAAAATTACATAGACAAGTTAGATGTCTTCAAGTCACCAGGGCTTGATGAAATACATCTTAGAATACTCAAGGAGCTGATTGAGGAGATATCTGAGCCATTAGCGATTATCTTCGAAAAGTCATGAAAGATGGGAAAGATTCCAGCGAACTGGAAAAGGGCAAATATAGTGTCAATCAATAAAAAGGGAAGAAAGGATAATCCAGGGAATTATAGACCAGTCATCTTAACGTCAGTACTCGGAAAGATAATGGAGCAAATAATCGAACAATCAATTTGCAAACACCTAGAAGATAATAAGGTGAAAAGTAACAGTGAACATGGATTTGTCAAGAATAAATCATGTCAAACCAACATAATAGCAGCAAAGAGTCCTGTGGCACCTTATAGACTGACAGACGTATAGGAGCATAAGCTTTTGTGGATGAATACCCACTTCTTCGGATGCATGTAGTAGAAATTTCCAGGGGCAGGTATAAATATACAAGCAAGAGTGAGTAAGACTAGAGATAACGAGGTTAGTTCCATCAGGGAGGATAAGGCCCTCTTCTAGCAGTTGAGGTGTGAACACCAAGGGAGGAGAAACTGCTTTTGTAGTTGGCTAGCCATTCACAGTCTTTGTTTAATCCAACATAAGCATTCTTTGACAGGGTAATAAGCCTCGTGGATAAGGGGGAAGCAGTAGATGTGGTATGTCTTGACTTTAGTAAGCCTTTTGATACTGTCTCGACTCTCGCATGACCTTCTCATAAATAAACTAGGGAAATACAACTTGATGGAGCTAGTTGGAAAACCGTTCCCAGAGAGTAGTTATCAGGGATTCACAGTCAAGCTGGAAGGGCATATCGAGTGGGGTCCTGCAGGGATCAGTTCTGTTCAATATCTTCACAGTGATTTAGATAATGGCATAGAGAGTACACTTATAAAGTTTGCGGAAGATACCAAGCTGGAAGGGGTTGCAAGTGCTTTGGAGGACAGGATTAAAATTCAAAATGATCTGGACAAACTGGAGAAATAGTCTGAAGAAAATAGGATGAAATTCAATAAGGACAAATGCAAAGTACTCCACTTAGGAAGGAACAATCAGTTGCGCACATACTAAATGGGAAATGACTGCCTAGAAAGGAATCTGGGAATCATAGTGGATCACAAGCTAAATATGAGTCAGCAGTGTAACACTACTGTTGCAAAAAAAGCAAACATCATTCTGGGATATTGTGATAAATGAACGGGGAGGGAGATAGCTCCCTTTTATGGACACTCAGCCAGCCAGTAGCTATAAAATCCCTCTTAGTAGCTGTTCTTTAATTGCTCTACCTGTAAAAGGTTAAAAAGTTTCACTGTTATGCATAGGTAAAAGAAAGTGAGTGGGCACCTGGCCAAAAGAGCCCATGGGAAGGCTAGACCTTTTTAAAATTAAGAAAAAACTCCCCTTTTGTCTGTCTGTTGTTCTCCCGGTGAGAGGCGGACAGGGCAACAGCTATGCTGTAAGACGCTTGGGCCAGGTATGAAAAAATCATCAGTAGCATACCTAGAAACTACTCATTTAAAACCCCAGATATGTAAGTAGATCAGGAAATGTCTAGGAAGACGTGATTAGCTTTATCCCTTTTATTTCTTTATGGCTTGTGAATTCCTCTGTGCTTGTAACCTTTAAGCTGGACCTCAAGAAAGCTATTCTTGGTGCTTAATTCTTGTAGTTGCTCTTTTAAAATCTAGCAATAGCCTGAGTTCCCAGATGTATTTTCTTATTAATAAAATTTACCTTTTTTAAGAACAGAATTGGATTTTTGTGTCCTAAGAGGTTTGTGCACATGTTGTTTAGTTAGATGGTGACAACAGCTGATTTGCTTCCCCCCACCCTTCTTAGCTCTTCCCGGGGGGGGGGGGGGTGAAAGGGCTTGAGGGTATCCCACAGGAAGAAATTCCCAAGTGCGCCTTCCTGGGCTCTCAAAGGGGTTCTGCACTTGGGTAATGGCAGCGTCTACCAATTCAAGGTCCAAAAAAAGCTGTAACCTTGGGAATTTAATACAAGCCTGGAGTGGCCAGTATTAATTTTTAGAATCCTTGCGGGCCCCCACCTTCTGCACGTGAAGTGCCAGAGTGTGGAATTAGCCTTGACAGATATATTAGCAGGAGTGTTGTAAGCAAGACAGGAGAGGTCCTTTTTCCACTCTACTCCATGCTAACTAGGCCTCAAATGGAGTGTCTAGTTCTGGGCCACATTTCAGGAAAGATGTAAGCGAATTGGAGGAAGTTCAGCGAAGAGCAACAAAAATGATTAAAGGTCTAGAAAACATGACCTATGAGGAAGATTGAAAAAATTGGGTTTGTTTAGTCTGGAGAAGAAAAGACTGAGAGGGGACACGATAACAGTTTTCAAGTACATAAAAAGTTATTACAAGGAGGAGGGAGAACAATTGTTCTTCTTAACTGCTGAGGATAGGACAAGAAACAATGGGCTTAAATTGCAGCAAGGGAGGTTTAAGTTGGACATTAGGAAAAATTCCTATGTTTTTTTTAAATAATTTCAATTTGTTGTTGTTTGATAAGGGGTAGTGGTTGGAGAATTATCAGAAGTGAAGCCCTGAAGAAAACTATTGGAAAAAGCACAAGGAGTTAGCTAAAGCAGAGATCACATCTCTGAGACAAGAGCAACAGCAGCCAGTCTTCAATAGACAACTGCAGATTGTGATGGAATCCATGGCTGAGGTGGACTGCAAGGGGCAGAAGGCGAGTGGACATCAGGGACGCCCTTGTGTTGGGAAGAACCCAGAGAAAGGTATGGATTGTGGGTTGTCTGCTTCTTCTATAGCCAGCAGAAGGCAGCAGATTGGATGACCTAATAAGTTCTCTGTTTTGGGCAGTTCTCTCTCTATTCTTCTTCTTCCCACATTGTGAAGCTGGACATTGGATGATAGCCAGATGGGTGTATTCATGGAATGTTGGATCACAGTCAATGTCTCTTGGCAACCAGTAAGACTAAGCCAGTTCAGTAGCTCAGAGTAGGCATTTTTCTTTATTAGAGAGACAAGGTGGGTGAGGTAGTATCTTTTATTGGGCCAGCTTCTGTTGTTGAGAGACAAGCTTCCAAGTTTACGCACAGCTCTTCTTCTGGTCTGGGAAATGTACTCACAGTGCCACAGCTAAATACAAGGTGGAACAAATTGTTTAGCATAGATACCTAACATGTATTTCAAGGAACCATTCAAGTGGGCAGTTAACACCACTCCAGTCATAAGGAGGAAAAGAGAAAAAAAGCCAGAGCGGTGAGTTTAGTGGGTTATATACATTGTTGTAAAATTCATAAATCTAGTGTCTCTTCAGTCCATTCATAGGAAAGTTGTGAATTTCAGCTTGTCTTTTGAAGGTGTTGTGCAGGTTTCTTTTCAGGTTGAGGATTGAGAGGTCAAATACAGATAGTTGTGAAAAGTCTTCACCCAAGGTGATGTGGTCTTTTTATCTTGCATTATTTTCCTGTGTGAGTTAATTCCAGAGTGTAGTGATTCTCAGTTCACCCACATAGTTGTTATTGGGTGATTTAGTGCACTGCATGAGGTAGACCACGTTGTAATAGGCATGTGTAAGATCCATGGATCTTGAAAAGTGTGTTGTGTGGGGTGCTGATCAGTGTAGCAATGGAGCTTTGTCGACAGGTTTTGCATCTGTTGTTGTAGCAGGCCTGGCGCCGCTTTGAGTTAGCATGTCCTGGTCTCTGGGGAGCTTACCTCTGATGATGAGCTTGGCCTTCGAGACCGTGTTGTTGCCATCACCCAAAGCACATGGTGTGCCCATCTATCCTTTTTCCACCTATGGCGTTTCTAATGTACCCCAACACAGTTCCCCCATGAGCGCCCTGGCTGCCTCACCCCTATGGCTTAACATTAAGGGGACATTGGGCAAGACCTGAAGCCAAAAAGCCTCTCCACAGCCTACAAGGCTGCTACACAAGATGGCCGCCTATGAGCCACCTCAGCCTCGTTTCCATGCTTCCCCAAGCATCAGCCTCCCTGCTGATGCGCATGGGTAGAGCATGCCGTCAGTAGGCGTCAAGCCCTTCCCTGTGTGCGCATGCGCAAAGAGTCATGCGCAGCACCCCCGCAGGTGCACTTAGCAATGTGCGCTTGCGCAGAATAGCTCCGCAAATGCCCCCTCCCCCTGTGCTATATCTGAGTACGCCGCTAACCGCACGTATAAGCGGCCCTCTCACACTTTCTGCCTCCATTTGAGATCCCTCCGCCAGTCGCGTAGGGATCCCTCTAGTCATAGCCAACCTACCTGGAAAAATCACACGGATGCCACTAATTACATGCTGAATGTTTTCCATATTGACCTCTGACTCTGGGGCCTCAGAGACTGGAGTGGGGCCCGGGACTCCTTTATCTGGGACCGGCGGAAGAATCACCAGCTTTGACAGTGCATCCTCTGAAAAGCCGACCCGATGAACAGCGAGAGCTAACTCCGCCCCTCGGCCAATCCGAGACGGAGGCTTGCCGCGTGCCCCGCCCCTCGTCCCGGGCTGGGCCAATGAGCGGGAACAGCTCGGGGGAGGGCGCGTTGAGGGGGTGTGTGAGTGAGGGGGTGTATGTAATGCCCGGGAGGGCAAGGGAAGGAGTGCTGGGTGTTGTTTGTGCTCGGGCTGAGGGGCGACTCTTCGGGCTGTTTCGGGGCTTTAGCGGGACGTGCTGCCCGGGGGCTGTGTGTGTGGGGGGAGCAGGTGAGGGCTGGGTGCTGAGTGGGGCTCGGCGGGCTCTCTAAGGAGCTGCTCCCTCAGCTGGCTCCATTGACGCCCGGGGACTTGGCTCGTCCGTTCCTGCTGAGGAGGGCACGCCGGGAACAAAGGGGGCTCGGAGGTTGGCGGCTGGGAGGGGGACAGGTTCCCTCAGCGCTGCACAGTAGCTGGTGCCAGTCCGTTCCCCCCCCCCCCCTGCACGGATATAACACGGTCGTCTCAAAAATCCGCCCCCCCCCCGGGTGTTTACGGTTAAACGGCGACTAAAAAGAAATCCTCCCCGTCCCCCTCCCCTCACAAGAGCAGGAAGCTCCGTTCAGCCTAGTCTGGGCTGGTTGGGGTCGGCGTGCCACTGTCCGGAGCGCTTGTCTAGTGAACTTACTGCTTTGTTCGTGTTTCCTGGGGCTCTTCTGCGGCGCGCAGGGCTTCCCGATGCGCTAGGATGGTGCTCCGGCTGGAGGAGAGCTGGCCCTTGCTCGTAGGGAAGCGGTTCCTGAGCCTGTCCGAGGAGGAGAACAACGGCCCGTGGGAGACGGATCACGTCTCCGAATGGCCCTGGAAAGCTGGCAGAATCAGGGCCGTTTCGCACCCCGATGTTTCCAAACAGGACTTGAAGGTAAGTTCTATTTCTGTACCAGTTCTGGGGAGATGAGTGCATATGGTGACTTTTTTGCCTCTTAGAACACGCATAAGTTTCCATCTGTTTCTTAGAAATTGTTCTGGACTAAATCTGTCAAACTACTCATCTGTTTGAAAACAACCTATATGCTGATGTCTATATTTTTAATCTTCTGGAATGTTAAATACATGCACAAAATACCCCTCTAAATATTTCTGGGTTATCTGTCTCCTCCTACCACCTGGACAAAGTTTGTATTATATCCTACCTGTTAAGACACATTTCAGCACACTTCACTACTGCAGTTATAAATCTTGTTTCAGTGGTGAATATGCCTTCCTAGGACTACAGTAAATTTATAAGATTGAGGGGTGGGGTGATGCTTTTAATGTTGATAGTGGCTATTGTTGCAATACCTTAATATTTTCTTATTGATCCTGGTCGCTGGTATGATAAAGTAGTGTGGACACTTGCTATTCATGATTGTTAGGTGGTCATGAGTTTAGATGTTCTCACAATCGGATAACATCCCTATGGCAACTGTGACAATTACTTAAATGGCAGAATACTGGGAAGTATTAAATGTATTTTTAGCTTTCTTCTAATATAGTTTATTAGGTTGAAAGAAGGTGTTAACACCATATGACCAGATAGCTCTCTTTGGGGGACAGCTACTGTAGCACGTGAAGCATCTGCTAGTGACAGGACTACACAGTAGTAATGGAGTTTTATTGTGTGTAAATTTTATATTTTATATTCTACTTTTGACTTGATGGCATACTGCCTCTGCTGCGGTTACCTTCTTTCAGTTATATGGTTTTCCCTTGCTTTCTTAGTGGGAGACTCTGACTGCTTCTGATAATCTGAGGAAGTGTCCCTTTTTCCTTTCAAGGCAGTTACTAAATAGTTCTAATTGATTTATTTCTCTTTAGTGTCTAAACTTTGGGATTACGCGACAGACCAAACCTAAATTCCAAAGGGTGGCATTCTAGTCATATCTAGTGTGCTAGGGGTTGAGTTTTGCCCATATATGACATGTCAGAGGAGGTATCAAAGCCTTATATGGTGTGGGGAGGAGAAACTGCTGCAGAGTGCTCTCTGCTCAGCCCTCTCTGATAATAGAAAGGGAAAGGAGCAGGTGCCGCTGGGGATTTTGCAGAGCTTTACTGTGAGACCTGTAATTGGTTACAGCTCTGTTAGAAGAGATTAACTCTAATGCATTCTCCTCTCTCCAGAAGTGTTTAGTGTGAAAAGTGACCAGGATGGCAAGGGAGACAGTTGTAACCGCAAAGAGCTTTTGTACAAAAAAGCATACAACCCCACCACCAGTCTCAAAAGAAAAGAGAGAGAGGGGTAAAAGGAATTTATAGCAAAAGGTCCCAGAGTGATGGTGAACTGAAAAACCATGTTGAGGAACAGAGAGGTTTGAATTGCAGTGCTTAGTCTGTAGAGAGACATGGTGGGTGAGGTAATCTTTTATTGGGCCAATTTCTGTTGGTAAGAGATGAGCTTATGCACTGCTCTTCTTCAGGTCTGGGAAAGAGAGTCACAGCTGAATACAAGATGGAACAGATTTTATGTTTATGTTTAGCATAACTAGGTAACACATATCTCAAGGGACCATTTAAGGTGAAGTGGCCTGTTAACACCCCTCCAGTCATGAGGGGCGGGGGAAGAGAAAGGGGAGGTTGTTAGTGGGTTATAGATTGGATTTATAGTTTATAACGATGTCTCTGTTCAGTCCATGAGTTTTAGGCTACCTCTACACTATACAGACCTTACAGCGGCACCACTGTGCCGATACAGGTGTGCCATTGTAAGGTTTCCTGTGTAGCTGCTCTACGCAGGCGTGAGAGCTCTCCCGCTGGCATAATTAAACCACCCCCAATGAGCAGCAGTAGCTATGTCGCAGGAGAGCATCTCCCGCCCACGTAGTGCTGCCCACAACAACACTTTTGTCGGTCAGGGGTGTGGCTTTTTTCCCCATACCCCTGACCAATGTATGTTGTACCAACGAAAGTGCTAGTGTAGCAAAAGTTGTGCAGTGTAGCCGCTGTTTGTCGGCTCTCCTGCGGACAACACGCTGTTCACACTGGTACTTGTCACAGCAAAACTTTTGTCTTTTGGGGGTGGGAGGGTGTTTCAACACCTCTGAAAGACAAAAGTTTTGTCATTCAGTTGCCAGTGTAGACCCAGCCTTAGTGTCTAGCTGCCTTGCCCCTCAAGCCCCATGTAGACCTGCCCTAAGTGAAACAATGTTAAACTAATCCAATTTTCTCATAAGATTTAATGTAAATGTGGGGTGGGGGGGAATTAGGTTCCAAGGAAATATTTTTGGGGCAGACAAAAGGCATTATATATTGTACGGTACTGTACTGTGGTGGGGAGGTGCCCCTGGCTTACCCCACACAGGCACAGCCCGCTGCAGACAATGAGGCAGGCAAGGATGCTAGGAAGCACCTTGCGCAGCAGCACCTTTCAACCCCCCCCCCCCCCCCAAAAAAAACCAAACAAACAGGTGCTGACTTTGCTGGGGGATGCTCCAGGCCTTCCTCTTCCCGTCCCCGCTCCACTCCAGGCCCGCCTCTTCCCACCCCCACTCCACCTCCTCTCCAGAACACACTGTGTCCCCGCTCCTCCCCCTTCCTCCCAGCGCTTTCCTGCTGCCAAACAGCTGTTTGGCAGTGCTTAGGACATTCTGGGAAGGAGGGGGAGGAGCAGAAACGTGGTGCTTCCCCCTCCCACCAGTGGTGGATTTAAAGTTAGTGGGGTCCTGTGCTCAGTTTCATTTTCATTCTCTCTTCTCTCCTCCTCCCTCTTCCCCCCCCCCGCCCCTGTTTTTCATTCTTTTTTTTTTTTTTCTCCATTCTCCTCCTGGGGCTCAGGGCTGGGGATGCAGGGTCTGGGAGGGAGTTACTGTGGGAGGGTGCTCAGGGTGGGGTGCAGAAGGTGCAGAGCACTTACCTGGGGCAGCTCCTGTTTGGCGCAGGAGGCAGCGCGGCACCACTCCCCAGCAGGTAGGGCCACCCGGAACGCAGGGGCTTTAGGGGCTGCAGGGCCCTGGGCTAAGGGGGCCCCGGGGCCCTGGCCTGCAGCTCTAAAGCCCCTTTCAGAATGCGGCCCTGCAAGCATGGGCCAGAGGACTTAGGAGGAGCAGGGTCAGCCGCTGGCTGCGCGGCCGGAGAGAAGCTCCCTACCTCCCAGAAAGTCCTAAGTGGGGGGAGGGGGGTGGGAGAGAAGAGGAACTTGTGCAGTACTCCCTTGTAAAGTCAGCCAAACGACATTATAAGGGAGCATTGCGCAACTTTAAATGAGCATGTTCCCTAATGGAGCAGCGACGTAAATTCAAAACAGTGTTAAGCGGGAGGACGTTAAGTGAGAAGTTACTATACCTTGCATGTTGTCAGATACTGTGGCGATTGGGCATGTAAAAACCTATATGGAGTGCAACTTGTAAACAGGCATGAAATGACATCCCAAAACCAGTTAATCAAGCTACCATGTTCTCCTCACTCAAAAGTGAGGAATACTTTGTAAATTTTTTTTATTTAATGGATCCCCAAGATGTGCACAAAATAAAAACGGTAATCCGATCATTTAACTTTATTGCTGCAAATGTTAACTATCTTTTCCCCACTCTTTTTGTCACCCTCTTCTTGCAATACATGCAAAATTTAAGCTCCTCTGTGCAGAGACTGATCTTTTCATAGTTTCTGTAAAGCAGCTAACACATTTTGGTGTTGTAAAAATAGAAATTGAAAATTGAATGATGTTCTGACATGGTATTAAAAAAATACCTACATTTTAACAGTCTTTTTTTCTGCATTAAGATAATCATTGTTTAAACTCTCAGCAGCAGTAGTGGAGTTGTTGAAATACGTTAATTTAAAATTATAATCTGGCTCAGTGTGGAGATGGATAAGTGGTTTAAAAGGCTGGAATTTTATTGTTAAAGATGTTGCATAACATTGACTAGATTAGAATTTGTTTACTAGTTTTTAGTTTAAAAATAGAGCAGTGTAACTATTGTATAGTAATTGCTTCATTGTGTGACAAAAATGCAATAATTGGACATTTTAGTAAGAACAAGTAATTAAACTTGATTGTTGGATAAGGTAAAAAAAAAAGTGTGGCGTTCTCCTCAATGCAGCCCAGAACTGTAAGCCACTGAGTTACTCTTCTGCCTTAGCAAAAGTGAACTTTGCTGGAGATTAGACTGTTTGTTCCCTGCCACACCAAGGAATTGTAGCAGCAGCTCATGCCCTTTTGGCCAAGCGGAGCCACTGTTCACAGGCTCATAGGGTGCTGTTTCCTATGTCCCCTAAGTGATGGATAAATAGAATGTATTTTTGCTGCCCCTTATATTTTCCAAAGTCCAGTGTCTTTGTCTCAGGAAGATTTCCTGGGGGTGCAGATTGGTAAATCCAAATTCCTTTGTCTAGGGTAGATTTGATATATTCCCTATTTTCAAAACACATGTTAAGAACACATTTTACACACACACACACACACACACACACACACCCCTTTATACAGTAGAACCTCAGAGTTAAGAACTGATCAGTCAACAACACTTCATAGTAAAGTTTCAATGTTGTATTAAGTCAGTGTTCAGTTGTAAACTTTTGAAAGAGAAACTGTTTTGTTCAGAGTTACGAACATTTGAGTTATGAATAACCTCCATTCCCAAGGTGTTTGTAACTCTGAGGTTCTGCTATATACAACTTGTACATACATCACACAATGGTATTCCTGACCAGCATGTCTCCAGTTTATATATATGATATGTTACATTTTGGATACATATTATGACAAAAGTGTCATGGGGTAGTGGCTGAGTCAGGCATGATTATGAATTGCAGTATAGTGGGCTCCAAAGGGTTCTTAGGGTCACCAAAAAGTTCTCTTTAGAGAGAAAGAAGAGAGAGACCGAGACAAGTGCTATTAAACAACAATCTGATGGTCATGTCCTAGATTTTTAACTTCTTTCCCATTCCTCTAGGTATGTGTGGAGTTTGATGGTGAGTCATGGGAGAAAAGAAGATGGATGGAGGTCTACAACCATAAAATGAGAGGATTTCTAGTAGAGCAAAAATTGGTACTTGCTGAACGAAAATCTCAAGCCAACTCTACAGATACAGTTCAGTGGCCTGCAATGGCAAGTATACAAATTGGTCTGGTCAACTTCACTTCAGTATTTGATCTGTGAAGGCGGTATTTCCTAGTTCCTTGTTTGGTAGGCTTTTGATCACATTAAAAATTTAAATTCTGTAGTCCAACAAAATTAGCATTTACTGTTTTAAAAACAGCTAATCTAAATATGTTAGACACATTTATTAAAACAAGACACAATCCAGCTTCACCAAAATGGTTGAATGCTTTTTTGTGTGTGTTGCCCTCTTTATGCACCCATGTGGGAAATCTGAAATTGTACTAAAGCTTAGTTCTGTAGTCATGGATAGGCAGGGTCTCTAAGCATTTGAAGGCAGTATTTTCCATTCTTGTGTTGAAGGGATGCCTTGTACTTCCCTATAGTGGGACTCTGACAATTGCTAGGACAGTGTTTTGGAGTGGGAGAGGTGTTTCAAATCCTTTTCCCTTCTCTAATTTCCCATGTGTACTACTTTGAAGGGGTTGTGGTGGGAGATGGAAAGGTGATCAGGCATTGAAGATGCATGTTCCTTCAAGCCTTTCTTTTGTCCTAAATTTCTCATTTTACTGTCCTATGGTTCAGTGCTCTGTAAATTTTCAATTCTTGTTCCCATGTGATAGTTGCCTGCTTTGGGTCATTTTGTGAGGATTGAACCCTGGATCTCATGCACTCAAAAGCATGAGTTTTATTTAACTGCTTGAACCAATGGACAGAAATCTCCCTTAGGTAGCAGCTGTAGCAGACTGATTACTGACTGGTCCACATAAAGTGTTGGAGATCGTGAAAGGCCATTTTTCTGGTAATATGCAGTTACCCAGTATAGATTTATTTTACTTTTTAAATTCTTATACTGCCCTGGTATCCAAGTGTCTGGAAAACTGAATATATCATCCAGTTTTCAATCTGTAGTGAAGTATGGTGGAGAGGAGTTCAATAAGCTGAACTGTTGGTATACTAGTGAAAAGTACTAGTGTCATTGGATTACAGTTCTGTCACACTTTAGGAGTTGTATGTCCTGGAGTCCTTTGACTTCCTTAGATGGAAGAGAGTGACTATTTTTACTGATACAGGTGCAGTATAGAACATTCTGTTATACAGATCAGAATAAACTACTAGGCTTACTTGCAGCATTAAGTTGTTCTTATGTAGCCAAACAACCAATGGGTGTTTGTTTTGGTTATGCAAATTAATTCAGCTTTTTTTAGCTCAGTTTTGATTAGACTGCTGAGATTAGCATTATTTATTTAAAAATCTGCTTGTGTGTAAATTGGAAATACAGTCACACAGTACTGGGGAAGTCTGCTTTTTCACTTGTTTTTTTGAATTCTTGGATTAATGTTGGAATAAATACTACAGATACATTATACATATTTTCATAGTGGTGGTACTGGAAACAAAATCTAAATTCTTAAACTTTTTGGACTACAGAGCATCAAATGGGAAGTACAGCCCTTACATGTATATGAATGCATTGTATAGCCTGGACACTTATTTATTCAGTAAATACATTTAGGTATATAGTCTTTTCTATTATGTATTTTAGGTACACAGTGTAAAAAAAAATCATAAGTCACTTTAAAAAAGAATGCTATAGAGTTTTAAGGCACAGTACTATAATCTGCCTTGCAGGACTGTTGGTTAATACTTGTAAACAACTTTGATCATGAAAAGTGTGCAATAAATAGTAAGTAATTGTATACACCTCTACCCCGATATAATGCGGCCTGATATAACATGAATTCGGATATAACGTGGTAAAGCAGCGCTCCAAGGGGGCAGGGCTGCGGACTCCGGCGGATCAAAGCAAGTTTTATAGGTGAAACCGTGTTATATCAGATTTTTTTGGCTCCCGAGGACAGCGTTATATCTGGGTAGAGGTGTATTTAAAAATGATAGGCCAGACCTCACCTAAATTTAAATTTACTCTTAAATTCACAATTTAGTTTTGGAAACTTATGGTACCTACAGTATTGTCTTTGTTCCATGCATTAAGCTTGCTAACATCAGTATCAGTGAAATGCAAACATCATTCTTGGATGTGTTCTGATGTCCAAACAAGGAAATAAAAATGCCATTGTGAC
The DNA here is from genome assembly GCF_013100865.1 of Trachemys scripta elegans. Classification (NCBI taxonomy): domain Eukaryota; kingdom Metazoa; phylum Chordata; order Testudines; family Emydidae; genus Trachemys; species Trachemys scripta. Next base: position 126,161,345 of record NC_048302.1, read on the forward strand.
AGGATACTATTTGTAGCACCCTAGTCACTGAGGTTGCTGCAGTGCTGGGAAGATTGCAAGCTTATATGAAATCAATTAACCGGTTTCTATTGGGATTACTGAGACCTGGGGGTAATTGGCTCAATAATTGGGAGGAGGTATATAGATTTGGGAGCAGGGCTTTGGAGCGGAGCCCAGAGCTGGAGCGCGGAGCAGCTCCGGAGCAGTGGAGCTGCAGGATTTTGCCTGGAGCTGGAGCGGAGCCGAAGCACAGCTCCAAAGCCATGTTTGGGAGGAAGTACTGTGGGGCTCAGAGAATGAGTTTGGGGGCAGGGGAGGTCGTCATCTCCTGCTGTATACCTGTGAGTCCTTCTGTTATGCTTTGAAATTGAAGATTAAAAAGCACCTGTGGTAAAAGGGAAACAGCCCTTCTGTGTTCCTGGATAGGAGACCAGAAGAACAGGATAGGCAACTATGTATGGCAGATGTAAATGGATGCCCTGTGTCAGCCATGTTAGTTCCATCTTTATTCAAAATACAGGGGCAAAACACATACCAAATGAAAAAGGACAATAAGCAGGAAAAGTACTATTTCTAAAATGCTTGCTCTTGTCTTTCAGGTTTATAAATCCGTATTGGACAAGGCTGGTTTAGGATCCGTGGTTTCTGTACGCTTTCTTGGTGAAGAGAGATGTGTGTTTCTTTCTAAAGATCTTTTGAAGCCTATTCAGGTAACTTTATTTGGAATATCTTGCATACAATGGGAGGGATCAAGCCATATTTTGTCTAGTGTTCACTGCTGAAACATTAAGTGAAAATTTGAAGCATGTCCACATTGCTACAGCTCATGAAAATCTGTCCTTAATACTGTGTGTTGTGTTAAAAACCTGATGATTGTAGCTCAACATGTAGCCATATAAGAGAGGTTGGTGTAGGAATAACCTTAGGCTTCTAGCTTTTCAGGTTGATGAACCATTGGTATGTCATGATAGTAAAATGGGAGGTTTTTGCCATATGGCCAATTGACTTATGAACATGATTTCCATTAGCATTGAAGGAGTTGTGTGCATATATAGAAGGTAGAATAGATAATAAATCTTACTATGAAATAGAAACGCTCCATGACAGTTTTGGATAGGAAGTGGTGAAGAATATTTTATCCATTTGAAACTACAGGTGAACTTTTAATTAGAACTGTGTGGAGAACAGTAATTCCGTTTCATGGAGGATTTCAAACTTTGGTTTCATTCCAACTTGAAATTTCTGGTTTTCATTCCAAAACGGAAACCAAATTTTTTTTTGATAATATGCAAATTAAATTGTGCCTGGAGGGCTTATGGGAAGCAGAGAGCCTGGGAGTGTTGGGTCCCAGCTCAGCTGGGGCTTCAGAGTCCTGATTCCCCTTCAGCTCTGAGAGTACTTGCCGAGCTTTGGAATTGGGAGCTAGGGCTTTTGACTCCCCATCAGCCCGCCAAGCAATCTGACAGGAAACCAGGCAGGTTTCTATCAAAGCTTTGTTCGAAGTCTAACTGTTTCAGAAACATCTTGATGAATCTTCATTCTCTGACCAGCTCTGCTTTTAATCTGGCAGAATGTACTTGAGTTGGCTTTTGTGCAGAACATAACTATAACAGAGTGCCATGGAATTTTCAATAGATGCTTTGGAACTGTATTTCAGATCTCATTTTAAGGTGGTATTAATAGTTGCTGGGCTGATATGCTGGCTGGATGATGAGGGCATCTAAATTAATGGGGAGGTAATTCAGAGCATAAAAAGATGGGAGCTTCACAGTATAACCTCTTGCTGTTGAACATGCTTCTGTTGGAAAAGCTTTTTTTTTTTTTTTTTTAATTATACATTTAGTTCTCTTGGCAACTATTTATATTGAATGCTTTCATCCTAATAGGATATGGACAGTCTGAGACTCTCTCTTACGGATGATCAGAATGTTAATGAAGAAATTCAAGTTTTGATTATGAAACATCTAGACGAAAACCAGTTGCTGCAAGGTATGAGATTGCCATCCAGTGGAAAGATACTGGAGGTCACTGCACGGGTGGTATTTACAGTATCACCTGTTAGCAAAAAATCCATTTTTAATTTTTCTCCCCAATAGTCTTTCCTTGCCTAGAAGAATGTTGGGTAGTCTACTGTCTCATCACCTCTCCCAAAACAATTTTATAGATTTGCTGTCCACCATCCATAATGAAATACTCCAAAATGGGCAGAATTAGAAACTAGGACTCTTAAAAAATGGCTGGCTAACATCAGGCATCTAAAAGGTCATCTGATTTTCAGCGGTGCGGAGCACTCAGCAGTTCCCATTAAATTCGATGGGAGCTGCTAAGTGCTCAGTACGTCTGAAAATCCAGTGACTTATTTAGGTGCCTGACTTTAGCCACCCACTTTTTTTAAGAAAAACACAAAGTCTTAACCTTCGCTATTCTGTAGCTCAATAGAAAGGTGTTGGAGACTTATTAGGAACTTCTGATCAAGTTAAAATTTATTCATAGTGCAGCTCACCAACCGTAATCTCTTGTTGGCTTCCTATAAGTCTTGTAACAAAAAGTTTGTGTCCAGTGGAAATGATCTACTTCTGGGTAGGAAACTAGTATAGTGGAGTAAGTAACATGGCAACTCTTTCAAGAGTGGCAATAAAAGCGAGCAAGAACTCCACAAATCAGACACTGAGGGCTCAAGTTCCTGGTCCAACTGAGCTGTGCTTGCTGTTTTTATGACTCCTGGATTCTGAGGTCGGCATGGCTCCCAGTGTGTATTATAGCAGCAGAAAGGCCTCGATAAGCTGTTCCAGCAAAAGGAATAACCAGAATGTGGAGGTATTCTGGCCGCACTCCTTTTTCCTAGCCATGTCAGGGGTCAAGAGGGAGGCATATGAAAGCTACATTGGTACTTTGCTTGTTGTCTTCCAGTGCTATTTATTTATTTTCTGGTGTATAGTGCTACTGGCTAGTTAGCGTTGATACATGGCTATGTAATGAAAGTTAACATAATGTGTGTGCCCTCATGTTCCAACTCTCTGAAGTATGTGGTTTTTTTTGTTTGTTTGTTTTGTTTTAAGGTGGTAAGAATGTAATTGGTTCAAAAGTAAGGATTTATAGCTTGGATCCATCTACCCAGTGGTTCACAGCAACTGTTGTAAATGGTAATCCAACTACAAGGACTCTGGAAGTCAACTGTCAGGAGGTAAAGAAGCAACTGATGCAACATGGGTAGATAAAAAGAATTAAAACACCTTCCTTGTATCTAGGTAATTCTATCCTTGCTTTTCCATAGTAGGGTTAACCAGCTGGAATAATACCTTGTATTTTATGTCATGCTTCATTCCGAAGGATCCTAGAGCACTTTATACTGCATGCACAGTGCCACTGATGTGCGTGAAAGGATAGCAAATGGCTCACTGCGCACTAGTAGGAGAGCAGAGGTTTGGGATTTTCTCTTTTGGCCCAACAATTGGGGAAACCTCTATTCTAGCATCTCTGTGTGTACAGAGTTTGCAGCACCATGTCTTGGAGACTGCCTTCTGAAAATGTATGCATACAATTTATCTAACTTGGAATGGAGGATTGAGTCATCCTTAAGATTTTAACTTGAAGTTCCACAGGGTGGAGGTTTTTTCAGACCAGAAGCTTACTCTTGCTCCATAGTTAGAGTATCATACTTCTGTTTTTGTTTTTTAAAACTGCTTTATTTGTCTCCCTTGAGGTGTGAAAATAGTAAATATCTAATCTAAAACTTCTTACACAGATTGTCTTTTTAAAAAAGCTTACTCCATTTTCCCTTAAGATTCCAGCTTTAAAAACTCTTGATCCAGAATTGATTCATGTTGAAATCCTACATGACAGCAATGAAAAGTGTGGTAAGACTTTTTATTTATTGGCCTTTTGCTGTTTTGAAGTAATTTTCGATGGTGGAAACTAATTTAATCACTTTCAATGTTTCAGGCAAATCTAAGAGAAATGGGGGTATGAAAAGAAGATCATCTGATGATAAAGGAAATGTTGATGCCAAACATACAAAATCCTGCTCTGAGGTAACTATGGCTTATTTTCACTATTGTAACAGTATATTTGTCATTGAGCTGTTGAGGAGGAGGACTACATGGCCTCAATTTACTGACCCACTATGCTATGCCTAAGCTTAGAATGCTACAGGTGCTGTAGTGCTTCAGTTTAGATACTTACTATAGCAACTGAAGGGATGCTTCTGTCACTGTAGGTAATTCACCTCCCTGAGAGACAGTAGCTAGGTTGACAGAAGAATTTTTCCATCGTTCTACCGTTGTCTATGCTGGGGGTTCGGTTGACTTGCCTGTCTCAGAGGTATGGATTTTTTCACACCCCTGAGTGGTCTGTAACTTTTCAGAAGCGTGAGCGCGAGGCTGCTCTACACTATGCTAGCCCAGACATGGGTTTAGTACTCTACTAGAAGACAGAGGACAATATAATTGAGCCTTTGGGTGAGATCACTTTCTCATTCGTAAAAGGAGTTTGGGAGTAGACAATCTTGTGGGTGTCATTTTCCGGTGTGCAGACTTTTCTTTCTGGCTATATAGAGGGATTTAAAAATCAGGGTTTCTCTAGCTTAGAAAAATATCTAGGAAAAGCGAAAAATTCAATGGTAACTTTACCCTGTAACTTACCTGCCTGACTGCTCAGAGATCTTTTGCTACCAGACAGGAGTGCACCAGTCTTGCAGAGATATCGTATGTTTTTCTGCAAAGGGAGAATCTGGCAGTTTTTCTAATATGTTCATGTTTTTCTGAGCCAAGTGCATTTGAGTGGTCCACCAAGCCTGGCTAAGATCCAAGAAAGCTGTCTCGAAAGCCAAAGGCCTGGGTGATTTGGATATGGAGAATAATTGTGTAGCTAGAGAACAGCCCTTCAAATGATCATGTGATTTAGCCTCATCAGATCTAGTTGTTTTTTGTGGAGGAGGGAGGGGCCTTCTGGGAGATCCAGGGGTTCTCTGTGCCATCTTGCTTTTGTGCATAGTCCCGTTACTGTATCCATGAGTCAGTCCTTTGTCAAGCCAGCTACATAGGTCCATTTCATGGTCAGGCACTCGTAGTAGACTTCTAAAGTACAGTAGTGATATCAGAGTTCGGGGTAGTTAACCTGGGTTCCTGTAAGGCAGGGGTAGTCAGTTATTTTTTTGTCCAGGTCCAAATTTCTTGGTCAAGGTATAGTGAAGGTCCAGAGTCCCGAGAAACACTTTTTTTTTTTTTTTTATCACTGTAATAATGATAATGAGTAAATAAAAAGATCTTGCAGTCTGGTCAAAAGCATCTGGCGGTTCAAATTTGGCCCACAGTCTGCCTATTGACTGCCCCTGCTATAAGATGTCCAGCATTCTATCTGAGCACCCAGGGCCGCCCAGAGGATTCAGGGGGCCCTGCGGCAAAGCGGGGAGCTGCGGCGCTTGTACTCACCTGGCGGCAGTCCGGGTCTTTGGCAGCATTTTGGTGGGGGGGGGGGGGCCCTTCAGTTGCTCCGCGTCTTCGGCAGCACTGAAGGGCCCCCTGCCGCCAAAATGCCGCCGCAGACCCGGAGCGACTGAAGGGCCCCCCGCTGCTGAAATGCTGCTGAAGACCTGGACCGCCGCCGGGCCAGGGCTCGCGGGGCCCCTGCAGGGCCTGGGGCAAATTGTGAGTGCCTATGAGCACTTCCAAAAAGCGTGCAAGCTGACTTTCTTTTCTTTCCAGTCAGCAATAACTGAGCTGTTTATCTTTTTAAATGTGGTGGTGTGGGAAGTATAGATCAAAGAACTGGGTTTTGTATTTTGCTCATAAGGTGAGTAAGACTGTCCCGACGATTTCTGGGATTGCGCTCAAGATTCAAGGGCCATTTTCTGAGAGCGCATGAGTTTTAGGCTATGTCTACTATTTTAAAATGTTACAGCTGCACTGCCGTAGTGCTTCAGTGTAGACACTTACTACTGTGACAGAAGGGGTTATCCTGTCACTGTAGGTAATCCACCTCCTTGAGAGGTGATAGATACATCAATGGAAGAATTCTTCCATTTCAGGTAGTGCTGTCTACACTGGGAGCTGAGTCGGCTTAACTGTGTCTCTCGGGGTGTGAATATTAATTGCTTTAGAGGAAAATTAGCTGTGGCATGTCAGCTGGCAGTTATCTGAAATACTTTTCTAGTCTCCTTTCGAAGTTTCTTCTAACTTCTTAATACATTATCCATTTTTCTGAAATACTTGTGTGCTGTGGGTTGCAGAGATGTAACATGAGATACTGTTGTAACAACAAGGGGGCAGGAACACAAGCCAAAATGGGAAAGGACAAGGTAAAGAATATGTAGATGTATTAAAGTCAGCAGGGCCTGACAAAATTCATCCTAGAGTGCTTCAGCTAGTTCCTGAAATGATCTTGGAACCATTAGTGATTATTCGAGAACTCATGGAGGGTACATTTGGTCCCACAGGATTGGAGAAGGGCAAACATAGTACTTAGTGTCGTCTTTACTCCCCTTTTTAAAGGTAAGTCTAATTTGTATACCTGGAAAGATACTAAAACAACTTTTTAAACAATAGACTTGTTAGCACCTAGATGATGATAGGGTTATAAGGAATAGCCAGCATGGATTTGTCAAGAACAAATCATGCTAAACCAACCTAATTTCCTCCTTTGACAGGATTACTGGTCTATTGGATAGGGAGGAAATGGTAGATGAGACATATCTTGATTCTAGTAAGGCTCTTGACACAGTGCTACATGACATTCCCATGAGCAATTTAGGGAAATGTGGTCTAGATTAATTTACCATATGGCAGGTGTATAAGTGAAAGACCGTACTTAAGAGTAGTCATCACTGGTTTGCTGTCGAAATAAGAGGGCTGCTAGTGTGGTTCTGCACAGGTCAGTCTTGGGTCTAGTACTAGTCAATATTTTCACTAATGACTTGGAAAATGAAGTGGAGAGTATATTTATAAAATATATAGACAACACCAAGCTGGCAGGGTTGCTGGCACTTTGGAGTATAGGATTAGAATTCAAAAAGACCTTGACAAATTGGAGAATTGGTCTGAAATCAACTGATTAAACCAATAAGGACAAATGCAAAGTACTTCACTTAGGAAGAAAAATTGAAATGCACAACTTCAAAATGGGGAATAACTGGTTAGGTGGTGTCAAGTATCAGAGGGATAGCCGTGTTAGTCTGGATCTGTAAAAAAAACGACAGAGTCCTGTGGCACCTTATAGACTAACAGACGTAATGGAGCATAAGCTCTTGTGGGCAAATACTCACTTCGTCAGATGCATGGTTAGGTGGTGGTACTGCTGAAAAGGATCTGGGGGGTATAATGGATCACCAGTTGAATATGAGTCGTCAAAGTAGTGCAGTTGGAAAAAAGGCAAATATAATTCTCTGGCATAGAAACAGGAGTGTCATATATATGACACAGGTGGCAATTTTCCTGCTGTAGTTTGGCACTGCTGAGGCTTCAGCTGGAGTATTGTTTGCTTCTGGGCACCTCGCTTTAGGAAAGATGTGGACAAATTGGAGAGAGTCCAGAGCACAGCAACAAAAATTATAAACAATTTAGAAACCCTGACCTGTGAGGAAAATGGTTTTGGTTTTTTGTTTTGTGTTTGGGTGGGTGGGTGGGGGGGTTTAGTCTTGAGAAAACAGGACTGAGGGGGGACTTGATAAGTCTTCAAATACATGAAAGGCTCTTATAGGGCTTGTCTACACTAGCAAGTTTTGTCAATGGAAACTAATGTCAACACGAAAAAATCGACAAAAGCAAAGTCGCCAAAGCAAGTCTACATTTGCTCCCTCTGTCAACAGCTCGTGCCCACACTCGGGGCACCATTGTCAACAGTGTGAGCAATGCACTGTTGGTATGTATCCTGGCGACACCATCTGTACCATCATGCACCGCTTTGTGTTCCCGTGTTGCAATCGCTGTGTGGAAGCTGGCAAATCCAGACTGCTACCGCTCAGATGCGGATCAATTTGGAGTGGGGAAGTCCACTGTTGGGGCTGTATTACTCCAAGTGTGCAGGGCAATAAATTGCATCCTGTTGTAGAGGACCGTGACTCTGGGAAATGTGCATGGAATAGTGGATGGCTTTCCCTAACTGGCAGGGTAATTGATGGCACACACATTCCAATTTTAGCACCAGACCACCTTGCCTCAGAATACATCAGTAGGAAGGGATACTTCTCCATGGTGTTGCAGGTGCTTGTGGATCACCAGGAGCGTTTCACAGACATCAGTGCAGGCTGGTCTGGAAAAGTGCATGACGCACACATCTCCTTTATCTTTGCTCTGCACTGCTGTGTCCCGATCATAGCCCTTTTCGCACAAGCCTCGAGAAATTTGCCCATATGTGTCGTGATACCTACAGGTCAATCGCAGCTGTGACTGAATAGACTCCTCTCCCTATATACTGATCAGATCCATCAGCTCAGCGGTGGTACAAGCAGGAGCGCGTTTGGTGCGATAGCCAGCCATGCTCACCTGGGAAGTCAGCAAGCAGGAAATAAAATTTTTAAAATTCCTGGGACTTTCAAGGGGCTGGGGCAGATGGGCAGCGGAGTTCAAACACCTGACCAGAGCGGCAGCGTGGGAATTCTGGGACACTTTCTGGAGGCCAATAACATCGAAAAAATAAGGCATGATGTCTACACTGGCTGTTTATTGACAATAAAGGAAGGGGAAAAGACAGAAATCTCTCACAGGGGTGCAAGTTTTTTTTTTGTCGCCAAAAGGCAGTTTTTGGCAACAAAACTTGCCAGTGTAGACAAGCCCATAAAGAGAATGGTGATCAGTTGTTCTCCATGGTCATTGCAGGTAGGACAAGGAGTAATGGGCTTAATCTGCAGGAAGGGAGATTTAGATATTATTAAAAACTTTCTAACTATGTAAGGATAGTTAAACTCTGGAATAGGCTTCCAAAGGAAGACCTTGTCCAATCTGTTCTTAAAAACCTCCAAACATGGTTTAGGTTTACTTGAGGCTGCCTCAGTGCAGGGGGCTGGACTTGATGACTTATTGAGGTCCTTTCCAGCCCTGTGTTTCTATGATTCTACAACATTCATTTTCTGGGGGAAATTCATCTTAATAGATTTCAAAAGATTCCTTGACCTTTTTCTACTTTGTGAATTGCAAGAATAATGGTTTAAAAGTTGAGAGTTTATTATGGGGTCAGATACCCCTAAGAACATATATTGGGAAGAGCATATGATGTATGTTGTATTTTTATTTAAGTGGTTGTGGTAGAGTCATAGAAGCGATACATTTTTCTCATGTGTTGGCTTTGAATTTTTCTATTGACTTTGACATCTGTTTCAGGCATCACAAAGTTTGAGTCACGTGCAGTCAGTACCAACGGTGTTTGGTGAAACATTGCTAGGGTGTACACCTGCAACCCCTACTAGCAAAGACTTCAGGCACCAGGGCATGCCTCAGCCAGCTAACTCACCTCCTAACCTTGGTGCAGAAACTCCTCAGGGGTAAGTGGTGTTTTTTTTTTTTTGAGGGGTGGGTGTTAATCTGTGGTGGAAAATATAGCAGAATAATGAATTACTTTATACAAAGTAGAATAGACTAATGGTGTGGGTTTTTGTTTGTTTGTTTGTTTTTTGTTTTTCTTTTTTTTAAAGAAATCATGGTAACTAAGTTTCTCTCTGCCCTCCCCCTTCCTCCCCCACCCCCCGCCACTATTGGTGTGGGTGAGCAGTATCTGGCTGATTTTTGTCAATTGCCCTGAATATATAAATTACCTCTTGGTTGTATTCCTGCCACTTTCTGTTGACTTAGCTTGTGACCTTAAGGAAATTGTTTAACCATCCAGTGCCTCTATTTATCCATCTGTAAAGTGGTGGATAATGCCTGAATATATTTTGTAGCTTAATTGCTTTTAAATTACTTGGTGTGTCTTAGACTTTAAAATGAAAAGCACCGAAGTATTTCCTACTAAGAGAAAGATAGGTATACTGTAACGTAGGGAGGGAGGTTAATTTACCTGCAGTTGATTCTTACAGTAAATAGAAATAGTGTTCTTGGCTTGTAGATGACTTTGACACCTTTAATTTCAGAACTGTCATGAGTTGCAAACAGGGCAAGGGGGGAGTTTTTAAAATGAACTTATGTTCATTCTGCCCTTCTCCAATGGCACAAGTTACAATTTGGTCCACTTTTTGGGGGTGTTTGCATTTTATAAGGACAAGACTGGTGTAATAAAATATACTTCTATAACACTTACTTGTGTTTAAAATTCTTAAAACACTTTACAAATATCTTAATTTAATGAAGCTTCTAAATTCTCTTTTGACTTTAGGAAAGTATTATTCCTCTTTTGTTGATCAGGAAACTCAAGTATAGAATAGTTACATGAATTACCTATGGTCAGAGGAAGCCTGTGTAGAGCTTGAAATAGAATCCAGATTTTTCTGATTCAGTCAGCTGGTTAGCCACAAGACTATCCTTTATGATTCAATAGTGCAGGCTTCATAGGCTGTGTCTACACCGCAAGTCACTGGTGGCAAGTGGGTAGGGCATGTATAGTTACATGCTGCAGTGAAAAGCAGGCTGCGTCCACACTGCGGTGTGTAGCTACATGTCAGTGAAAAGGCTCTAGCATTCTATAGGTTGCTCAAAATAACACTGTAGGTGGGGGAGGCACTGCTTAGGCTTGTAAAGAGCGGTGTAGGGTAAGTACCCAGAGGGTTCAGGAATGTCTTTATGCAGTGCCTCACTGTCTATGTTGCTGTTTATACCCATACTAGGGGAACATGTAGTGTATGTACTTTACATACTGCCATAAGACTTAAGCACTGTATACACACCTTATGGGAGTTCTGTCTCATATCCAGAATGTTACTAACTTAACTACAAATGCAAATACAGCCTAATTGCCTTTATTTTTTGGAGGTGGGGGGAGGAGAAAGGAAAGCAGATTACACACAGGGAAGAAAACCTCTTGATTAATCAGTCATATCTATTTTCTGACAAATAATCTTACTTATGGTGGCCTGGCAGATCCAATATAGAGATGTGAAAGCAGCTAGATACAATTCTAGATTTGACCCATGCATCAAAAGAATTGTTGAAAGTTCTGTTTGTATTTGGGGGTGGGGATCTGGAATCTGAAAGGCTAAATCTATGGCATTTAGTTTGAAATATATGTAGACTGAGCAAAGTAGATCTGGAACACACAAAGATACTAAACATTCTTCCGAGTGTAACGGCACTTCAATCCTGATTTAGTGTTACAGTCATCAAGCTCTGCCCTGTCTCCCTGATTCTGTCACAATAGGAGAAGAGTACTTCCTATAGAAAATGTCATAGTAAACAAAAGGTTCTCTTAGAAGTGTTATTTAACATTCCATTATTCAAATTTAACCTATTATCCATGCTACAAAATTACCATAACTACTGAAAAAAAAAATTTCTTTTAAAGTCACTATGTGCATTTAACAGCACTCTCTGTGGAATCATTGTCACTGTTTTCCTATATAGATTTTTTTTTTTTTTTTTTTTTTTTTTTTTTTAAAAAGCTAAGACAAGAAAGTGCCAGTAGTTTGTCTAGTCTGGCCTCCTGTATATCACAGCCCTTTATTATTAGAGGAGCTTGGGTTGTTTAGTCTGACAAAGCGAAGGCTGAGGGGGGATATGATTGCTATCTTTAAATATATTAGAGGGGATAACACAAGGGAGGGAGAGGAATTATTCCAGCTTAGTACTAATGTGGACACGAGAACGAATGGATACAAACTGGCCGGGGGGAAGTTTAGGCTTGAAATTAGACGAAGGTTTCTGACCGTCAGAGGGGTGAAATATTGGAACGGCCTTCCGAGGGAAACGGTGGGGGCGACGGACCTGTCTGGTTTTAAGATTAAGTTGGATAAGTTTATGGAGGGAATGGTTTAATGATAAAACATAGTAGCCAAGGAAAACCAAGCAATGGTACGTGAATAGCATAATGGACAACAAGGGTCAGGCTAGAGACTCTTGCCTATATGCTTGGGGTATTACTGATCGCCATATTTGGGGTCGGGAAGGAATTTTCCTCCAGGGTAGATTGGCTGAGCCTCTGGAGGTTTTTCGCCTTCCTCCGTAGCATGGGGCAGGGATCACTAGCAGGAGGGTCTCAGCCGATTGAAGTCACTAAAACACAGGATTGGGGACTTCAACGGTAGAGTCCAGGGAAGGGTCTTGCGGCCTGCAGCATGCAGGGGGTCAGACCAGATGATCATGATGGTCCCTTCTGACCTTAAAGTCTATGAATCTATGAATCTTTAGTGTTCACTCATTTCCCTTTATTGAGGCCAATAACTTGTTTGACTTAAGCATAACTTGCATTTAGCTATTGATCATTTCCCCTGTTTATGCAGGTCTTTCACATAGCAACAGTGGGGAGAGAAACAGTATCTTTTTATAAGTACCTGTAACTTCTGGCTGGAAAGTACACAGTCATCAAGTTGGCACGAGGGGCCAGAAGGAACAGTAGCTGTAGTATCTGAAACTCCCCTGGTGTTTTTTAATTGATTGTGTCTCTCTTTAAGGTGTTTGGTATGTGAAACTTTTCTGAATTCTTAATCTTCACTCTGCTAGCATCCATGATTAACTTCCTATTTTACTTATGTAAACTCTGATTCCTATGAAAAGCTTGAGAGTTGATGCATTCAATTATGATTTGAGTTTCTCTTTAGGTCTTATTACTGTATTTTGTACATTTCAGCATTTGCAAAGAGAATTTACCAGAAGAACATCCTTCTTGTCTTAATCCTGCAGTTAAAATGTCAAAAGAAAATCTGACTGTCTTCCATAAAGCAGAGTTTCTATCTAAAGGACCAACTAAAAATCCTAAAGATCAGAGTAGTAACTATACCTCTTTGAAGACCTCAAGATCGCCAGCTTCGACTGACACACACAATGAAAAACAAAATGACTTGAAAAATTTCCACAAATCCTTTACCAAGCCAATGACAAACTTCCCAAAGGAGCATGTTCCTATAAAATCCATACAACATCTAGACAACTCTTCAAGAGTAACATCCAGGCTTAATGGCACATCAGAACTGCAGAAAATCTTGGATTGTAAACCCTCAACATCAGATGCTCCTGCTATCCTTTTCACTGGGCATGAGATTAAATTACAAAGCAGTTGTAACCAGAGCAGCTGCAAAGGAAACAAGGCAGAAAACTCCTTTTCTGTGTGTTCCTCAGTCAGAGGAAACTCAAATGAGATTTCATGTGAGAGAAATGAAAATGAAGGCGCTAGGGCTGGGAGCACCAATAAAGTCCACAACAATGGCAAGTATATCTGGAGCTGATATATCAACAGAGAATTATTGTGTATATAAAGTTGCTTAGACATTTCAGAAAAATGTGTTAATAGGATAAGGAATCTTGTGAAATTGCAGTCTTGATGTCTGAGTTAGTGAAACACCTATATTTCATTTCTAGAATAGGAACTGAAGGAGTATGACGGGGCTCCTAAAACTTGTACCCAATTTTCAGGTTATATATAAGAGTAAGTCTTGTGAAAAGATATTTAAGGTCGTGATAAGATTAGATATGCATATCATAAGGAAAAAATACTTTTTCATCATCGCAAATCTAATCCAAACCAAATTCTGTTAGGCTAAATTTGGGAAGAAGGGTTGCAAAAGTGAGTATAACTCACTCATACTCCATGGTATAATGGGACCAAACGCTGCAGCAACAATCCCTAAATTCTAAGGCAATGGTAATTTATTCTACCTTTCATTTCTGTCCCTCCACACACACTCATACGAGTCAAGCTCAGAGCTGAAAATAATTCGTTGACAAAATTAGTTGATGGGTTTTTTAGCTGTGCTTTCCAGGTGGTCCCCAGTTGCCACTCACTAGGGTCCTGCGATGTTCTTTAGAGGAACTTTTTTTCTCTTTCCCACTCCTATGTGTGCCAGAGAATGGGGAAGCTTGTAGCTGGATTCAGGGACTCAGCTCCATGGACCTGGGCTGCTGCACTGTCCTCCAGGCAGCTTAGAATCCAGCTCTGGTTCGCTGATCCCCTGCTGCCTGGCTTTGTGGAACAGGTCATGTAGCATACACTGTGACTCAATTCTCTATCTTGTGGGTAAAGATGCAAAACAAGCAACAATTGCAGGTGGATCCCAGCTGGGCATGAAGTCGTGGGGGAGGGTGTCCTGAACACTGACTGCAGTAAAATATTAAATTCCGTAATGCTTTTGAAAAATGTCTGACTGCAGCAGCAGAATCATGGAGTCCACAGGGATCTCACTGAGATGAATGGGGCAATTTATATCTCTCAAAAATATTTCAGGCTCTTTGAAGACTCCAGAAGACATTGTTACATCAGTTTACACTCTGATCTTGTGTTCAAAGTTGCAGCTAGCTATTATGCCTGCAGAAACATGGTTTAAGACAGTGGCCCCCAACCTTTTTTGTCTGGCGGGTGCCAGACGACGAGCCACGGAGGACCGTGGCGGCGGACAAGCATCTGCTGAAATGTCGCCGACAAACAGCAACATCAATAGGCATCGCCGCTGAAAATCGGTGGCATTTCAGCGGCGACGCCTCTGGATGGCGCTGCTTGTCGGCGGCATTTCAGCGGATGCTTGTCCGCCGGCCAGTACGTGGGCACACTTAGAAGCCCCGGTGGGCGCCATGGCACCCACGGGCACCATGTTGGGGATCCCTGGTTTAAAAACAAACAAAAGCAAGCTGAGGTTCTGGAATGCAGTTGTGTGGGAAGGGGTAGATTGCATGGCTGTAACAAAAAATTGGGCCCTGACTATGAAAACTTCAAAAGAAGTTTATGCTCTGTAATAAGCAACCAACTTCAAAATATGTTAAGATTAATTTGAGGTATAGGGTGAAAAGTTAAAGTAACTTAACAAAAGCAGACATAGCCTTTAACAGAAATGCATAGGGTAAGCAAATGTGAGTCTGAGTGACTAGTTTTATTGTTTAACCTGCACTATTTTTTTTTTCTGCAGTAATTATTCACAGGTCAGTTTTGACAGATGCTTGTAAAGTTAAGAAGCTGCAGCAAAGTGGGGAAGCTTTTGTGCAGGATGGTTCCTGCAATAACATTGCACCTCACCTGCATAAGTGCAGGGAATGCCGCCTGGACAGCTACCGAAAAAACAAAGAGCAAAAAGACTCCACTGTCTTTTGCAGATTTTTTCACTTCAGGAGGTGAGAGCAATTTTGAAAATATGTAGATGTTGATATTCCCAGCTGTAAAAATAGATTTAAGATGACTCAATCAAAGACTTTGAAGGAAAAAGGGGGGGAAAAAAAAGTGCAGAGTGCTCAGTAGTCCATCTTTAGCCTCTCTTTTAAATCTTGGCCTACAATGGCTTGGAAATTGGCTGTAGGATAGATCCTACAGCCAATCACCTCTAAGTCACTGTTTCAAATGCATCTAAGATCAATTAATAACCTTGACAGCTGTCCAGTGGCTTAAGTAATAAACACTGTGTTCTCAGTATAGGATGGATTAATTTTAAATCAAGATAATTTAAATCACCAAGTGGAAAGTTTAATTAAAATCAGTGATTTAAATCAATGTTTCATTTTGTACTTCAGTTTTTTTCTAAAGAAAGGTGCATTCTTATTGGGTTGATTAGAACATGTTTATTTACAGTTTAAATAAAGCCTTTGCACTAGATTTGGTACATCTTTTTGCTACCTAGGAGGGTATGCTATAGCTAGAGTAAGTTTCCATGGATGAAGTCCTAAATATTCGTACTTGAGCCACTCAGAACTCGATTAGGGAGAAGCTATAAAATAGGAGTAAGAGACCACCCAGGTCAGCTCAATGGATGATCCTGAAGAGATGCATGATAGTGTCCTTGACCAAAACTTAATTTCCTGCCATTTTTATGCAGCATATTGAGCACCTGTTGGTTGTTACTTTTCCACCTCAGAAACAGCAGTCTTTCACTGAGATTTCATGGACAGAGTTTGTAAAGTAGCCCTATTAATGAACACTTTTAGGATGTGGCTTGTAAAGTTTTCTTTAATATATTGCTTTTTCTGTGTTTGTGTTTTTTCCCTTTAGATTTTCCCTACTGGTAAATCTAAATGCAAAACTTCTTGAAAGTAGATGTTCTTTTGTCTACTGACCTGCTTTCCAAGTTAACCAATAAAACATAATTATGGCTAAGTTTAAGATATTCAGTTTCCTGCTGTCTTGGGGTTTGAATCAAGTTTGAGCTGTGTACTACTAGTACAATGAAAAATCTTTGCTACAGCCCTAAAGTGCATGTCTCATATTGCAAATGCATTTAAGATTCTCACTAATTGGATTCTTTAGATTTCCTAGCTTAAAATGTTAAGAGCACAACAAAAACTGAATTTCTTCCTCCATGAGCAGGGTTTAATCATGATTAATTGACATAATAGAGAACACAATTTATCCTGATCTATACTAACAATTAAATCATATTCAGCATTGTCAGTTATCCTGTTAATTTCTTGCATGGTTGGATGCCAGTGCCTGGGTGACAGACTAGAACAGGTGGAAATGAACTAGTAGAGAACATTTGGGTTTTTTGTTTTTCTTATCCCCATCCTCTCTCCATCACAGGCTGTGGTTCAATAGACATGGACTGCTGCGTGAGGAAGGTTTCTTAACCCCGGACAAGTACGACTCTGAGGCTATCAGCTTGTGGCTGCCTTTAGCAAAAAACGTTGTGGGTCTAGATCTAGACACTGCAAAGTATATTCTAGCCAACATCGGAGACCATTTCTGCCGGCTGGTGATATCTGAAAAGGAGGTCATGTCCACAATAGAACCACACAGTAAGAGCAGCTCTTCTGAAATGTAAAATTTAGGACTTTTCACTCAATTTTTTCAAAATAGTTCTTCATAGCTTGTTTCCTGCATGCGAATTGATTGCATACATTTGGTGTTGCCATTTAAAAATCTTTATTAAATGTCCATTTTGATTCTTGGTGGTGAGAAGTAATAATATGTTTAAGCTTGTGGATGTGATGTTAAGCAACTCTGTACTTTGGACCCTTATCAGGATTCAGCTCTGCTAGTTTCTATGGTCCACATGAGTCTCATACACTGAATTGGCCTGACCTCTCCTCCCTTTCTAGAAAAAAGCTTGAAGTGCAGTTCTGTTACAGAAAGTGATGTAAAAATGGTACTTTTTCTACTTTACATATCTGCTGCCTGTGTATATTCAGTCAGATCTATTAACTTAGTGACAAAATAAGTTTTCATTGCTTTCTGTTCTTGGTAGCAATAGGGGGCTAACACAGTTGAGTGATATGGCTTCTGTTCCTTTTTGTGTATCCCGGGCCTTGTCTTGCTTCGATTGAAGTTGATAATAGAACTGTCATTGTCTTCAGTGGTGCAGGATTGAGCCCCAACAGAATTGTTTAAGTTCCAATCAGTTGCACCTTTTTGAAATGTCACTGATGGCAAAGGACTGAACAGGTGTTGTTGAAGGGATAATTAGCTTGCGGAATCTCTACTGGTGCAGATGTGCACGAGGGAAAGAACTCTGTTCAAATTTCTGAGTCCACGCTGAGATTACAGGGCTGACAGCTAGAAAAAACTATTCTTATTTTACCTTAAACTAAGCACACTTTTAAACAGAAACCATGAAGAGACAACAAATATGGAACCCTATGACATTTTATACTATTACTCCTCAGTGTAGAATTGCAGTTTAAGCAATGTCTTTTTCCTGTAGCTATAATTGTATAGCCAGAGGTGCAGCATGGTTTAAAGGAATGGCTGCATTGTTTCTGTTTATACGCATATATGTGCACATGTGAGCAAGGCAAGGTGGTAATATCCGAATGATTACTCTTTATTGTGCAACTTTGACAGCCTTGTTTGCCCTCTATCCACTAATCAGTCTTCCCAGGATATTTTTTTTACATTCAAAACCTTGAATAGATTCAAACCTGCCTCTGAAGTTTCCTCATTCTCCTCCAAACATGTAATTCTTCCTCTTAAAATTCTCCCTGAGATGGGGCAAGATTAATTCATGAGCCATTGGGAGATATTTTATACCTAAAGTAATTAATTATTTTAAAAGTACATTAATTGAAACCCATAGGGCTGCAAGTTAACTCTTTAACTTTGACTAGTCTGTCAATTACCACAGGACAAGTAGCCTGGAAACGTGCAGTTCGAGGAGTTCGAGAAATGTGTGATGTGTGTGACACCACGATATTCAACCTTCACTGGGTTTGCCCCAAGTGTGGCTTTGGAGTGTGTGTAGATTGTTACAGGATGAAAAAGAAAAGCATACATGATGGTGAGAATGTGTAGTTTCCCACTTTCTTAAAAATGACTTAAATTGTTGAACTATTATGTTAATGAATGGATAGGCTTATTGTAAAGCTCTTTTTATAAACTTGTATTCTGAAATTATTGAAAGACAAAGTGGCTATTCAGAGACTGAATGAACACATTAACTAGTCATTTAAAATGATTGTTTGCAGATGATGGAGCTGATACTTTCTCCTGGCTTAAATGTGTGAAGGGTCAGTTACATGAACCGGAGAACTTAATGCCTACACAGATAATTCCTGGAAAAGGTATTCTAATAATTGCTGTGGAAATGTGTGAACAGTACCAAGTGTTCTGTTGTTCACTTGTATAGGGCCTGATCCAATGCTTGTTGAATTAAAAAGATTCCACTGACTTCAGTGGGCATTGGATCTAGTCCAGAATGCTGCCCCCTGGACTAGGATAAAATAAAATGATTTGAGTAATAAAATTGTTCAGCCAGTTTACCAAGAGGCAGTGTTTAAAGACTAACTCTGCATTTTGTTTTGATGGTGTTACTTTCTGTACTTTAATATTAAATACTTTACACAAATATATTTTGATTTCTCTGAAAGTTAAATCTAATAAATAAAACATGAGTTAAACTGACGTATCACCATTCTGGAAATGCTTTTTCTCTTAACCATCTTTTAGATATGTAGTGTACTCCCATTGAATCTTGATAGTCTGTATGTTTAATTTTGATAATATGAGCTCATTACTGATTCTTCTCATTTAGCTCTCTATGATGTTGGTGACACTGTTCACTCCGTAAGAGCAAAGTGGGGAATAAAGGCAAACTGTCCTTGTGCGAATAAGCAGTTAAAGGCCCTATCAAAACCAATTCTGAAAGAGGATCCAAAACAGGTATTGCCACTGTCTCACACTATATGTACACCTAGTTTGAGAAACAACAATTGAGTCTGCTCAATGTTGGCCTGACTCTGCTCCCATTAAAGTCTCAGTGATGATTGATTTCAATGGGTATGGAGTTAGGCCAATACTAACGACTCCTGAAATCCTATCCTATGGATCTGTGCAATATTAATGTGTTCGCATATTCACTGATTCAACTTTCTTAAATATACTAGCAAAATGTTTAGGTGTCTATTTATAGGGACCCATTTTTTAAAATGTCCAATTCTTGAAAAGCACGGAGTGCTCTGTGGCTCTCATCGACTGACTGCTAAAGGAAAAGGAGGATTGTACTGAAGAAAAGATATTTTCAAGAAACTTCTAGACTGGAAGGGTGAGAGAATGTGGTGGGGTGCAGAAAGAGAACAGAGGAAATTCTTTGAGTCCTGGAGACTTAATGACAAAATAATGCAACAAAGTAGGTTAAATCTAGAGAAAATAAGCAGTTCAGAGGAAATACTAAATCTGTTTAAATTCCTAGAAGATATGAAAATGTTTCTTCAAGGATTCTCGTATGCCTTATGAAACTCCAGTAATGGAGTCTCTAACAAGAATTTTAGACTAACTAGATAACGAATAAGTCTTAATGGCTATAATATAAGAGATATTGGGTGTGGAGATAGCTTTCCTATAATTAAAATATAGCTTCTGTTTATGAAAACGTAACCATCTTGTAAACAAAATCCACAAAGCTAGTCTTTTTTTAATTACATTATACAATTTTAGTCTAGTTTTGAAGTATTCTATTGGTAAGTTTTAAACACTTACAGGTACTTGGGAATAAATGAAATGCTTCCCTTTTGGCAGTGCCCTTCTGAAAGTTGAGTAGTTTCCATACTACATATGAAATATTTAAATTGATCACGTTTTTATTGCTAATTGGACTTGTGAAACAATTCCCCCCCGTATGTTACTTGGTGGGGTTGATGCTAGCATTAGTCTTCCCCATCCCACCCCACCCCCAAGAAAAAAATTTACCAACGGCCAGCTCCACAAATGGTGTAAATCAGCATAGTTCCATGGATTTCAATGGGGTATCTGGCCTTTGGGTTTGAGGATGTGGTAGGCAGAAGACCATACTTAAATTATGGCTTCTGCAAGCAAGCAAGTATTAAAATTGGTCAGACTTTGGTTTTAAACTTAAAAGCGGTGTGAACTTAAAATTATTTTCGCCTTAATACTCTAGGGAAGTGTATTTGTTTTCTGTCGGGCCGGATAAGGTGATGTCCAAATCTTGGTGGGCCAAAGGGCTCCTCAGGTGTTTGCAAACTAGTGAAAGCGTGTCAATTATTGATTTGCTTTATGTTGCATAAGCAAATAATTAAGTGCCTGATTAAAAGTGTACCACTGTATGTTGAAGTGTATCAATAGGCTAACTTCCATGTGTTAAAATGTAAATGAAAAGTTTCTAAAATAAATGCAGGTGAAGTCCATTTATCTATATGGCTTGAGGGACATCCGATAACAGGGTATTCAGATAAAGGAAATTATATTTTTTAGCTGCAGTTTCACAGTGAAACTTTTTAGTCACTGATCTTAATGATACTCTATTGGGAGTGAAAGTTTTGCACCCAGCTGAAGTGGAAATGTTTGATATGCAGTTAGCCAAATCCTCATGATCTGAATGAGCATTGGGTCCTCCGTGCGTACTTGAGTATTCAGGATTTTGGGCCCTGAGGATGGAGGGGTAACTGCAGGAGAGAGGAGCCTCCCTGGTACAGTTTGAGCAGGGGGCAGTGTGGAGGACCAGGGAAGCAAGGGATGACTCCCTCCAGAGCCTTTCCTATCTCCTCCTCCCCCTGCCTGTGTCCAGCTCGTGCTCCCCTCTGGGAACTGTGCTGCAAGAAAGGCCCTACTGCTTAGCTCAGGGTCCACCCTGGGCTTCTATCCACTCCAGCCCTATGTTTCCCTGCCCAGTTCTGGCTGCAGCATCCATGTACTGACCTACCTCTGAGCCCCTCCTGCCCAGACCTAGCACTTATGGGGTCAGATGATACTTTGCAGCTGCGAAGGGAAAGCGCTTGCCTGTCAGGGGAGTATAGGTGCTGAAGCTGCAGGTGAGGACTTTCCATTTGGTCCACTTGGCAGCTATTCCTTCCTGCTCCCCACTAGGGGCTCTGTCGTAAAGGCATTCTCCTTCCGCCCCTGGCCCATCCAGTTCACCCAAGCTTCTGGTGTCTTTGGCCAAGGCAGGCCCTTTTCCTCAGTGGCAGCTGAGGATCCTCCAAGCTGGCAGGTGCTGGCCTGAAGTGCATATGCTCAGAGGTGGAACAGCAGGCGTGTGGCAGGGTGTACTCAGAGGTGGGTCAGCATGGAGACATTGCAGCTGGGACTGGGCAGGGAAGCTCCATGGGCTGGAGCTGCTGGGAGCCCAGGGTGGCATTGGACCAGAGTAGTGGGCTATCCTTAAAGCAGAGCCCTTAGTGGGGAACAGGGCAGAACTGCTGATGTCTGGCAGGCAGGCCAGTTGAAAACTGCTCTAAGGTGTCAATAACAGATGCAAAGAAAAAATATTAAGTAATGAGCTAGGTTGCGATCTCTGTTCCTCCTTAGACTTCCTCTGCGACTTTGGGCAAGCCACTTAGGTATCTTTGTTTTTTATAAGTCTTCAACTTGTCTTGCAGAGTTTAATCCCCGGAGAGAAATCCACACTTCAGCATAATTTTGTTCTAAACCCATTAGCCACTAGCTGTGATTCTCCTGTAAAACCAACACTTGGAAGTAAACCACTCTCTTCAGTAAATACTTCTCCTTCCTTAAGTTGGCTGGCTAACCTAACCAGTGGAAACGTGAATAAAGAAAATAAAGGTAAATATCATATATAAAAACAACCTTTAACTGCTACTAGCTAATTGAAAATGTACAATATCAGACCCATCTGTGGACTGGGGTGGGGTTTATGGTGGCTGGCTACTGGTATAAAAGTTTAATAAACCAGGTAAAAAGACTTGTGTATTTATGGTAAAAAAAATTTAAAATGCCTAACCACTTAAGTCACTTTTTTGAAAATGGAACCTAAGTTCCTAAGTCATTTAGGCGTTTTTGAAAACTTCACCCATGACATTGGATTTTTCAAAACTGCCTAAGCACACTAGGCACCTAACTTGCTTATATACTCGTGAAAATCCACTCGCTAGACTGTAGTACACTGTATCAATACAGTGGAAGGAGGTAATGAAGACTTCTGAGGAATAAGTAAAAATTTGTCAATTCAAATATGGTGCCAGTTTGGGGAAGAAAACCGATTTCCCCCCACCCCTACCCCCAAAAGGCACAGTTTCAGATACTTTAAGACATTAGGTTCCTTTTGTGTTCAAGTCTGAAGAGTCTAATGATCCCGTTAGATTGGCAATGGGCAAAATATTTGTTGATACTAGACTTGTTTACATTTCACCCACAGAGTTTTGTCTGCATCTGTGTTTTTAAATTTAAAACTACATAAGGGGGAAAATTCCTCCTCCAAAAAGGAACAGTATTTTTTTAATGAATATAGTTGAAATGTAGTATGATTCAAAGGTGGTTTTAAACGGAATATATTGGCCATCTTCACAAGTAAATTTTCTTTTTTTTTTTTAATTTATATAAAACTGCTTCAAACTCCAGAATACACCTGCCTTGGTTCAGTTTGTCAGTGGAGTTTTTTCCTCTCCATTTCAGATAAACTCCTCACGTCCACTTTAAAGAATGAAAACAAACCTCTTCAGACCCTCCCCACTTTCACTAAACCCCCTACAGCCCTGCAGACATTCAACAGTGCAATATTAACACCTGTGAGCAACAACAACAACACAGGTTTCTTGAGGAATCTGCTGAACTCTTCTGGAGGAAAGGTATACGAGGATTTTTGCAGTGCTTTTTCCTTACTGTGGTTTTAAAGCCAAACTGTGTTGGAAGTGTATAGTGAATAGGAACCATTTCACCAGGCATGTGCCAAATTAAATACCCAACCATCAAAAATATTTTGTCGGGGAAGGCAGTTTCATTGTCTGGCTTCCACCAGAGGCATCCCTATGGAAGTGCCTAGTTATAGCCTACATGCAGTAGTGCCACAATGGCATAAGCTTGCCAGCTACCCTTGCTCTGTCTGCTGCAGCCCGTACACCTGGAAGGATAGAGTCAGAGCATCCAGCAGTTTTACTTCCCTGGTAGCCTCCAGGATTGCTCCTAAACGACTCCCAGCTAGAATTTAAAGCTGCTTCTACATCAAGTGATTTGATTCCCCTCCCCCCCCCGATGCATGGATTGCAAATTACTTCACCCTGTCCGCCCAGGTGTGAATTAAACCCAGTGTGTAACTAATTTTGAAATAGTGGGGGAAATATTTAACCTGGGCTTCAGAAATGCAATCTCACTGATTTCCGATCACTAACTTTTTAAATATAATCCTAACTAGGAGCCATGCTCCATCTTCTTCAGTGGGTTTGCACAGTATAAATAACAGCAAGTCTATGTCACTTACTTAATTAAGCATAAACTATAAGGAGGAGATTATTATCCCTACATAATATAAACGTGGGCTGAAGTGAAAAGGAAGCAGTTGGTGGCAAAAATATGTAATAGAAGTGTTGCATGACTTATTAAAACCTCTGCAGAACAAATGGCATCTTGACATACGACTGTAACAAAAGCATATATTAACATCCACTTTCTCTTCTCCCTCTTAAATTCAGACAGAAAGTGGGCTCAAGAGCACTCCCAAAATCCTTGATGACATTTTTGCATCGTTGGTGCAAAGTAGAACTCTCACAGATTTGCCTAAGAAACCTCAAGGATTAACTATAAAGCCTACCATATTGGGCTTTGATACACCTCACTATTGGTTATGTGATAACCGCTTGCTGTGTCTTCAGGATCCCAACAATGCGAGTAACTGGAATGTCTTTAGAGAATGCTGGAAGCAGGGACAGGTATTTTCTTCAAGGTGTTTTGTTTGTTTCCTGCACACTCACGTTATCCTTAGTGGGCTAATTCAGACTATGTAGATTTTTATAATGGCCCTTATAGCTGTGGTATCTGAGCACTAGTCAACAGAAAGGATCTTCTGAATATAGAATGGATGTTCTCTAGTGGCAGAGCATATAACTGGACATTCAGCGTTGGTTCTGAGATTGATTATAATTTCCAGTTAGTAATGCAACGTATGGCATGCTACTATCCCAGAGAGCGACCATGGATTATTGTCTAGTGGTTAAAGCAGGGTGGGACTGGACTTCAAACTTCTTTAGCTTTGCCACTGACAAATGACGAGGTCACAGAATCGCTCTGCTTTCATTTCATTGTCTGTTTAGAGGGGAATGATTATCCATAATTGTTTCCCTTACATGAGTGTTGTGTGAGTTAATTAGTGCTGAGCTCCTTGCATAGAAGAGGATAAACTGTATAAAGTACTATTTCTGTGCATTTTAATATCTCTTGCTGGGATATATTGGTGGCTCCTATTGTGACTCTGGCTTTCTTGTACCAGATGGGAGCTGTCCATCACAACTTGTTTGATTTACAAAGACAGCACAGCACAGCAGTTGTCTCTAAAACTATATGTAAACCTTTTTGGGGGAGTGGATTATGCACCCTTAATATCCATCATGTCATGTTCATAAGCCTGGGAGTTGACACCCAAAGTCACTTATGAAAAACTGCTCACTTAGCAGCCGTGATCTCTGTCACTGTCTTGTGGCCAACTTTTATTTATTTATTTATTTATTTTGTCTTCTAACAGAACATACTTTTTCCAGTTGAGAGTTAAAATGTTGTGTGAAAGATTTACTACTTCTGTTTTCCAGGCAACTTAATACATTTGAAGTTTTTTGTAAGCTTTAGAAACTACAACTTAACTTTTGAAAGTACAGCATAAGAATGAATTAGCAGTTTTGTTGCTACTGGTTCCTCCTTTTTTTCCCCTCAAGTATGGATAAGATTTCAAACTACAAAGCAGCTTTTATTATAATATGTATAGATTTTGAAAAATCTAGCATGGCAACCTAAATAATGGAAAGGCATTGTAAATTCTACTAAGTATATCTTCACGAGATACCCATGTCCTCAACAACACTATATAAATAAGATGTTAGAGAAAAGGTGAAAATATTTTTAAAATAACTATAATTTTTTTCTTACTAAATTTGGTATAATCTCTGGCGTTGCCATTATACATCCTGTATAATGAGGTTCTGCAGAAATGCTTATTAAATCTTAAAATATTCTGGGTTAAAGAGACTTTAATTTTCTCTAATTCATATTTGTCTTTTAGCCTGTGATGGTGTCTGGAGTGCATCACAAAATAAATGCAGAGCTTTGGAAACCTGAATCCTTCAGGAAGGAGTTCGGTCAACAGGAAGTAGATCTGGTTAATTGCAGAACCAATGAAATTATCACAGGAGCTACAGTAGGAGACTTCTGGGATGGATTTGAAGATATTCCAAGTATGCAATGTGAAGTCACTTATATTCTGTTGTTTTGGCTAATGGATACTAAGAAATATGGCAAACAGAAGAAAATATCCTGCTTTCCATTCTTATTGCTTGCTTTTCTACAG
This sequence comes from Trachemys scripta elegans, assembly GCF_013100865.1. Classification (NCBI taxonomy): domain Eukaryota; kingdom Metazoa; phylum Chordata; order Testudines; family Emydidae; genus Trachemys; species Trachemys scripta. Next base: position 126,187,065 of record NC_048302.1, read on the forward strand.
AATGGGAGACTTTTTTTTCATCAGTGACATCTCTGTAATGGGAATATGCTGTTCTCTCTGGCTTGGAACTGTTGGGTTTCCCAGACTTTTCCAAGTTTCAGAGTTTGGCAAATGGTTCATCTCCCCCCATGCTCCAGTGCAGCATGCCTGTCAGTGCTCTTTACAGGTGCACCTTGTGAAATGCACTGACATTGTTTCTAGTCCTCTGTACTAAGAGGAAGCTGTTTCCTCAAAATCTCCTTTTGAGGGCTCTTTCTTCAGCATCTTTTTTTTGTCTTTCTAGCAGAGAGAGAGAGTCTTTTTCGAAGAAGTTTGAGTACTCCCATAGCCTAACATACATCCTTCAACTGCTTTACCAGTTGAGTGGAATCTGGATGATAAAATATAAATGTTGATGCTAACAAGATAGTTGAATTGGCTTTTTGAATCCCTAGAGAACATTTTTATTCCACATGTTGCACTTCTAGTTGGAATTACTTCTCTGAGAAGTGCAAGACAAGCTTTATATAATGGCTAAGTTGTTTTTTTGTTTTTTTTTTTGTTTTTTTTTTTGTTTGTTTTAATTTTTCAATATTCCATAGTGATTAAGTTGTCCTGTGGCCTCATCGTGAATTGATACCAGAAGTAGTGTCTTGAATTCCTCATGAATCAGACTATCATCTCCAGGTGTTCTTCCTAAAATCTCCTTCTCACCTGTGGGAAACTAGACTTGTACATTGGATGTTAGAAGGATTTAGGGGTCTTCTACTTTTGCTGTTTGAATAGGACTAAAGCAATTTAGAAAGCCATCTACGCTCTTAGTAGCCCTTAATCAGTGTAAAGGGAATGCATTTCCACACAGTACATCTAAAGTGCATTTGGCTGTAGGCTGGACATTGTTAAACACTGGTTAGTTTGCTCTACTACACGGGTGGACAAACTTTTTGGGCCGATGGCCACATCCGGGTATAGAAATTGTATGGCAGGCCATGAATGCTCACAAAATTGGGATTGGGGTGCAGGGAGGGGGTGAGGATTCTGGCTGGGGGTGTGGGCTCCAGGGTGGGGCCAGAAATGAGTTCAGGATGCAGGAGGGGGCTCTGGGCTGGGGCAGCGGGGGTGGGGGAGGGAGGAGTGAGGGCTCTGAGTGGGAGTGCAGGCTGTGGGGTGGGGCTGGGGTGAGAGGTTTGGGGTATAGGAGGGTGCTCTGGGCTGAGACCGAGGTGTTCAGAGGGTGGGAGGCGGATCAGGGCTGGGGTTGAGGGGTGAGGGCTCCAGCTGGGGGTGCAGGTTCTGGGGTGGGGCTGGGGATGAGGGGTTTGGGGTGTAGAAGAATGCTTGGGCTGGGACTGAGGGGTTCAGAGGGTGGGAGGCAGATCAGAGCCGGGGCAGGGGTGCAGGCTTCGGGCGATGCTTACCTCAAGCAGTTCCCAGAAGCAGCAGCATGTCTCCTCTCCCACCCCCCCCGCCACCTCCTACACAGAGGCACGACCAGACAGCTCTGCTGCATACTGTCCCATCTGCAGGCACTGCCCCTGCAGTTCCTATTAACTGCTATTCCTGGCCAATGGGAGCTGCGGGGGCAGCGCATGGGGTGGGAGCAGCATGTGGAGTGGACGGAGCCCCCTGGCTGCCCCAATGTGTAGGAGGTGGAGGGGGGACATGCTGCAGTTTCTGGGAGCCGCATGGACCGGCCCCCGACGCTGCTGCCAAGCTGGACCACCGGAGCGAGGCAAGCCCCAGACCCTGCTCCCCAGCAGGAGCTCGAGGGCTGGACTGAAATGCCTGGTGGGCCGGATGCAGCCCACGAGCTGTAGTTTGCCCACCCTTGCTCTACTAGAATTCACGTTTCATCAGTGGTCTACCTACGTAATGTCTCCATCATAAAAATCCGCAGGGGTGCTTGTGGGTCTCGGTCTCGGTCTCTGTCTCATCTAGAGCTGAGGGTTGCTTTGTGAGGACAGTTGTGCATTACTTGATTAAACTAGAACTCATCAGAAAAGAGTTGTGCTGCTTGCTATCTTTCCACAAGTGGAAACATAAAGGCCACTTCAAAGAGAGAACTTTTAATTCCCATAATTGTTGTGGTTCTTAATGTGAAAATGCAGACTCTATCCACCTCCCCCCCCTCATCTGCAGAGTTAGATTCTCTCAGAACTGTGGCACTTGGGGGGAAGAAACTGAAGCAATGGGAGCTGGACAGTACATTTCTAACCTCTGTTCAAAGTGTCTGATACTGGGAGAGGTTGCGGAGAGTTCACAGTAGTCACTGATTTCCTGAAGATTCCTGAAATTAAATTGCAGCTGGGATTGGTTGGATAGGGAGGACACACCCGATTTCTGGAAGAACCAGCTGCTTTTGTAAGAAACAGCTTTTTCTGGGACACAAGTCAAGGAATTTTCCAGATGACAGTGTCATAGGAAAAAACAGGGCCCTGATTTTGCATAAATGTTTGTGGCTACAGTGTGCTTGTAATGTGTGAGACCACATACTTTTTGGATGAATTTTCTATTCTAAAAAGTACAAGTTACAAGTAACTGATACCTGTGAGCTCTTAATCATAGGTCGGCTTAAAACCGAAGGAAGGGAGCCAATGGTGTTGAAGCTTAAGGACTGGCCTCCAGGAGAAGACTTCCGAGACATGATGCCATCTCGGTATGAACTTGTGAAAAAACTATTCCTTGCATGGTTGATCTCAGAAATCACAAATGCTATTGAACTCTGAAACACCTGATTCAATTCTGAGCAGTGACTGTCGTTTATGCATAAACTACATCTGTTTCTGTGAGATGCTCGGCATGGTTGGGTGTTTTGAGAAATAAGTTTTGCTATAGATGCTCATGAAAATACAATAGGTTGCATTTGCATCTAAATAAATTAACTCTTTGCTGCTGCTGATTGTTAAAGTTTAGACTTCAAAAAAGGAAAAAAATCCATAACATTTCTCTCGCGTTTTAGGTTCTGTCAAAGCGTACTTTAAGTTTAAGCTAAATTTAAGCTCTGGGTCAAATTTCTTCCATGCCGTGCCTAACTTGCATACTGTACTTAGTGACAATAGAGATAATTGGCCAATTAGTTGACATTAAGGGCTTCAGTGTTGTTCGGTATATTAGTAATTATACTAATGTACATCTTAAACTTCACATATCTACTATGTTCCTATGTCTTATCTAGCTGTTTGTTTTCCTGTTTTCCCATTAGATTTAATGAGTGCATTGATGAAAGAATTATACCCCTTGGCTGGGAAAGAAAATAATGTTGGTTGTTGTAAATTTTAATAAATCTCTCCCTCAAATATTTTATACTGTTGCCTAATATTAATGGAGTTGTATTACCGTAGGTTTGATGACCTGATGAATAACATTCCACTGCCAGAATACACTAGAAGAGATGGTAAACTCAACCTTGCCTCCAGACTTCCCAACTATTTTGTTCGACCAGATTTAGGTCCTAAAATGTACAATGCATATGGTAAGTAATCCTGTTAATTTTGTAGCTCATACTTTCCATATATTCCAGTAAATGTTAATTTCAGAATTAAGTGCAGACCTGTAATCACAGACAATCAGATTAGTCGTTCTGTCAATCCAAATTAGGTGTTTGATCTTGGTTCCCTTTTGTAAGAACGAGCATTGCCCAGATGAGTTACTGTCCATATTCATCAGCTGATCTTTGTATTTAAGTAATCAGTTTTGTCCTTAGTTCTCAAGAACCTCTGTGCATTCATTCCACTATCCTTTTAATGACACATCTGACTGTTCTCTTTGTTACTTTATTGCAGCTCTCCATGGATATTTGCTTGTTCTACTTGTGCCCACTACTTCTGCCCAATCTTCTTGGAACTCTTTTTTTTTTTTTCCTCTGAGCCATAGCCTCCCTTTTTAATCTCTCTCTGAGCCCTTCTTTCCTTGACGTGTGTTAAAACAGCTCTCAGATATGGTTCTTTCAGATCCATGCTTGACAAATTTTTCATTATGGGGGTTGCTAGTGTAGCCGCCATACTTAATGGGAACTGGATTGTTTTTGAGACTCATACTGGCCTATATAGCTGTAGAAACCCTGTACTAGTAAGTCTTGAGCATGGCTTCTGTACATTTTAGTCATGTTAGGCATGAAGGCAACAGTTAGTGTGTTAGGCTATAAGTCTATTTTGAAAATGTTGTGTTTTTTTTTTTTTTTTTTTTTTTAATGATTACAAGTCAATAGGCCAGTCTGGAATTCTGACTCTCTGGAAAAAAAAACTTTGATACTGTAATCACATTAACAAACATTTTAAACAACTGCTTCTTATAGTGCATATTTTGTTATTGGCCTATAAATATGTTGCATATATCTAAATTTTCCAGGTTTAATTACACCAGAAGATAGGAAGTATGGCACAACAAACCTCCATTTAGATGTGTCTGATGCAGCTAATGTTATGGTTTATGTGGGCATACCAAAAGGGCAGGTCAATCAAGAAGAAGGTAAAACATTTGCTCATTGAGATCATCCGTGTGTAATCAGAGGCAAAGCCCTTCAGTGTAATTATGTGTTCACTCTTTGTTTTGTAACAGAAGTGCTTAAAACTATACAAGATGGTGATTCTGATGAGTTGACAATTAAGCGTTTTATAGAAAATCGAGAGAAACCTGGTGCTCTATGGCACATTTATGCTGCTAAAGATACAGAGAAGATCCGGGAATTCCTTAAAAAGGTAGGTTAATGTTATGCTTAGAAATAAACTTGCACATGAGGAACAGAAATTTGATGATAGAGCTCTTCAATCTAACAAAACTCTAACAAGATCCAATGGCTGGAAGTGGAAGCCAGACAAAACTAAGGTTAAAAATAAATGCAAATTTTAATTGAGAGTAACTAATAGAACTGGGCAGAGAACTCCCTTTCATGGAGAATTTTGATATTTTGAAAGTGAAATTTTGATTTAGTTTCAATTTGGAACACAAAACAAACCCTTGGAAATTTTCTGCAAGAGGGGCTAGATGACCCTTCGGGGTCCCTTCCAGCTCTGAGATATATATGGAGATATATGGAATGGAGCCTTGGCTCTGAGGCAGCCAACCTGCTGGGAGCCCTGGTGTTTCCAACTCCAAGGCAGTCTATATGGCAGGTTACAAAGGAGCAGGAATGTCGCCAGGTTCTGTAGAACTTAATCACTCCTTTTTTTTCTCAGCAAAATAGCTGGATTTTGTTAAAGCATCAAATTCTGATGAAAAACTGCTTCATCTGAATTTTTCCAAAGTCTAGTAATTAACCTTTGGAACAACTTAACTGAGGGTTATAGTGGATTATTGATTTATTGAGAATTTTAAAATCAAGACTTAGAATAATATCCAAAGAGATGCTATAGTTCAACTACAGCTGAATCAGTAATTGATTCAGGGAAGTCGTATAGCTTGTTATGCAGAAGGTTAAACTAGATCACAATTTTCCTTTCTGGCCTTAATCTAAAATTCATTTCATGTGGCATGTGCTGCAGGGGCTCTTGCACCAAGAATGGCCAGATTGTGTGATGAGTTAGAAGGATCTGGTGGTAGATGAGCAGTGGGGGCAGAGGAGAGTAGAAACTAGCCCAGGAGGTAAGATAGAGGAAATCTGAGTGGCGTTTTGTCTTTTTGTGTTTTTAAACCATGTTTTCAGTGGATCCTGTATTTATGGCATTGTGTGAGGATGGAGATATGATCTTAAACCGACACTCTAGGCAAGAGTTTCAGTAGCCAGGCTTCACCCTCCTGACGACTACTACAGTGTGGCTTGAATACATGATAACCTTTAAGCATCTTAAAAACTGGTCAACTTTTTAAGTCTGCCTTTAGCTGATGTGTAAAGGATTAAAACTGGAGAGAGGGGCGTTTGTAGCTGTCAGTCCCAGACCCTGCCAGAACAGATGCAAAGCCTGCACACACATCTCCACTGCTACAATGATCAACACACCTTGCAAGATCCATGGGTCCTGCACATGCCTATCCCAACACAGGATGTACCTCATCCAGTGAACTAAATGTCCCAATAGCAACTATGTGGGTGAAACCAGACAGTCACTATGCTCTTGAATGAACTCCCATAGGAAAAGGATAACTCCTCTTCCCCCCCAAAGTGATCACTATATCTGGCTTATCAGTCCTCGTCCTCAAAGGAAACCCACACAACGCTTGCAAAAGACAAGCTGGGAAGCTTAGATTCATAACTTTGCTGGACACTAAAAATCATTGACTGAATACACACTGGATTTATGGCTTATTACAACAATCTATAACCCACTAACAACCTCCCTCTTTCTCCTTATGACTGGAGGAGTGTTAACGTGCCACTTCATCTTGAATGGTCCCTTGAAATATGTTAACTATTTACGTTAAACAGTCTGTTCTGCCTTGTATTAAGCTTCGACACTGAATGAGGCCAGGTCTACACTTCACACTTATTTAGGCATAACTACGTTGCTTAAGGGTGTGAAAAATCCACACCCCTGAGTGATGTAGTTATACTGACCTTAACCCCCCATTTTGAAAGCTCTATGTTGGTGGGAGAGCTTATCCCGCCGACATAGCTACCGCCTCTTGTGGAGCTGGAGTTGAGCCGACAGGAGAGCACTTAGAGCATCTTCACGAGAAGCTATAGTGGCACAACTGCAAGTTTGTAGTGTAGACCTGCTCTGTTTCCCATAGCTGAAGAAGAGCATTGTGTAAGCTCAAAAGCTTATCTCTCATCAACAAAAGAGAGACACAAGGTGGGTGAGGTATTAACACTGGAAGGGATAATTAAATTCTGCAGACTGAAGAACTTTGTTTCTGCATATCAGGACTTTGTGTAGGCCTTCCAAGACGGCTGAATTAGTGGGCTCAATTCCAGGTGTAGTCCTATTTGGTAATGGGAATAAAAGTAAACCAGATGCAAAGCATTTAAAAGGGAGGTGGTTGAGTCAGCTAAGTGACTGGAAAGTGTATGTCTGGGGGGGGGGGGGGGGGGGGGAGGAAAGACCTTGGAAGAGTGAAACTTCCAAATTCTGATGATGATTCTAGGCTGTTCTCGTGGACAAATAAACTGCTGATAAACCTACATGCTGTCTTATGAATAAGAGATGTGAATGGGGGGATCTCTGACAGGCTTACTGGTAGGGATTAGAGGGCTGGTACAACAGCTAGGTTTAAGAGATGTTAATGGCAAATAAGTACACTGCTTCTACCTGGGAAGTTAATACTTCAACTTTGTTTCAGATGACCTTATAAAACAGTGCATTGCTCTACCTTAAATATTTGTATGAGAAGACCAAAGAGATAGATTACAGTACATAATATCTTACTTGTAGTACAAAACTTCTAATCCCATTGCTGTACTGGTTCCCTCTGTGGCCTTGTGCAAGTCACTTGAAGGACGCAGAGGGGCTCTCTGTAAATAAGATTCTTGTCCTTGTCACAGAAGCATAGTGAAGATCATTAGCAAATGCTTGCAAAGTGCCATAAGAATACCAAATCTTGTGTATTATTAAACAGACTATGGTAATAACCTTTAGAGGTCTTAAAGTACTGGATGATGAAACTTCCATTTTCATTAGTGTTTATAGCTAGTACTGTAATTGAACACAGAAATACACAGGTCAGCTACTCAATGGTCTGGCTTTGTCTGTCAAATACAAGTAGTGCACATTGATACTGTATTTGACTACTTTTTGGGTAGTCACTGTCATATTGTGACTATTTTTTTTCAGGTCTCGGAAGAGCAAGGTCAAGAGAACCCCGTCGATCATGATCCAATTCATGATCAGAGTTGGTACTTGGACAGATCTTTGAGAAAACGTCTTCATCAAGAATATGGAGTTCAAGGCTGGGCTATCGTGCAGTTTCTAGGAGATGTAGTTTTCATTCCAGCAGGAGCACCGCATCAGGCAAGAACCAATGACGCTATTATTGATTGATAATTTCAGACTTCTAGACATGTGACTGATATTTTTTGTTCTCTCTCAGGTTCATAACTTATACAGTTGTATTAAAGTAGCAGAAGATTTTGTTTCTCCGGAGCATGTCAAACATTGCTTTTGGCTCACTCAGGAATTCAGATATCTGTCGCATACGCATACGAACCATGAAGATAAACTGCAGGTAACTTACCAATTTTTAGTTTAAAAAAAAAAAATATATATATATATATATATTAAACTGCATATGTAGGGCTTAATAGCAACTGCATATTAATGTTGTGTTGAGTTGCACTTAATGCAGGGGTGGGCAAACCATGGCCCGGGGGCCACATCCGGCGTGCCAGACATTTTAATTCAGCCCTCAAGCTCGTGCCGGGCAACGGGATTGAGGGCTTGCCTCACTCTGCGTGGCTCCCAGAAGCAGTGGCATGTCCCCCATCTGGCTCCTACACATAGGGGCAGCCAGGAGGCTTCGCACACTGTCCCCGCCCCAAGCGCCGCCCCCACAGCTCCCATTGGCCAGGAACCACAGCCAACGGGAGCTGCAGGGGTGGCGCCTGCAGGTGGGGCAGCGCACAGAGCCACCTGGCTGCACCTCCACGTAGGAGCCGGAGGGGGGACATGCTGCTGCTTTTGGGAGCTGCTTAAGGTAAGCAACTCCCGGAGCCTGCACTCCTAGGCCCTAGTCTCAGCCCTTATTCCCCTCCCATTCTCCGAACCCCTCAGTCCCAGCCCAGAGCACTCTCCTGCATTCCCAGCCCGACCGCAGAGCCTGCCCCCACCCGGAGCCCCCTCCCACACCCTGAACTCTTCTAGCCCCACCCCGAGCCCACACCCCCTTTTGCACCCCAACCCCCAATTTCGTGAGCGTTTATGGCCCGCCATACAATTTCCATACCCAGATGTGGCCCTCGGGCCAAAACATTTGCCCACCCCTGACTTAACACATGTTAACAGAATGGTTTTAATTGATTTTTAAATCAAATTCTGAAGAATAACTCTTCAGAAGTAATTGAATTTTCTGTCTAACTTTTAGTAAAACCTTTACTAAGTTTTTGTTTATTTTTTGTGTGGAGGAAGCTTTTAAAAATTTTGCCCTGTTCCTCATTTCTTTGGTTTCATGTAGCTAAAGAACTATAGTCTCCCCTAATTCCAAACTTCTCTCACCAAACTCACATTTTGTGATACGATCATAAGCCAGTCTTGAACTTTTAAAAATGACAGTTATTTCTCTAGTTTGAAATAACCTAATGGAGTCGCACTGAGATTAGCCAATGGAACTGTAGGGGGAGAGGCCTGGGGGCTCTGGAAGAGGACATACAGCATTGACAGAATTATTAAACCTGGGACACTTCCACACTCAAGAACTTTAACTCGAAGTAATGGTTGCTAGATTGCACAGCACAACACAACTCTGAAAATCAGTTATAATTCAACTGCACCTACACTCCTGTCATCAGTTGCCATCTCAGTCTCAACTGTTCCCGCTCTACCATCCATAGCCTGTATACCTCCATCCTCATGCTGAACAAGCACTATGCAGCCTTAACTCTGGCCATACCTACAGTACACCATTTGGTTCACGTGCGGATTCAGTTCAGTACCATACATAACTAGGTATGGTACTGAACCAAAATATAGAACAGTCATTAACATGGATCATCCAGTCATTGTTTGATACTTAGGAAAATATCTCAAGTAGCCACTTATACCTGATGCCATACCTCACTTAATTGCACACACCAAAACATAGCCACATACAGAAGTATGTAGAATGGACTTTATTAAAGCTACACCAACCTTCAGTTAATTGTTGAAACTGTGAACATACAGCCTTAAACATAGTTGGAGTTCATGGATGCCTCTTATTTTGGGAAAAGTCAAAGCTTTTTCACTCTACAAGAATCTAAATGTAGAATCTTCCAGACTGACTAGATAAGTGCTTTAGCTTTGTCTCTTTAAAGTGGCTAACTTCTTGTTTTCCTTTTAGGTGAAGAATGTCATATACCATGCTGTTAAAGATGCAGTTGGGATATTGAGAGCTAATGAATCCAGTCTTAGCAAACCAGCAGGTGGAAAGCCTTAACCATGAACTATGAAACTGAAAAATATTGGCAGCAGAGTAAACTATTCCATCAGGACCTCCTGTGGATGCTGAGATTTATTAATGTTACCTCATCTTCCTTTCAGCAGTACCAGAGGATCATGGTACTTCGTTCTATGTATTCGTCTAATGTTTACAAACCTGAGATGTATATGTAGTAATATTAACAGACTCTGACATACTGTGAATGCTTATTTGCAATAGAATTTTATAAGGAGAAACTCTCTCCAAGCTGTACAAAGATACCTTCTGTAGACCTTACTCGGGAAAATACACTGGAAATTTCCAAATTATTCATTTGAAAAATGTTAAGACATGATGTAAAAAGCTCATCAACTTTTGTAATTTTGCTTTGGGGGGAGGGGACAGGGGGAAATATGAAGTTTTGATTTAATAGCCAACAGTAAGTGTACTGAGAGTGCAGTTCTTATGTTTTTACATTAACACAGAACTAGCATCAAAAATAGTATTAAAACTAGTGTATATTGACAAGGAGGGGGATTAACCATCTTCAGTTAAATGAGTTTACATTTCTAAATGTAAAATGAAAAGGGCATTTTTTTCATTAAAAATTCCCGTATCAAAACTTTGATTTCCAGCTTAAACTGGTATTTGCACTCTTCTGTAACTCTAAGTTCTAATAGTGAATACCCTACATATAGCACTTCTGTTTTAGGAGTGTATTCCTTTTCCAACCTCTAAACTGACTACCCTGATATAATGCTATTAAGTTAAAAACAACGAAGGCATACAAAAACAAAGTGTTTCAGGGTAGAAACTGCTATCTTGTGCTTAAAGAGGAAGTCTGAACGAAAAGCCTAGGTAACTGGAAATTAAATTGCATTGAATAGCACTTTTACAAACTTGATTCACTGAAGTTTAATTTAACTACTCTTAAGTTCTTATTCCAATACTGTTACTGTAGTCTCTGCATTAGAATAAGATCCGAATTCTCTATCCCACACTCGATCATGTCAAAGTGGTTTTCAAGGCTGTATTTAAAAGAGCAGGCAGCCTCATGAGGTATGTCCACATAGCAAAGAACCCACAGCGGGCCTGGGCTGCAGGGCTGGTTCATTGCTGTGTAGACTTCTGGGCTTGGGCTGGAGCTCAGGCTTTGGGCCCCTACTACCAATTGCTTGATCCCTCTTTTTCCATGCAACCCTTCAGCTACTCGGCCTCACTGTTCATAATGCTTCTCTACTAAGGTTCTCACTACTTTGTCCAATAATTCCTTCCCTAATTGTATTAGCAGTCGGCGGGGCCGGCCCAGGGGCCGGCAGTGCGGTGGTGGGCTGGGGGCTCGGGGACCGGGCCGGCGGTGCGGTGCCGGGGGCCAGGCCGGGGACTGGCAGTGCTGGGCGGGCTGCGGGTGCTCGGCCAGGGGCTGGGCCCGAGCCGACCCAGGCTGGAGACGCCGGGGGGGCCAGACTGGGCCGCGCCTCCTCCCCCCCACGCCCCTCTTACCTGCATCTTCTGCCAACAGAAGATGGTAGAAAAAAATATGGCACTAATACCTATTGTCACCCTGATCTGTCTCTCTATTGGATCCCTTTTCCCAACCTGTTTTGATCTCAGCTTGTAAACTCTTTGGAATATGAACTACATGTACAGCTCTTGAAGAAAAAATGTTAAGTGCTTGTCAGTGCATATATATTCCAGTCTTGATGCACCTGTACCTTAGGCACTGAGGTGATCATGAAATGACAGATCTCCTGAGTATTGAAAGGAAGGAGTGAGAGCAATAGACTATGAAAATGGACTTTATAAAAGATGATTTTAACAAACAAACTGGTAGTATTTTTTTCTTGCCATGTGACCTTAGGGAAGGAGGAGGGCAGGAGAACTGTCAGTTTCTCAGAGATAAGAAGAACATAACAGTTCCATACTGGGTCAGACCAAAGGTCCATCAAGCCCAGTGGCCAATGCTAGGTGCCCCAGAGGGAGTGAACCTAACAGGTAATGATCAAGTGATCTCTCTTTCCTGCCATCCATCTCCACCCTCTGACAAACAGACTAGGGACACCATTCCTTACCCGTCCTGGCTCATAGCCATTAATGGACTTAACCTCCATGAATTTATCCAGTTCTCTTTTAAATGCTGTTATAGTCCTAGCCTTCACAACCTCCTCAGATAAGGAGTTCCACAAGTTGACTGTGCACTGTGTGAAGAACTACTTCCTTTTATTTGTTTTAAACTGCTGCCCATTAATTTCACTTGGTGGCCCCTAGTACTTGTATTAGGGGAACAAGTAAATAACTTTTACTTTCTCCACATCACTCATGATTTTATATACCTCTATCATATCCCCCCTTAGCCTTCTCTTTTCCAAGCTGAAAAGTCCTAGCCTCTCCTCATATGGGACCTGTTCCAAACCCCTAATCCTTTTAGTTGCCCTTCTCTGAACCTTTTCTAATGCCAGTATTTTCTAATGTTGGACACAACAGTAAACTAGCCTCCTGCAAAGGAAAGGTAGTGGCCTCTTACTGTTCTTCCTGTGGCTCCATCAGGAACTTTTTAATCACCGGAAAATCAAAAACAAATTCTACAGAAAATGGAAACATGGATAAATTTGGTCCAACTGAGTACCAAAGAATTGCACAAATAACTAGCGACAAACTCAAACTTAGTCTTGTACAGTTATGTTTTTTTATTATTTTTTTGGTGTTGGAACTAATATGGACTTTGCCTTGCTCCAAATCAGCCCCAGCCAATGAGATTGAACAAAGAGGACTTGGAGGGAGCAATTTTTTGGACTTGCCTGTCATCTGGCCAATTGTTTAAGTATGGAAAGATGTGAATTCCCAGCCTCTTGAGATAAGCTGCCACTACTGTGTCATGAAGTTAGTTAGGGTTACCATACGTCCGGATTTTCCCGGACATGTCCAGCTTTTTGGGCTCCAAATCCCCATCCGGGGGGAAATCCCAAAAAGCCGGACATGTCCGGGAAAATCAGGACATGCAGTCGGCGGGGCCGGCCCAGGGGCCAGCAGTGCGGTGGTGGGCTGGGGGCTCGGGGACCGGGCCGGCGGTGCGGTGCCAGGGGCCCGGCCGGGGACTGGCAGTGCTGGGCGGGCTGCGGGTGCTCGGCCAGGGGCTGGGCCCGAGCCGACCCAGGCTGGAGATGCCAGGGGGGCCAGACTGGGCCGCGCCTCCTCCCCCCCACGCCCCTCTTACCTGCTTCAGGCTTCCCGCGAATCAAATGTTCGTGGGAAGCAGGGGAGGGGGCGGAGTTGGGGCGGGGACTTTGGGGAAGGGGCGGAGTTGGGGCACGTGGGCGGGGCTGGGGGCGGGGCTGGGACCCTGTGGAGTGGCCTTCTTTTGGAGGCTCAAAATATGGTAACCCTAAAGTTAGTAAACAGCCCAAAGATGAGAACTGTATATTGATGATACTGACCTGCCCCTATGAATCTGAACCTTCCTGTAGCTCAGGAAAATTGCCACACAAAAATAGGCATCCTGAAGATCAAGAGCAGCAAACCAGTCGTGTTCTCGTGTGTGTGTGTGTTGTTATGCTCATACAAAGCACATGGGATTTTTATAGAGGAAGGTAAATACACATAGCATTTATTGCAAATACCACAGTTAGCATATGTTTTTCTCACTCACTCACTCACACTCTCTCCCTCCCTCCTGCCGTGATGTTTATAGCTACCAGTCCAGAGAGTCTGGATCAATCTAGTGGCCAGCCAGATTGGTTGCAGAGGGGAGCGGGGTTCTGTTGGTCCCAATCCGATGCTCCTGGAGTGTGGCAAGACAAACCCAAAGTCCTATGGCCAAGCACCCTGTTCTTATAGGGTTTTTTCTCTGTTGAAGCCTATGGATTTTTGCTGTGTCAGTTTGTGACCAGTTACTTCTTAATTGGTGTAAACATTTCAATACACCTTGAGAGGGTCATCCTGTCCTTTGTTCCGATTTAATCAATTGTCCTTAGGGGTGCCAGCCTTCACCTCAGGGTAGTCAATCTGCCCTTCATTATGGATGTGCATTGATGATTCTTTGATGTCCTTTGTCTCTTCACTCCTTCCTTGACTTTGGCTATAACAATGGCCTTCACACCTTATCTTTTCCTGATGTATGCATTCCTCATTCACACAAACAGATTGAGAATACAAACAGTAATATTTTATATCGAGCAAAAGAGCATTGCAAATTAAACCTTGCTAAGTTTTACAATCAATAACTAAGACAATTTACATTGAGAGCCAGGCCTTCAATGTTCCTCTAATCTACTTAACATAGACACAATAGAGAATCCTGTCTCTTACTAAAACCTTAAAACAAAAATGTATATTTAACTAGAGTGCCTATATTGTAATACATATAGGAAACCATAGTAGACATTGTGACTTATCCTAAAACAAAAGGGTGACCATAATCAGTCATAAGGATTGTTCTGGTCTGTCATTCCTTTTTACTATTCAAAAAGGGTGGCTGACAGGATCAAATCAAATCCTACATTAATTCTCATAGTACATTATAAAATCCAGCTCCTACAGTGTGGGGGGGAATTGTAGCTAATGTTCTTTGAGTGGTGGTCCCTGTTGTTTTCCTCTGAAGGTTAGGACGCATGTGGCTGGAGCTTTTTCAAAGTAGTATTTACTCAGTGGTCTGCACATGCGCCCTTGTATTGCCTCATGGTTCATGGTTAGGATTTTATTGGGTTTTTTTCTTCATACTTTGGTAACTCCTAGTAGTTTTTTTTATAATTAAGGATTTTTGACCCTACCTCAAGTTTTCCCTGCCAAACAAATCTTTCCCCTGCTGAACTCCCAGGTCAGGGTAGTGGATTATTCCAAAGATGCCAGGATTCAAAGTTTGTGCTTCCTACCCTTGCTCATTTTCCATCAATGACTAACACCAACGCTGTTCGTACTGTTTGGGGGAAGCCCACATCATCTCTTGGTGCAGTGTCTGCCTCTCCTTCCCTGCTCATAGAGGGGAAGGCCAAAGTCAGATCCTGGATAGGGAACCCCCCCGTACGTCGGCCTGAGCGCTCCCCCTACCATAGAGTCTCCATCCATATCCACTGGTACCAGTGCTACGGACCATGAAAGCGTGCACATAAGCATGGCAGTAAGTCTGTCTCTAAATTCAAGAGGGATGCTGCACCGTCCACTAGTTCAGGCCACAGAGGAGCTACGCATTCCAAGGTGCACAGGAGAGATAGGCCATACCGCTTGCCAGAACAGCTGGTCCTGGTGCCAAATCTGTGTACCCCTCCTGCCTTGGCTCTGCCGGATATCCATGATTTGTCAGTCCCAAGACAAGTGCTTTTACTGGTTCTGGACTCTGGGGAAAATTGGAAGTGCTCCCAGCCCTCATGAACGGTTTGCCCTGAAAGGAGTGAGGTCTCCTTATGTTCCAGTGCACTCACCTCTGCAGAGGGCTCCATCTCTTGCCTTGCATCTATCTCCTGCTGGCCATACCTCTCAATGCATCCTGTTCCAACTGCTCCGTCGGCACTGCCATTCACCCAAGACCCCGGATGTTCAGCACAGTCCACCTCTTCCATTTCAGAAACAACTACCAGAGGGTTCCAAGACCTCTGTGGCAATTTCCTCCTTTGCCTTATGCAAGAAGCTGGTATCTGGCTCCTTCTGCTGCTGGATGAACCGGGTTGGCCATATTGGAGTTCAGAGCCACAATATTTGCCTTCAGAACAGTCTCCTTTGGCTAGGGAGAACTCCCCTTTTTCACTGCTCCACTCTTCATCCGGTAGATGTTCAGAAGTAGTTAGACAATGCACCAATCAGCCCAGCTCCAACAGTACTGCACGGGGAGACTTTGGCAAACCAGTAAAGTGCCTGAAACCACTATTGGTTATTGCTAACAGTAGCCAATTCAGCAATCTGTAAATTGGCCATGCAGTGGCCTTAGTTAACCAAGGCAGGAGGGAAGGGAGTTTTGGATGCCACAGAAAGGGCAGCTTGACCCCACATCCTTCCTGCTAAGAATGTTGAAATTGCTGATATGTATTTTAGAAAAACAGGAAGCTTGTCTATAATGTACCCTCAGGAATGTGTCTGTCAGGGCCTCAAGGCATGCACATGCTGAAAAAACCATATCTGGTTAATTGATAACCATAAGGAAACCTCTTGTTTGACCTTAAAAAAAAAAAAAAAAAAACCTTGCTAAGCAAGCAATTTTTAAAAGTGATATGTCGTATTACTAATGTATAAATAAGAGGAAAAAGTTTGAAGTAGTGGGACTCTTCGGGAGGGTTTCTTCAAGGGCGCTCCCTCTGAACGCATCTTGGAGTCATCACGGGCAGACAGAAGTTTGGCCAATGGAAGCCTGCTGCTGTGCTGTTCGAAAGCCACACTCCGCTTCGGTAATTATTAAGGGTTGGGGCTGTTTTACTAACCTGTTGTGGACATGTGTAAGTGCTTGAGACTAAGTAAAGTTTAGCTTTAAGTGAAAGCACTCCTGTGTTGCCCTGTTTGTGCCAGCCATCTATCGGTCAGATGGCTGTCTCTCTTGATTTATTTCCTACACCACCTCACACAGAGTAAAAGTTACCAAGAGCTTTGGGTTGAAAGAATCCTGGGTAACAGTACCAGTGCATCTGGAGAGATTCCCTTTGTCTTCAGATACATATGTCAGACATCTTCCTCCTAACCAGATGACTGTCACTTTCAAGAATGCCTATGGAGAATAGCCAATGCTCTTGAGATCCCACTGGAAGAGGCGCAGGACAGTCCGCACCAGCAACCAGTAGAGATTCTGCACGCATCGGCACCAGCAAGTGGCCTTACCAATCTATGATGCCATTCTTCAACTGGCACGCACCATGTGCCATACTCCAGCCATGTGAGTACCAATCCCAAAGGGGGCTGAGAAAAGGTACGATATCTCTTCTCCCCTCCCAAAGGTTAAGAATTTTTATTTTCACCCCCACTCCTCCAACTCCTTGGTAATACAGGATGGATCGGAGTGGACCAAACAACATCACCCACACTCCACCCCAGCAGACAGGGAGGGTAAGAGACTGGACCTCATGGGTCGAAAAGTCTTGGCCGGACTAGAGTTCTGGATCTCTTACTACTTGGCACTGATGGCCAAGTATGATTTTATAAGCTATGGCCATCTGGAAGAAGTCGCAGATCTGATACCTCAGCAAGATCATACTCTATTCTAAGCAATTTTACAGGAAGACAAGTTGATTACCAGGTCCACAGTTCAGGCTGCAATTTATTCAGCAGATGTACTCGTATGTGTTGGTGACTGGAATTGTCATGAGGATTACACTCCTTAGGTTTCCCTAGTGAGGTGCTGATAACAAGCGAGGCCCTTCCCTTTGACGAATCACATCTCTTCAACCAGAAAATCAATGATTCTTCACACTCAGATTCTAGAGCCACCTTATAATTCTTGGGCATATATCCACTGGCACCAAAGAGAAATTTTATCGTCTACTGCCAGTCCAACGCTACAGAACTCACTTCTGCCACCAACAGGCTTACAAATCTCCTTAGAAGCGCCCTAAAATACAGAGCCCATCCACTTGTTTCAGCAGTGCAGCCCTCTCTGCACAACACACTGTCATAGCAAAAACAGTTTTGAGTGAGCCTAGAGATCAATCATTTCATCCACCAGCATTCCTACCTTCCAGGGTTGTCTGAAACTCTTCCTACCAACTTGGAGAGCTGTAACAACAGACAAGTGGGTCAACACAGCTACACCATAGAGTTTGACACCTCCATATCTCCTGTCCTGATGGCCACCACCTCCCCCCGGAGATCCCTTTCACAACAGTATTCTTACCCTAGAGATGGACTTCCTCCTACAGAGAGGTGCAATGGAGCCAGTCCCTGCGGCCTTTCCGGGCTCAGGGTTCTATTCTAACTATTTCCTGGTACCTAAGAAGAAAGGGGGATGGAGACCAATCTTGGATCTCTGACCCTCAACTGCTCAATTTGAAAAAAAAAAAAAAAAAAAAAAAAAAAAAAAAAAAGGCGTGTGGTTTATGGCCCTCGACATGCAAGACGACTTCTTCCATGTTGACATACATCTGACCTGAGGTTCAAAAGGTTGCTGAGGTTCAAAGTGAGTCAATGAGACTTCCCATACAGGATTCTCCCATTCGGATTTACCACTGTCCACGAGTTTTTTTTTTTTTTCAAAGATTTTTCTCTGTGGTAGTGGCTCACCTGTACCACCAGGGAATCCTCGTCTTTCTATACCTGGATGACTGACTACTGGCAGCACAGTCCAAAGAGGAAGCTTGAGCATAGACGTCCCAGCTTCTTCTTTTCTCCTCCCTAAGAGTGAGCATCAGTGTTGAAAAATCAACTTTACTCCCTACTCGGTCCTTGGAATTCATAGAAGCACACATCGATTTGACCTACGCATAAGCCTATCGACCACAGGACTGATTTCAGAACCTACTGGACCAAATAGCCCTGATAACCTCCAACCCTTTTGCATGAACATACGTCACATCCTTCACCCGCCTGCACCTTTGCTGTCTACAGCTATGGCTGCAAAGAGTCTATTCCCCTTGCACCAATCCATGGACCAACACACTCAGTGTTCCCCTGGAGGTCATCTCTTCTCTTCAGTAGTGGATAGAGTTAATACAAATCTGCTCCGGGCTGCCCTTCCCATCTTCACTCTCAGAACGGACACGCCACTTTCAAGCTGGGGTGATCACATTGGCGATCACATGACCAGGCACCCGGACTACGCAAGAGGCCAGCATACACAAACATTCTCAAGCTTCAGGGAGCATGCTACATGTTCTTACCAGCTATCCACTATCGCCACATCCTCATGTCAGGCAAGACCACCACATAAACAACCAAGGTGGCACAAGATCCCCAGCGCTCTATATGGAAGCGATTTGCCTCTGGGAATGATGCATCAAACATCATATCTTTGTCAGCATCCTACCGGCCTGGCACCCAGAATGTGATTTGCAGATTCTCTCAGCGGGAATGTTGTTCCAGGGGAAGACTCCTCCTCCTGGGCAATGTTCTGGTTGTTGAGTTGGTTAGACCAGATGAACTACGACTTTCCTACCCTGCCTTCTCCACAAACTCCAGCAGGAGAGAGCAATGGCCATACTGATCACTCCATTCTGGCCTTGCCTATTCTAATTCCCGCCTCTTCTCCGCATATCAAAACAATTTCCGCTCTAGTGATTTCTGGAACTGCTGACCCACAAAAGCAGACTTGGCCTCTAGACCCATGGATACTACACCTGATGGCATGGTTTTTGGATGGACACCTCCATTAGCACAAGAATGCTCATTGGCAGTGCAAGACGTCCTCTCCAGTAGCCGGAAGGACTCCAATGAGGCAGTCCTATCAGGCTTTACCTTGTGGGCCCAACGGCAAGGACTTGCTCCCGAAGCTGTGGGCATCCCCGTGCTCTTAAACTATTTCCTCCTCCTGAAAACCTCAGAGCTGAGAGTGACTCCTATCAGAGTGCGTGCAGCCCCCATTAGTGGAAGGGTATTAGATTTTTATCCATCCCTTGATGTGCCCCTTGAGAACATACGTAAGGCAGCTCCATGGAGTTTGGTACATATCTTTTCCTCCCTCTATGCTCTGGTATATGATTCTGTGACAGATACCTCATTTGGCACAACAGTCCTGGGTTCTCCCATCTTCATTGCACCCTCCTTCTCTTGGTACCTTGTCAAATCACCCCCAGTGGAATACAATAGGGACCATCACTCAAAAAATACGTTATTTACCTGTAACTAGAAGTTCTTTAATGGGCAGGGTCCTTATCTGTATCCCAATCCTACCCTCCTTCCCCTCTGCTGCAGCTCTGCAATGGCGTAGGAACTGGAAATACAGAGAGTGGGCCCTGCCCTTTATCACCTCAGGCAATATAAGGGCACATGCATGGACCGCTGAGCAATACTACTTTGAAAAGCTCTGGGTGCATGTGCATAACTCTCTGTGGAATACAGATAGGGACCACACATCTCTCAGAACCTCCATTTACAGGTAATTACCCTCCCTTACCACCCTATGGAAGCTGATATCTGATGTATGTGTTGAGGCCTCAAACGTACAGAGTGGGTCTGAGCCTGCCTGTGGATTTGGATCGGCAAGTACTGAGAGTAGACTCCTCTTCTGTAGCTTTTGAAGAAGGCAGACTCTGGAACTGCTGAAAGAGCAGTGACTTGCAAGAGAGCTCCCTGAAATTTCATGGGGTAGAGAGAGGTGGGAAGAAGGAATGGACAGGAATGAGAGGATATATGATCCCACAATGCTTAAGTTACACTTGTCCAAGACTATTGCTTCCCAAGCACTTGAAGTGGGTGGGAGGGCCTGTCTCCAAATGGAGGAGATATGACTGGGAGGGGTCACAACTATGATGCTGTCAAATCGGTTGCTTGCCCAAAGCTGACAGAGGAGTGGCTGGTTGGTTGAAATTGGACCAGAAGGTAGCTGCCTTTGTGACGTGTCTTCCTGGAGAAGACCTGCTCTCTAACGGGATACTTTAACTGCCAGAAATACCAGTGGGAATGCTGCTGGTATTGTTGACCTCCATAATAACATTGCATTAGGGTGGTGGTATAAACTCCCAGTGTATGAAAAGTATTTCAATGGTCTTTAAAAGAATGCAATATCTTTTTTTTTTTTTCCCCTGCTGGGAGGCTGGAAGCAGGTTTCAGGGGGTCTGCGAAAATAAACCAGAGAGCAGGGCCAGCATTAGACTGTAGGGCCCAGGGCAGAAAGCCAAAGCCTGAGCCCTGCCCTTCAGAGCTGAACCCTGAACCCTGCCACTCAACTCTGAAGCCAAAGCCTCAGCAACTTGGACCCTAAGCTCTTGCCCTGCTTGCTATCCCCTAATGCTGGTCCTGGCTTTTAATTTACTGGATATGCAGAAAAACAGTTGTGGCACAGCTGGGCCAGGGAGTTTTTATAGCATGATATGGGGGGGGGGGGGGGGGGGAGGGGGGGATGGGGGGGGGGGGGGGCGTGAAGAGAGAGACTCAAAGAAGAAGCTTGAGAATCCCTGCTTTCAGGCACTAGGCCAAAGTTCTGTAACCCTGAAGCTCTTCTCAGGGTTGCATCTGAGGCTATAACGCTTGAGGAGAGGTGTCCACCATATCCAGTCCCAATTGTAGTGGCCTCTTTACCACTAGACACTCTTCTACAATGTAAATGTTTCCTTGGTGGATTCTGGCACTTACGTCCAAATTTCTGGATAAGCTTGCCAACTTACAAAATCCATCCCCTCTGCTTGGAGACTTCAGTCTTGGATTCCAGTGCCAAGGAACCACCCCCTGGGAGGCACCAGAGGTGCATGGGCACCACCCCCAGGTACAACTAAGCAAAGTTTTCTCTTTTTGGTGTGCTGGCCATATGCACACCTTAGTGGAATACATGGCTACACCCATATCGTGAACACTACAGCAAAGATTCTTCCTTCTGTAGAAGAACTGTTAGGTTTTTCCTTTACAGTTAGCCAGGCTGCTCCAGGCCTGCTTTTAGCAGTTACAAGCCCCATTACTTATGTATTGTAAAGTAGGAATTTGTTGACCTTAAGGCAGCCATACAATCCTATGTCACAGGCTCCAACCATCCTCTTTCCTGCTTAATTTAGTTTTAAAGTAAGGGTGGGGATTGGTGAGAGGAGAGAGTGATTTGTATTCAAGCCAGAGGGGAAGAGTATGCATTGTAGCCTATTAGGAACTTTAACAGCTATTCATACCTAAGGAATACTGGGAGGAAACAAGGAGCAGGGTGAAACAGGGGAGCCACCTGATTCATACTGAGAAAGTAGGGCAATCGCCTAGTTACCTTAGGTGCCTGTACACAAACGCAAGAAGGAAAACAAGCAGGAAGAATTGGAAGTCCTGGCACAACACAGACTTGATAAGTAAGACATATGACTGGAGCACTGTCATGGATGGGTATAAACAAGCGAGGGAGAAAAGGTGGAGGAGTTGCACTGTATGTAAGGGAGAAGTATGATTGCTCAGAGTTCCAGTATGAAACTGGAGAAAAGCCTGTGGAAAGTCTTTGGGTTAAGTTTAAGAGGTGAGAGCAACAAAAGTGAGGTCATGCTGGGCGTCTGCTATAGACCACCAGGAGGATGAGGTTGGATGAGGTTGAATGAGGCTTTCTTCAGACAACTAACAAGTTTCCAGGTCACAAGCCCTGGTTCTTATGGGGGACTTCAAGCACCCTGACATCTTCTGCGAGAGCAATGCAGCAGTGCACAGACAATCCAGGAAGTTTTTGGAGTATGTTGGGGACAACTTCCTGGTGCAAGTGTTGCAGGAACCAACTGGGGGCTATTCTCTTCACCTGCTACTCATAAACAGGGAACAATTGGTAGGAGAAGTAGAAGTGGGTGGCAACCTGGGCACAGTGACCATGAGACGGTTGAGTTCAGGATTCTAACACAGAAGAAAGGAGAGCAGCAGAATACAGACCCTGGACTTTAGAAAAACAGACTGACTCCCTCAGGGAACTGACGGGCAGGATCCCCTGGGAGGCTAATATGAGGGGGAAGGGAGTCCAGGATTGCTGGCAGTATTTTAAAGAACCCTTATTGTGGGTGCAGGAACAAACTATCCCAATGTGCAGAATGAATAGTAAATATGGCAGGCAACCAGCTTGGCTTAACAGAGAACTCTTCAGGGAGCTTAAACACAAAAAGGAAGCTTACAAGAAGTGGAAACTTGGACAGATGACTAGGGAGAAGTATAAAAGTATTGCTTGAGCATGCAGGGGGGCAATCAGGAAGACCAAAGCACAACGGGAGTTGCAGCTAGCAAGGGACGTGAAGGGTAACAAGAAGGGTTTCTACAGGTATGTTAGCAACAAGAAGGTGGTTAGGGAAAGTGTGGGATCCTTACTGAATGGTGGAGGCAACCTAGTGACAAATGATGTGGAAAAAGCTGAAGTACTCAATGCTTTTTCTGCCTCAGTCTTCACAGACAAGGTCAGCTCCCAGACTGCTGCACTGGGCAGCACAGTATGGGGAGGAGGTGAGCAGCCCTCAGTGGTGAAAGACCAGGTTAAGGACTTTTTAGAAAAGCTGGACGTGCACAAATCCATGGGGCCGGATGCAATGCATCCAAAGAGTGCTGAGGGAATTGGCTGATGTGATTGCAGACCATTGGCCATTATCTTTGAAAACTTGTGGCGATCGGGGGAGGACCCAGATGACTGGAAAAAGGCAAATATAGTGCCCATCTTTAAAAAAAAAGGGAAGAAGGAGAATCCGGGGAACTACACACCAGTCAGTCTCATCTCAGTCTCCGGAAAAATCATGGAGCAGGTCCTCAAGGAATCCATTTTGAAGCACTTGAAAGAGGATGGTGATCAGGAACAGTCAACGTGGATTCACCAAAGGCAAGTCATGCCTGACCAACCTGATTGCCTTCTGTGATGAGATAACTGGCTTTGTGGATATGGGGAAAAACAGTGGAGGTGATATACTTTGACTTGAGGAAAGCTTTTGATATGGTCTCCCACAGTATTCTTGCCAGCAAATTAAGAATATGGATTGGATGAACGGACTACAAGTTAAAAGAACAGGAGTACTTGTGGCACCTTAGAGACTAACAAATTTATTAGAGCATAAGCTTTCGTGGACTACAGCCCACTTCTTCGGATCCATATAGAGTGAAACATATATTGAGGAGATATATATATACACACATACAGAGAGCATGAACAGGTGGGAGTTGTCTTACCAACTCTGAGAGGCCAATTAAGTAAGAGAAAAAAACTTTTGAAGTGATAATCAAGCTAGCCCAGTACAGACAGTTTGATAAGAAGTGTGAGAATACTTACAAGGGGAGATAGATTCAATGTTTGTAATGGCTCAGCCATTCCCAGTCCTTATTCAATCCTGAGTTGATTGTATCTAGTTTGCATATCAATTCCAGCTCAGCAGTCTCTCGTTGGAGTCTGTTTTTGAAGTTTTTCTGTTGTAAAATAGCCACCCGCAGGTCTGTCATAGAATGACCAGACAGGTTAAAGTGTTCTCCCACTGGTTTTTGAGTATTATGATTCCTGATGTCAGATTTGTGTCCATTAATTCTTTTGCGGAGAGACTGTCTGGTTTGGCCAACGTACATGGCAGAGGGGCATTGCTGGCACATGATGGCATATATCACATTGGTAGATGTGCAGGTGAACGAGCCCCTGATGGTATGGCTGATGTGATTAGGTCCTATGATGATGTCACTTGAATAGATATGTGGACAGAGTTGGCATCGGGCTTTGTTACAAGGATAGGTTCCTGGGTCAGTGTTTTTGTTCAGTGATGTGTGGTTGCTGGTGAGTATTTGCTTTAGGTTGGGGGGTTGTCTGTAAGCGAGGACAGATCTGTCTCCCTAGATCTGTGAGAGTAAAGGATCATCTTTGAGGATAGGTTGTAGATCTCTGATGAGTTGGACTACAAGTTGGATACAAAGCTGGCTAGATCGTCAGTCTCAATGGGCAGTGATCAATGGCTCGATGTCTACTTGGCAGCTGGTATCAAGTGGAGTGCCCTAGGGGTTGGTCCTGGGGCTGGCTTTGTTCAACATCTTCATTAATAATCTGGATGATATGGATTGTACCCTCAGCAAGTTCAGATGACACTAAGCTGGAGGGAGAGGGGAGGGAGAGGGTCCAGAGTAACCTAGACAAATTGGAGGATTGGGCCAAAAGAAATCTGCATTTGTCCTTGTTGAACCGGAGTCCTGCACTTAGGATGGAAGAATCCCAGGCAGTGCTACAGGCTGGGGACCGACTGGCTAAGCGACAGTTCTGCAGAAAAGGACCTGGGGATTACAGTGGAAGAGAAGCTGGATATGAGTCCCTTGTTGCCAAGAAAGCTAACGGCATATTGGGCTGCATTAGTAGCAGCATTGCCAGCAGATTGAGGGAAGTGATTATTCCCCTCTATTTGGCACGGGTGAGGCCACATCTGGAGTATTGTGTCCAGTTTTGGGCGCCCCCACTACAGAAAGGATGTGGACAATGTAGAGAGAGTCCAGCAGAGGGCAATGAAAATGATTAGGGGGCTGGGGCACATGACTTAGGAGGAGAGGCTGTGGGAACTGGGCTTATTTAGTCTGCAGAAGAGAAGAGTGAGGGGGGATTTGATAGCAGCTTTCAACTACCTGAAGGGAGGTTCCAAAGAGGATGGAGCTAGGCTGTTTTCGGTGGTAGCAGATGACAGAACAAGAAGCAATGGTCTCAAATTGCAGTGGGGAGGTCTAGGTTGAATATTAGGAAAAATTATTTCACTAGCAGGGTGGTGAAGCACCAGAATGGGTTAGCTAGGGAGGTGGTGGAATCGCCATCCCTAGAGGTTTTTAAGGCCCAGCCTGACCAAGCCCTGGCTGGGATGATTTAGTTGGGAATTGTTCCTGCTTTGAGCAGGGGGTTGGACTAGATGACCTCCTGAGGTCTCTTCCAACCCTAATTTTCTATGAATATATTTAGTACCCAACTCCTTAAAAATACAGCTTCCTTCACTTGTTTCTTGAACTCTCAACAGAGGTAGGCTTCATCCTCCTTTTATCAAGCTCCAGTATCACTTCTGACGAAATACAATCTTGTCCTGATAAAGGGTTTGCTAAAAAGGGACAGTAGGAAAACATGCTTCAGTAACATCTGTTAAAAATCGAACAGCTACAGCCTAAAGCAAAGGACTGTTACAGCTGTAGTCAAATGTTCTTTACAGCTCAGTTTTCCCATTTGTGCACTGGAAGGGAAAATAGCTACTGTTGAAGGCTGGGTGGATTAGTCTGTATTTGTAAAATGCTTGATCTTTGGATGAAAGGGGCTGCTAGAAATAGCTTTAAGAAAGAAAATAAACTAAATGATTCAGCGTCGACTAACCATTGAACAAAACTTCTCTTTCCTCACCATTGTTATCAGCTTGAATACAAAGTTTAGAATAGACTCTTAAAATACGATGCAAGCTAAACAGACCCAAGAGGAGCAAGTGTTAAACCAGAACTTTATTAAAATCCATTCGTAGTGTTTCAGGAAAATGTACAGACACTTAAGGGTTTTTTTTGGTAGCAGCTTAAGCCAATACAAGTACTTTGTTAGAGGAAGACCCCACCTTGCTACAAAGAATATTTTTGAAAGATTGTTTTATATCTGAAAATACATTACACCCACCATTTCCCTATAGCCTATATTATCTGCGAAAGATTAACAGAAAAATGGCAAAAATAACCTTTATAGAACACAAGCCCCAGGAAAAATATATATTACAGGAAGTATTTTCACAAACAAAGTTTTACATTTTACAAGAGGGACAGAGCATCCCAGAACACAAAAAAACAAGCTGTACATGTGAACTTAATATCTAGCTACGGAGTGTAGCTAACCGTGACTGCATTGCTTCAATATCTTCTTCCTCTTCTTCATCAGCTATACCAGCAGCCCCTATGGGTTCAGTTTCTGGAAGAGCATCTGTAACTTTGCTAGGTGCTTTACCCAATGCCCCTGCAAACAAGCAAGAGAATGTCCATAAACATTGTTAAATACAGACCACTGACTGATTAATAAAGGGACAAGTTCTCAGGTAGCTGCACATTGTAGAGGTTTAAAAGTAATAGAACTCAGCCACTGCTGTATGGTTGAGATAGTATGTTGGAGATTTAGAGACAAGTGATCAGCTATCTAGGCAATAACTACTCATGCTCAATTCTTCCTAGTGCGTATCATACAGTATTTTGCCTAGTTTAAAGTGTCTAGAGCACTGTACTCCAACTCCAAGGGCCCTGGAGAAAGATAGTAGGGGACGCATGCTGTGACACTAAAGCGACCCTGCACTCCTGTGGCCATAGGCAAAACAGATTAAAAGCAGCTTGCCTTCCTGCTTTATTCCTCTTAGACTCTTAACAGTTGTGTATGGGAAGAGTTCCTTGTTACAGGGCAGCTTCACTTCTGTTCCCATAGTACTCAGCCGTGAGAGCATCTATGGCTAATCCATAAACCCAAATGCTGGAGAGTATTACGCATCTTTTGGCAAGTAAGCAGAGGGTTGAAGAGTATTTTTAAAAAGGAAAAGAAATATTCTTAGTTCTCATAATATGTATCTGTAACAGACTCATGCACTCACCAGCTGTAATCTCAAACAGGATTTTATCGATTTCCATCTCTGCTTCCTCTTCCATTTCCTCTTGGTCTTCCATATTTTCAAAAGTATCCTCTAACATTTCTTCTATGATACCAGCCTACAGCGAAACAGAAGGTAACAGATCCCATTTCTAGGACTTGCATACAGCCAGCCAGGAGCACAGCACTCTCAGGAAAGTGTACTCAGCTCCCTCAATTTCCTAATAGTCCAGATTATGCCTGCCGCTATCACGCCTATCAAAGGACTCAGCCTTGCTTCCAATAATAGCCTATTTACTACACACACCATCCTTACACGTTCCTGATAGTTCTGTCATTAGGTCAGCATGCAGTGGAGCTGGTTTAGCATGTGGGTTATTTTTAAAACACAGACCCTTTGAATGTTTTCACTGCAACAAAATGAGACTTTATTGCATACTTGCTGTGAGGAAAGAATGATTGGCAATCAAGAGTAGGGTAACCCAAGAATTGAACGGCAGTGTTGTCTTATTCACACCTTAGAGCAATATCTCAAATTTATTGCCCTATACACCTCTACCTCGATAGAACGCGGTCCTCGGGAGCCAAAAAAAATCTTACTACGTTATAGGTGAAACCGCGTTATATTGAACTTCCTTTGATCCACTGGCATGCACAGCCTTGCCCCCCCGGAGCACTGCTTTACCATGTTATATCTGAATTCGTGTTATATTGGGTCGCGTTATATCGAGGTAGCGGTGTATTTAATCAAATGCAACTACAACTGGTAACACTGAAACCTTTGAAAAGCCAGCCTGTCAATCTCACACAGTTATGTTTGCCCAAATTATATTTTGTAATCAACTAAAAATGTTGGAAGATTTTTCTATAAATTCCATTGGGAACACTTTTTCTTAAAAAAAAAAAAAAAAACACCCTGTAGGGCTTGGAACCCAAACATTGCAAAATTATG
This sequence comes from Trachemys scripta elegans, assembly GCF_013100865.1. Lineage (NCBI taxonomy): Eukaryota > Metazoa > Chordata > Testudines > Emydidae > Trachemys > Trachemys scripta. The sequence goes on from NC_048302.1 coordinate 126,215,069, forward strand.
CTAGAGCATATCACATGCACACAGTAAAATGGATTAGAAAGCTTTAGTAATCTAGAGTATTAATGCAAGAAAATTATTTAAAAGTGTGTTTTTAACTTGAGTATTCCTTTAATGGCAGCAGAAGACGACTGGAAGCTGTGTCTTGTCTGTGTATATTGTAAGCTCTTCAAGGCAGGGACTGTTTTACTATGCATTTGCACAGTGCTGAACAATGGGACCCCATCTCACTTGGAATGTCTAGGTGCTATTGTAATACACAATAATATATTTCAGAACTTACCTTCATCATTTCTTTGGACAATTCCCTCATCGTTGCTTGAATTTCAGGGATTTTTATTAGATTTTGCATGGCTTTCATGACCTCTGTGCTCTTCTGTAATGAACCTGCCACTCTGAGGACAGCTGCCAAGAGAAGGCATGGAAAGGCTTTAGAATGAAGCCAGCACATGGGAACAAAATTGACGGAGAATCCTGCTTGTACAGCTTATCATCATTTTGGAATCTAGGAAAGTGCATATAGGAAAAAAAGATTGTCCATTTACTTAATCACCTTCTAAACTTAAAGTTGTTGGTTTTAGAAGAGGGGAAAAATCTGACTTTCCCTGTTTCTGGAACATTGAAGAGTTTTAGTGGAGATACTGCTCCAATTAACTGCAGCTGAGCCATGCCAACAGATCTAGATTCCACCCCACCAGCAGTTTGATTCAGAAAAGGAAAACTTCCTGTTTGCTCTTCTCAGGTGGGAAGTTGATGAGCATGGAATAAAACCTACGCAGGAAGTCTTACTGATGTTTTCATGCTGGTCAAGCGAGCAAGACTATGTATCCATGTATCTGATTATTCATGAAATTAGTACCCTAATGTGAAGCCACCCTGATAGAGTTTCTAAATCTCCCAAAATGTCAGACTCTCTCACTGTCAGGAAGTCATTTCACATCACTGGATTGTTGGAAGGTCATTTAATATTGAATTAGATAATTGACAATTGTCCCTTTTTGAACAAGAAATAAAAACTGAACTAAAATACAGCCTACATTGGATTTCTATCAATATTTTTTTGCAGTGGCTAATTAACAGTCCTGGGCAACATCCAAAGATGTTTGTGAAGCTATTAGAATGGTGCTTAAGTGTTCCTTGAATGTCAAATCCTAAATAAAGATAAAGTTGAGAAATAACAGCGTATCTTTATAATAGTGGAGAGTTCCCATGTTTTAAACGGCATTCCTGAATTAAGGGGATGAACTGCACATGCTACTTTTCATTTCAACACGCCTAGCTTACAAGTGTTTTTAACGTCAGGCCTGAATAATAAGGAGAAGGTACAGGAATATCAAAAAATCTCAATTGTATTGATAGTCAACGTTTATCAAGCCAATTAGGGGTCTAATAAAAATACAAGCCAGAATCCCAACTTCCTTTCTATTCCCAGACTTACCATTACTATTGTTCAGATTAGGTTTCTAGAACCCTTTGTTGGGTAAATTCTCCAGCGAAGAGAACTGTACTAAATCAATGAAGTTTGATGCTGAGGTCTCCTTGTAGCTAAGCCATCACAGTCCCCACAAACTAAAAACTTCTTACACACACATCTATCATGGCACCCTGGACAACAGGCACTTTGGAAATCTCAAAATTAGAAACAAAAGTGATTCCTCTTAATTATAACTAAGGCTACATTTTAATCATGGGTATTTTTAGTAGAAGTTATGGACAGGTCATGGGCAGTAAACGAAAATAAACGGCCCATGACCTGTCCATGACTTTTACTATATACCCAACTAAAACTTGTGTGTGTGTGTGGGGGGGTGCCACGGGTGCTGGCATGGCCTGGGGGGGCACTGGAGGTGGGGGGCTCAGCCCAGGGAAGCACGGCAGGTGTTCGGGGTGGGGTGTTGGTGGGGCTGGGGCAGGTTCCCTTACCCAGCTCCTGGGAAGTGGCAACCCCAGCTCCTAGCTCCATGTGCTGCCTCCGCTCTGCCCCAAGCCCTGGTTCTGCAGCTCCCAGTGCCTGGGAACCACGGCCAATGGGAGCTGCAGGGGCAGAAGCAGCACATGGAGCTAGGAGCTGAAGGAGGGGAGTTCCTGTCAGCCTTCTGGAGAGCTCCCCCCAGGTAAGCACTGCCCCGCCCCACCCCCCAGCCCTGAGCCCCACACATCCAAACTCCTGCTGTTGGGGGGCAGGAGGGCCGAGACTGCCCCAGCAGCAGCCAGTGTGACTGGTCCAGGGGCTGCCCGAGCTGCTCTGGCAGCTCCTGGGCCCGCTGCACCGGGCTGCTGCAGAAGTCACAGAAAGTCACGGAATCCGTGACTTCCATGACAAACACGGAGCCTTCATGATAACCATTTGGATGGAGCATACAGCAAGAGCCAACAGCTGGATCAGTATCTGTCTTCGCTTACTGTCTTCCAACCCTGCCTCCCTCGTTCTGCCGACCGGCCAACTTGTTGGGGCGCTCCTCCCCTGGCCCAGCTTTTCAGCCGAGCACCTCAGTTTTTTGGTGATCGGCTGATCGTTCTTTCTGGAAGCTGCTCACACACCCAGCCAGCCCTTGACCCCGCTTTTCTCTACCCCTCTTCCCATGCATTTCTCCCCTCATCCCCAATGGAGCTGATAAGTCACACTAGGTCTCCTCCTAGCAAACAGATGTGATACGATTAAATCGGATTGTGGCTCCTGTTGTGGACTCAAGAAGGTTTGCCAGATGAAGAAGGTGCCTCCACTGCACAGCTATGAGCTCCTCCTCGTTTTGTTCTGTGTTTGTACAACGCCACAGGGTCCTGGTCCATGGCTAGGTGCTACGATAATACAAATTCATAATAAGGCAACTGCTTGCAAGTCTTCCCCTCCCTATCCTTGGATCCCTTTTCTCCCTGCTGCTGTTAGGAGCTCCTGTGTGGTGAGTTATCAGTGCTAGACCAGCCAGACAGTGCATTTTAAAGGGCAATTTCAATATGGACAACAAGACTTGTAGATGGTCAAGAAGGGGGGGGGGGGGAATTCTAAGAGTAGGAGAGGCATGGAAGAAGGTCTCAGTAAGGGATTGTCAAATGCTTTGACAGATGAAAAATGGTGTAAGTGCTAAATATTAATTGCTCCTCTTCTCTATCAAGCCCACCCTTGCTTTGATGCTTCACAGTGCAGGACTCTTGCTTTAACAATGCAGGAATTCATACAAGATGACACTGGGTGTTCTTACAAATGAAACACCCCTCGGATACACTGCCTGTCAAAAAACAACCCACCCCAGTAACAGAATGTGATCAAGCTCTTCTTGTAATGCTAGAATCTTCCTTATAAGAGGGCTGTCGAAGCAGCCAGCATTAGTCAGATTCTCGCTATTTCAGAAACACTCAAAGAAAAACAAATACACAGCACATCACAAGAGGAAAGACAACCTTTTGGAGCAGATGACTTAAGTGTAAATACATCCTGCAGGCTTGGACTCATTTGAGATAGGCCCAAATCATCCTAAACTTTGACAGAATTTTACTTCAATTTTGAAATGTGCAGCTCAGGGCCAACCTCTACAGTTAATCTAAGAAACGGTTGTATTTAGGCGCAACGATGTTCTTACCAAGCTGGTTCTTCATCCCCATGAGCACCGAGTTCATGTGTGCTTTGGATGCATAGAGTTTGCTCACAGCCTTCCGAGAGCGGATCATCTCCTTTGCCAAAACCACACACACGTCTTTTTGACCCTTTTTGGCAGCATCTTTTACTGACCGCTTTACCTTTTCTTCTTCTCTTTGGATATCTGGGTTGCAAAGGACAAACAAGTGAGGACAAGTCATCAGAAATGGCTTGAGGCTAGGAGCAGAGAGTCCTTGCTTACTGGAGTGCATTTTCAAAAGCAACAGTTCATCATTAAAACTTTCCACTTCAATAATGCCTTTCATTTAAGCATGAATCCAGCCATTGAAGACTGAATGGGGTTTGTGCATCACCAACAGATTAGTTAACTAAAGTTCTAATAGCAAAATATCTATTTCTAGCATAGCACACCCAGTTCTATGATTTCCCTTACATCAGTCTGTCACAGCATTACCTCCGAGCTTTCCAAGCACCCGGCTGAGATCAGCTCCTGTATGAAGCTAAACCCTGATGAGGGTGAAATAATGCTGGCCAGAAGAGGGAAGCACTTTGAACCACTCACCTCCTCCATTACAACTGCCATCATCAAAGGCAGCCACCTTCACATTGTTAGATTGGTTTACAGCAGTGGTTCTCAAACTTTTGTCTTGGTGACCCCTTTCACACAGCAAGCCTCTGAGTCTGACCCCCATATAAATTAAAAACATTTTTTATATTTAACGCTATTATAAATGCTGGAAGTGAAGCGGGGTTTGGGGGTGGAGGCTGACTGCTCACAAACCCTCAGTAATAACCTTGCGACTCGCTGAGGGGTCATGACCCCCCATTTGAGAATCCCTGGTTTACAGCAAGCTGATTGCATTAGACGCTGCACTGTGCTCAGATAGCCAGGCAGTTGTGGTGGCAATGAATGCCCATTTCCATCTACAACTGGTCAGGGAACTACACTCAGTCCTATCAGAGACAGATCCAACCATGAGGAGACACGTTTATAACTTCTAATCCTACTTATTGTAATTCCTTATACCTATGAAGTCAGTGCCCTAAAGGAAGCTACATCTGTTGAGATGCCAACCTTGCTCATACTTTTAGGGATGCTTATGAAAAAGTTAGGGAGGATGCTTGGACCTCTTCCCCCCCCTTCCCTCTGGAGAAACTGGGACTTCTTGTCCCTCCCCTCCAATGGCTGGGGGGCTGGATTCCCCTCACTCCCCTATTTGTTGACCTCCACCCCCAAAGAGAAAGAAGGATCAACCCTAGGAAAGTTGCCCTCCTATGCTGCCTAGGGCCCTTAATTACTTTGGCCATTCCTGGCCTGGAACTCCTTGCTGGAATGATCTACCACTGCTGCCTTCTCCTCCTGCCCTTCTGGCTTCACCTCCCCTGCAGACTGGGCCGTGAGGTCTGATAGGAGGCAAACCATGGCAGCTGTCAGTGGGGCTCAGGGTGGTGCTAGATTCACTGCCCAACCCACAGGCTGCATATGGGTGGACCCTGGTGGAGAGCTCTAGTACCTAGAGCATGTTGACAAAGTCCAGCATGGCCCACTAGGGGCAGTTAAAGCGCAACACGCAGCCTGTGGCTTGGGCAGTGAATCCAGCAGCACCTCAACCCATTCAAAATCACCACATCTTGCCTCCTTTCCGACCCTCATGGTGCAGTCTGTGCACGTGTCATACTGCAGTGGAGAAAAAAGCCCCCTATTCCCACAACTCTGTTTGCTGTGTTTGTTGGACTCCAGTGGTGGTGAGTGACACACATTTTATTTATGTGACAGAGACAAAATTAGTAGATTTAAACCTAAAATAGTAATTTTGTAATTCCGTGTACAAATTCAGGAGGAGTACTGAAAGTTAGGAACGCTTTGCATGTCTGCATCTGGTTCAGAACACAGCAATTTGCCTTCTCACTAAGACAGGTCACTGGGAATGCATCATCCTGATTCCCCAGGCCCTGCACTGGCTCCCTCTCAAACACCTAGAGGTCAAGGATGCTGTTCTGACTTTCAACAGCTTGCATGATATCAGCCCCCACTAACTACCTGAGAGACACCTTTCTTGTGATAACCTCAGCTTCACACCACTGGAAAAGATGAAGTGGCCAAGAAAGAGGGGAAAACTAGTAGCCAAAAAAATGGAAATCTCTTAGGAGCTGGACCAAGATTACAGAAATCACTGCGAGATGAAATAGGAATGACTGCCAGCCTCTTCATATTCAAAACTACATGCTAAATCCATCTGTCTGATATAGCTTTCCCACAATAACCTTCTCAGTCACATTATCACTCACATTTAAATCCCTAAAATCTTGTTTGTTTCTGCCAACTGGGCTGTGAAATAAAGATTTGTGGATGGTGTTCACACACCATTATTATGGGTGATCTCACAAAAATGTTGATTATATAGATTCACTCTGCTCCTTCAGGAAGCAGAAATCTTTCATCTATTTAGACCCCATACACATTTTGTAAATAAAAGGCTCAACTTCCCAACTAGCTTTGCAAGTTATTTTAGAATCAAATTTATTTATTACCCAAAATCTTTAATTTTGCAGGTGGGATAATCACTTACTTTGTCAGACACAGTTCATTAAATAATTAAGCTTTGACTTGCTTCCCTGCCAGGTTTATACACTTTCACTGGCATTTAATGAACAAGGCTTAGAAGCAATTCATAATATTGCACCTGGTGCATTAACTTTTAAATGTAAAATGATACATTCAAAATGTATCCACTTGAAACAGCTGTATGGCCACTGTTGATGTCATTGATAATGTTATATTATTAGAGAAGCCATTTATTCTGGAAACATTCAGTAACATTGATAGACTAAGGAACACCTGAATGGCCTAACTCAACCTTAGTTTAGTCTCCAGCTTCACTCCCAGCATTTGATGTAGGGTGACCAGATGTCCCAATATTATCTGGACTGTCCCGATATTAGGGGCTTTGTTTTATACATGCAACTATATCTCCCTCCCCCTTGCCCCACAAAAGAAAGTAACCTGATTTTTCACAGTTGCTAATTTGATGTCCATGTACTAGGAAGAACATACTGAATAGTGTCTGCACAAAATGAATTCCAGTCTTTTATGCTTTAAAGTTAAGGTGCTGTGCAATGCTCAGTTTGGAAAAGAAACTACTAAGGGGGGATATGATAGAGGTCTATAAAATCATGACTGGTGTGGAGAAAGCAAATAAGTGTTATTCACTCCTTCCCATAACACAAGAAGTAGGGGTCACCAAATGAAATTAATAGACAGCAGATTTAAAACAAACAAAAGTAAGTATTTTTTCACACAACGCACAGTCAACCTGTGGAACTCCTTGCCAGAGGATGCTGTGAAGACCAAGATTATAACAGGGTTAAAAAAAGAACTAGATAAGTTCATGGAGGATAGGTCCATCAATGGCTATTAGCCAGGATGGGCAGGGACGGTGTCCCTAGCCTCTGTTTGCCAGAAGTTGGGAATGGGCGATAGGAGATGGGTCACTTGATGATTACCTGTCCTGTTCATTCCCTCTGGGGCACCTAGCATTGGCCACTGTCGGAAGACAGGATACTGGGCTAGATGGACCTTTGGTCTGACCCAGTATGGCCATTCTTATGCATAAGCTTCCTGAAATAATCAGAGCCCCTCCTTTTAGAAAAGGATTTTAAGTGAATAAAATGCACAGATTTTAAACTATCTTGAAGGGATAATGGTGGCTATGCACAGCAAAAAAACAAGGCACCTGAAAAATATTTTCAGGTAAGAGACATATGCACACAAAAGAATAAGGAGTTAAAAACTGGGCTTCTATTCTTCTGGCCCAGAAATAAAGCTTCTATTGCAAAGAGAGATAGCCGAAAACTAGCTTGCAAGAAAAAAATAACACCATTTGAATCCATCCAGCTATATTAACATTTAGGGATATTACTGACAGAAGAGTTCAGTGAAATTGCCTTATAAAGAAAGCAAGCATACCATATGCTCCTGGAGGGGGAGGGATAGCTCAGTGGTTTGAGCATTGGGCTGCTAAACCCAGGGTTCAATCCTTGAGGGGGCCACTTAGGGATTGGGGGCAAAATCCATACTTGGCCCTGCTAGTGAAGGCGGGGGCTGGACTCAATGACCTTTCAAGGTCCCTTCCAGTTCTAGGAGATAGGATATCTCCATTAATTTAATTTAATTTATTTTTTATTTATTTATTTTATATGCAGTGATTTTTATTATTTTCAAAAGCTCACTGATTTACACAGCCAGAAATTTTACACCAGAATGATTCAGAATTTGGCAGGTTATAAAAATAAATCCATCAAAATAGCGTTCTGCGTTTTGGCACTTGCAGGCCCAATATGAATTGGAGACATCAATGCAAATTCTCATGTGGGAGTTAATGAATCTTTTAGAGAATGACTCACCCAGAATAAGTGTCATTCAGCAGCAGGTTTCAGAGTAGCAGCCGTGTTAGTCTGTATCCGCAAAAAGCGGCAGATAACCTAAGAAATCTCTATCAGCCGGTCCACTGGGACAAAGAGTGTCCTCCCCTCCAAAAGACTATTATCCTTTAGAAGAGTCTGGTTAGTGGTGTTTTCCCCTTATTACCCACAAGAAACACCATATGCTTACAAGATGCTGAAACCATTTCTTCAGGACAACTAACTATGCACTTTACAGGCCATGGGAATAGTTAAAAATCCCTGCTCCAGAGTGTACCATACAACTAGGGCAAATACCCTAAGTGAAACAACAGTTTAGACATGAGAAAGTGCTAAGATCAATCCATTGTGCACAAAGCCTTCCTACACTGACCATTTAGAAGGCCTAAAGCCTCTATCAGTCTATATTTTTGTAAGGTAAGCTTTGTTTGACTACTTTGAGGACAGAGAATCCAACTGTGTGAATATCAACTTTTGCAGGGAATGCAGGCTTATCTTGTGGTCAAAAGGTGGATTCTACTTTCAGCTCTGCCAAAGACACCATGCATGACTTTAGACAAGTAACTGTCCCCGTGCCTCAGTTTCCCATCTGTCAAGTGGAGACACATCCCTGTCTCATAGGGTGATGGAGAGGCTTAACTCGAGGTTTATAAAGTACTTAGAGGTCCTAGGATGGAAGACACTAAAGAAATGAGAAATATAGTTACTGCTGCAAGCTACTTGCTGGCTTTAAACATTCAAAAGCACCCATTCGAAGGGGGCACTGTGACATTCCATACCTTGGGGGAGCATACTGTAACCCCCATATTCCTCATTTTCATATAATCATGATCTTACATATAAAGCATGCCTTGTAAGGTATCAGGGAAAGGTTATGATCTGCTGAAAGTCACTTCTCTATCCATATTCGTGTATCATTAATACATATGAAGTTACGAGAATTGTGTTATATGATCACCACTGAAACATGATGTAAGTTGGGGAATCAACCAGATATTAGCTCCCCAGAGGCAAGAGGAAGGAAAGTAACCAACACCCGGGTGGGGTGTCAAACAACCCATTGTCCAGCAAGGGAGCTACAATGCAATGACTCACCTGCATGAGGCCACACCAGGGGAATTGCTCAACCTTGCTTGGAGAGACTCAGCAATGCCCCCCAGACATGCCTGGACTTATGGTCCCCAAGCACATGGACTGAGGGTATAAAACAGACAGAGCGGACACATACTGGGCCCTTCTCCTGCCCCCACCGTTGCTGCAAGCAGCCAAGACACTGAGAAGATGACAAGACTCCAACAGAGGAGATTGGCCCAGGTTTAAGGAACAAACCTGTATATTAAGGACTGCAATATCCAGTGGGGAGAGAAAAACTGCTTAATCTACATGTTGCCCAGTCTAATAGGGTTGAGAGTTTAGACTGCGTGCTTATATATTTTATTTTGGTAACCACTCCGACTTTTTGCCTCTCTCTTAATATCACTTAAAAGCTACCTTTTATAGTCAATAAATTTGTTTAATTGTTTATCTGTACCAGTGAGTTTGTACGAAGTGTGGGGCAAATTTGCTCAGGTTGGCAAAGGCTGTTGTATGTCCACTTTCCATTGTTGAAGTGGTGAACCAATTAATAAATTTGCACTGCCCATCTTGAGCAGTGCAAGACGGTATACTCCTGGGGTACAGTGCTGGGAGCTGGGGGGATTTGGCTGGTGCCTCTCTCTGTGTGATTGAGGAGTGGCTCTGGGAGCATTCCTGCAATCTAGCTGGATGTGCTGAGTGATCACAGATCCCGAAGGGATTGCTGCTGGTCATTAGCAAGGCATTGTGAGAGACAGCCCAGGCTGGGGAGAGTTCAAGGGACACAGTCCCAAGCTGCACCCCAAGGGGATCCTGGCACAGGCACACTCTGCTCAATGGCGAATAATAAACTGAATGGTTTTGTTGCAGTCTGACATACTCCAATTTTTCTAGATTGAGCATAATCATGATATGTGCATTTTATTATAGGAGATGCGTTACTGTGATTTGGCAATGGACTATGTATTTATTTATTTTTTGAAGGCGTTGCTTCTCAAGGGATTAAAGGCGATGACAAGAACGCATGGCGTTCCACAGAAGTCTTTGGAGGATGGTACCATCTGCCAGTCTTCAGTACTTAGTACATTGGTCCCTCTTCTATGACCCAGTGGCTTGGTGACAGTGCTGTGCATGATAGCACACTATGGCTCTGTTAAAGGGCACTCCGTTGTGCCTCTCAAGAACGGGGGGTTCAAGCCATCAGATGAAAGAGTCTATGTGGTGCAAAGCATTCTATTGCTCCTAAAACCCATTCTAGAAATCAGAATGGACACATTTTGTTTATTTGAACATGCAGAAGCATTTGAAACAACATTCAGCGATGCAGCAATTTTCACAGTAACTACTTCATATTTCAACCAGAATTTATAAGTTATACAGACAGATTGTCCAAAGTGTCATACTTCTATAGCACCATCCACAGGGAGTTCAAAACAGCTTAATAATTTAATTGGTCTCAACACCCCTACAGGATGCACAGACACTGTCCCATTTTAAAGATGGGGACAGACAGGTTAAGTCAGGACCAGGGCCGGCTCTGGCTTTTTGGCCGCCCCAAGCAAAAAACAAAACAAAACAAAAAAAACAGGGTGGCCAGAACAGCAAAGCAAAAAACAAAACAAAACCTGCGGCACAGCCGGAGTGCGGGTGCAGGGGGACCGGCTGGGGCGGGAGGGGGGGGGGGGAAGGAGGGGGGAGCGGGCGGGAGAGAGAGAGAGAGAGAGAGAAGGGGGCAGCCAGGGCTACAGCAGGGGCGCTGCCACGCGGCCCCTCCCGCTGCGCCGCTGCCTGCCACGAGGGCTCCGCTCCGGTCGGCGGGGAGGGAAGGAAGAGGACTGCCCTGAAGGGCGCTCTGGTTCTCCGCGCCGCCGCCGCCCCCTACAGGGCGGCCGGAGCGGAACAAAAAAAAAGGGGGGGGGCTGTGCCGCCCTAGGATTGGGCAGAATGCCGCCTCCAACAATCTGCCGCCCCAAGCACCAGCTTGCTCAGCTAGTGCCTGGAGCCGGCCCTGGTCAGGACTTAAAAATGCAGCAAACACCTAATACACCTCTACCCCGATATAAGGCTGTCCTAGGGAGCCAAAAAAACTTACCGTGTTATAGGTGAAACTGCGTTATATCAAACTTGCTTTCATCCGCCTGAGTGCGCAGCCCCTCCCAGAGCACTGCTTTACCGCGTTATATTCAAATTCGTGTTATATTGGGGTAGAGGTGTAATCAGAGACCAATACAAAAGGTCCTCCTGGAACTTGTTCATAGAGCAAAACCCTGGTGAGAAGTCCATCCCCTTACCCAATCCCAGCTGCTGGGAACGTGGGAAGAAGGGGATGTAGCAGAAAAATCTACTAATAGTATGGTGTAAGATCAAACAACTCCCCTCCTTTCCACAAAAAAACCCACACAGGAGTCAATCCTGTGCCCACAGAAATTGAAGTCCAAACTCCCATTAACAGAAGTCAAACTTCACCTCCTATATCCAGTTCTCCTGTTTGTCACTTTCCCAAATATACCTCCCTTTACCTATCTGACAGGTTAGTTATACTTTTTTTGCATACTCCCTGCAAGTCAGTGCACATCGTAACCTCTTGCAACTAAACTGTAACTTACATGGCTGAAGTTGCTGGTTAATTTGACCTAATGGGCAATTCTGAACATTTTACAAGAGTCTTACGACCTTAAATGCCTAAATCATTTTAGAAAATGGGATTTTGGAGATTAATTCACATTGCAAATGTATGGGACTTGGGTACTTCTGAAAATTTTACCTCTAGAGACTTCTATGGGAGTTTCATGCTTACAAAAGATATAAATCCCTAGAACTATACTGTTTTTTTCATACAGTCACAATTCTGTACCTCTAAAATGTGGCGTAAACTCATTATTCTGTGGCTCCACACACTACACAGGTCTCTGGCCGCTCTCACAATCTGCCCCCACCTCTTTCGGGGCAAGGGCATTTTTCCCCTCTATTGATGGTAATTCACAATAAGAGTTCTTAGGTCTTGCTCAATATTATCCCATCTTCTTGGTCAGCCATGAAGTTGCCACCCTAAGGATGTCCTTTCCACAGACACTTAGTTGATTCATCTTCCATAGGGTGACCAGACAGCAAATGTGAAAAATCGGGAGAGGGGATGGGGGTGGGAGGGGAGGCAGGCAGTAGGAGCTTATATAAGAAAAAGACCCAAACATCGGGACTGTCCCTATAAAATCAGGAGATCTGGTCACCCTAATCTTCCACCAGCCTACCTACATGCCCTGCCCACTGAAGTCCTTGGGATTTCACTACATTTACTATAGTTGGCTCTCCACGGACTTTCTGCAATTCCCTATTAAGTAGTTACCTAAAATTTCATTTTTTCTTTTGTATTTTGATATAAACCAGCTTATATACACACAGAGAGGAAGTCTGAGAAAATGTGAAAAAAACCACAAACCTCTGATCTGTCTATCAATTACTCTCATTTCTTTCCTCATCTTCAGCGACCATTCATTGACCTAAAAATAAAGACAGGAAAAAGAGAAAGCATAAAAGAAACCATAACTAAAACGGACTTGTATACAATATATTCCCAGTTGTCCAAATTCCCTTCATCCAAAAATCCTACTTATCTGAATCCACAGTGCATCCTCTCTCTGCAAACAGCATCCACCCTCCCAGGGAATTGCAAGGTTCAAGGAAGCCAATTTACAGCAATGCTTCTAATTCATGCTACACCAGTGCAACAACGCTTTCACTCAAATTATGATTAAGGCTACGTTTTAGTCATGGGTATTTTTAGTAAAAGTCATGGACAGGTCATGGGCCATGAATTTTTGTTTACTACCTGTGACCTGTCCATGTCTTTTACTATATACCCCTAACTAAAATTTGGGCAGGGGGGCCACAGGTGCTCCGGGAGAGGCGGTCTGGGGATACCATGGCTGCTGGGGGAGGTGGCCCAGGACCCTGCTGGTGATTGGGGGGGGGGGGGTTTGGCAGGGCCAGCAGGGGCTCCCTACCTGGCTCCACGTGTCCCTGCAGCTCCTAGGCAGCGGAGGGCCTGGGGGCTCCGTGCACTGCTCCTGTCACAAACGCCAGCTGCGCAGCTCCCATTGGCCAGGAACTGCAGCCAATGGGAGGTGCGGGGCCTACAGGTGTGGACAGCATGCAGTGCCTCCTGGCCCCACCGTCTAGGAGCTGCAGGGCCAAGCCAGTGGGACCCGGTGAGCCCCTCACCCCGAGGTAAGCACCCTCCCCGCACCTCCCAACCCCCTAGGCCTGAGCCCCCTCCCACACACCCAAACTGTTGCTGTTGGCCCAGGGGCTGCCCAGCTCGGGCAGCCTGTAAGCCAGCACCAGCCGCTGCAGAAGTCACAGAATCCTTGACTTCTGTGACTTCCCTGGCAGACTCGCAGCCTTAACTATGGTTCCATGGCTGCAACATTGTGCCCAGTTCAAAGTGCAGCTCACAATAACTAGTTGTATCCATAGTGGCATCTCTAGTCAGCTCTCATCTCTGACCGCACAATCCAGGAAACAGCCCATCCCAGTGATCTGCAGGCGGGGTCACCTTGACACTGCAACTACCACTGAGGGGCCACAGCCCAGGGCAGGCAGCCTGGGCACTAGGACAGCCACAGGGTGGGCGGGGTGTGCAGGGGCTGACAGGTAGAGTGCGGCCATTCATTGGCTTGTAGCCCAGAATAGCAACAACGGCACACAATCAGGTAAAGCAATGCCTCTGAGACTCTTTAGCCCCCCCAACTGTATCTGGACCTTTACGGCCTCCCAGCCCATACCTACAACCTACCTCAAAGTAGCAGTTACATTTGTCTGAATGGCCGGTTAGCTGAAAGTTTCAGGTGTCCACCAGGCCATTCAGATAAACGGGGTGTACTTTATTTTTAAAAAGTGGTTCCTTTATGTAGCTTTTAGATGCATATTTTCAGAATCAATGCTTCAGAAATGCAACAAACCTCTTTCCCCAGGGGCACAAATATCCTGCACGGATATATTCAAGTTTGGCATGCATGACCCAAGAACCTCTTCATGCCAGTTGGCAAAGGGGCACAGATAGGGTGCATAGAGGTTACAAAAATGTCTTAATTCTGGCACGTACATCCTGGTTCACCAAAGAATGTAATGCAAGGTATCAAAGGAAAGCCTGGTCACGCTGGTTATGAATATCGTGAAATGGATGTATTGCTACTACGTAAGGAGCTATGTATATTTAATAGAAACATCTTCTATTGTGTTAACCCCCAACAGAAGTGAAAAAAAATGTGTGATGGGAAGTTCTCCCCACACCAATCCTGAAGGGGTTAAGTTGGCTCAGAAAGGGCCAATTAGGCCACATTTGGGGAAGAGCCAGAGACTGGGAAGGCTAATTGATGATGAAGCTTAGCTGGACAGAGGCATGCTGAGCTCCTATAAAGCCAGAAAGTTTGCAGCAGCAGGAGACTTCATAATATTCAGACACTTTAACAGTCATAATGAGCTATGGGGAAGAAAGAAAACTGATCTAAATGGTAAATGCTTGGAACAATTTATTGATATGCATAAGGTGGTAATATGGAATACAAGAGCACCTAGTAGATTTAATGTTTTATGGATCCTTTTCTGTTTTAGATTTGGGAATTGCAACAAATAATATAGGTACTAAAAGCAACTGGGAAATACATAAAGATGACAGAAGGATGGGAAGCGATCACTTCTCTACACTTATTGAGTACGAAGTTTGAGGAGATGTCAAAACACACAAAGAGTTCCTAAACTGGAATTTTTGAAAAGCTGATTTGGGGCCTTTTCAAGATTGTTATGTATATTTATGTAGTAACTGTACAACTGACAACCTAGGAGAATTCTATAACAATCTAATAAAAGGAAATACAGCAACAGCTGATCTGGTCATCTACAAAACATCAAATTGCTACTAGCTTAGAAATCTAGTTCCCTGGGGGAATGAGGATTGCAAATTAACAATAAAGGAAAGGCATACAAACAAGCAAAATACACAATGACTAGTAAAGACCTAAAGAATTCTAAAAGATGTAAGGCGGCCGCACAAAGGATCATCAAAAAGACAAAAAGTTGGAGAAATTTCTGTGGGAAACTGAACAAAGATTCAAAGCTTTCAGAAATATATAAACAAATTCAAAGAATGAATGGAAGTTGAAGTATATACCTGGTGTTATAGTAAACAATAAAATTGCGGTCTCCAATTTAGGAAAGGCAGGCATTTTAGCAAAATAATTCCAAAAGGTCAGTAGTGAAATGAATCAAAGCAATGAGTTTTGGGGAGTGTGTGGGGGGGTGGGGGGGAAAGGTTTATTGAGGAAAAGTGATATATTAAATGGCTGGAGAGAATATACTGATTATTTGTTATACTAAAATTTTGTTTACAAGGGCTTTATTGCAGCCAACAAAAATACAGCTCCAGGTAAAGATAATGTAAGTAATGAAATGCTCTAGTGTTTGTCAGAAGGGAATCTAAAGATTCGATTGTGGTTATATAACAACACTGTATGCGGGGGTCGGGGGTGAAGGACTGCTGTCAGTAGAATGGGAACAAGCATTGGTGATAGCAATTTGGAAACCAGGCAAGGTACATACAAGACCTGATACTTACAGGCCTATTGCCCTCACATCATGTGTAGGGAAAATCATGGAGAAAAAATGATATATGAAAGACTAGTGGAATATTTGGAGAAAAGTGATATAACTGAGGTGTAAAATGGTTTCAGAAAAGGAAGATGCACGATTACAGTGAGACTAGAAACAGAGATACAAAAAGTCATAAGGACTAAGAACTTGATAAGTCTTCCTGAACTTTGAAAAAGCAGGACATGCTATGAAGGTAAGGCCCCCTATATGAACTAGCCACAATTGGAATAAAATGGAGAATCTTTTGGTGGATAGCGACAGAACTATACAGTCCAAATGGGAACAGCTTTATCAAAAACCTATAGCTTACACATGGAACTCCACGAGGGAGTATTATTAGCCCTATTTAGTTTCCCATTATGATAAATAACCTCCTGGAAAGTGCGCAGATGGAAGTATTTTCCTTTTTACAGACAACTGTATTATATGGACTAAGCATAAAAGACAAAGTAGCCAGGAGAAGACAAATGAAGCATTCCAGAAAATGTCCCAGTGTAGAAATGATTGGAGATTTAAATTCTGACTTGTAAATACTTAAGGGTATGCTTTTAAACAAGAAGAAAGTTAGGGAAGGCTGGGACTTATTCTTTATGGTGAAAAAATTCAGATATTTCAAAAGTTTATGTTCCTAGGAACATTTATGTTTGATAATAAAATTACTTGGAAAGGTCACAGATAGTATCATAGAAAACTGTAAAAGTAGGATGAACTTAAAGTGTAGCGGGAATCAAATGGGATGCAGATAAGAAGGCACTGATGGTATGAGAGCATCGATAAGACCAGTTTTAGAGTATGGCTGCCAAGCTTTTGGTTCAGTCTCAAAACTCCTAGGAACTTGGAACTTCTCAAGGCCCACGCTTGTGATTGGCTGTGCATGTGCTGCAAATAGCCACTAGAGAAGCATCTATACATCTAAGAATGAAACTATTAGATCTAACCTTTTGGGCAAAGGTAAAAGGGAATCAGGAAAATAGAAGTACACAACAGATTTGTGAGGGCTGCGGGGAGCTTAGTACAAAAATGATATGAATTGCCAAAGACTTCCTCATGCTATCGGGGTCAAAAATGGGTAAAGGAGATATGTAATAAAATGGAGAGAACTAAAATATTTTAGCCATGGGAAATCAAATTACAGCAGGACAGTTATTCCCCATTTGTGGATTTGGAATTGTATGGAACCAAGGGAAGGGGGGAAAAACCCTACACAATATGGCCAATGAAATTTCTGAATTTATTTATGAAAAATGGGTCCAGCTTTGCCAAGTCTAAGGTGGGGCTGGATAGGACACACACTACGCAAGCAGCCAACCAACATCACTAGACAGGCATTGCGGTGGAACCCCCAAGGCAAGCGGAAAAGTGGCCATCCAAGAAACACCTGGCAACGCGACCTTCAGGCTGATAGCATAAAAATGGGCTATACCTGGAACCAGCTAGAGCAAATGGCCCAGGATAGAGGACTCTGGAGATCTGTGGTTGGCGGCCCATACCCCGGTTGGGGTGACGGGCATGAGTGAGTGAGTTTGCCAAGTCTACACAGATAAAAAGATGGCAGCACAGGCAGGCTGGGAACAGCCTTCTGTGCTCCTAGACTTGGAATCCAGAACTCCGAAATGCTACCGAATTACATGACTGTACAAACAGCTGAACAGATGGGGATAATGTTGGCACTAGCCTGGGTAAGAGATGTGCAACACGCTGTAGCTGTAATTTGATCTGATTGTCAGGCATTATGACAATCAAAACGAGGACTTCAGAAAGCAGAAATGACAAGTGAAATAATGCTCCTAACTATGGAAATAATGCAAGCAAGTAGGGAATACCTAGAAATGAGATAGCTAATAAAGCAGCCAAACATGCTCTAAAAAATTAGGTGGATATTAAGATACCATTAAGTAGACAAGAATTTAAAAGTGTGGTCATGAAGGATCTTGCAAAGGAATGGAAAAATTATGGAGTAAAGAAACAAAAGCACAAAGGTTTTATGATGTATGCTCAAGTCCTGGAGAGCAGAAAAGCCACAGGCAAGCGAGCGACGGAAGGAGGTGTTAGACTCAACAAGAGATGATCCTCAGACTCACCCACAAGGAGGCACCACAGCGGTGAGTGAACCCCATTACAAACTGGTTTTCTGCGAGACCAGAGATATTTATCCATCTGCCTTTTGAAATGTAAATTGAGTGTTGTTTAATTCACAATAATCACCCTGAGCTAAATGCAGATGAAGGATTGACAGATTTAACTGGAAGAAACAGCAGAGGGAAAGAGCCTTATCTGGAGGGTACACTTCAAAGGTTTACTGGACTATAACTGGGAGACAAGGGATGCACCCGGTTATCCTTCACTAAGGAAGTTAATGGACAGTGTATTTACATTCATGAAAATGGGAACACAACCAGCCTTGGTTGGAAATGATACAAAGGGCTTTGGCTGAGATATGACAGCTTTAGACAGGAAGTTATTCTGTTTTTAGTCTCCAGGAATGTTATGATTTTGTTTTATAGGTAACCCTTTTGTTTCCATTCTCCTTACTCTCTCTCTTCATTCTAGATCTTTGATAATAAAATTATGAACGTTTTCACTATATATAATGTCACATCACAGATCACAGAATTATAGAATATCAGGGTTGGAAGGGACCTCTGGAGGTCATCTAGTCCAACCCCTTGCTCAAAGCAGGACCAATTCCCAATTAAATCATCCCAGCCAGGGCTTTGTCAAGCCTGACCTTAAAAACCTCTAAGGAAGGAGATTCCACCACCTCCCTAGGTAACCCATTCCAGTGCTTCACCACCCTCCTAGTGAAAAAGCTTTTCCTAATATCCAACCTAAACCTCCCCCACTGCAACTTGAGACCATTTCTCCTTGTTCTGTCAAGCTGATTCTGTATTGAATCAAATAATCATAGAATATCAGAGTTGGAAGGGACCTCAGGAGATCATCTAGTCCAACCCTCTGCTCAAAGCAGGACCAATCCCCAGACAGACTTTTGCCCCAGGTCCCTAAATGGCCCCCTTGAGGATTGAACTCACAATCCCGGGTTTAGCAGGCCAATGCTCAAACCACTGAGCTATGGTGTACACAGCAAACCTGGTATTTCTGAGAGTATTCACTGGATAAAGGGCTGGACACTACAGCAGAACACTTCCGAGGGGCTCAAGGACTAGGGTGTACCTATTGTTTGCCATGCAGGTTAAGTAAAGGCTGGTATAGCCCAGAGGAGGGTGACTGGATGGCTAACCGACTGGAGGTGTTGGAGATGACACCCAGTTAGGCACCAGCAAGTCTTCCTCTCGCTGGAGGCAGGTAGGTAACAAGGTGACTCAGTCCTGGGCATCCTGAGAACTGTCACAGTATAGTACCCAAAAATATTTTAAGATCAAGAGCCTCTCTCCAGTACACACTACACACATACACAGAGACACAAAGTACATTCAAGAGTTCTAGCTGGCTCATAGAACAGTTTTGCATGGAACAATGGCTCTGATGCGTAAGTACAGCAGATCCCTATCAATCCAAAAAGAATATGGAATTTAGTTCAGTAAACAAGGCAACAGAATTGTGAAAAGGCATTCCACTATAGTTGCTATAGTGTCATCTGCTGAAAACGCTCAGAGCCAGGTTCTGATATCCTCACCGAAGTTAAACATTCCCTTACTGTATGACTATTCCCAGTAAAGACGCTACTCATTGCAAGTCAAGATATCAGAATCTGGCCTTTGAGTACCACAGAAAAGAGTCTGGTGCCTGCTTCTTCTCAGTGGTCAGCACTGTGTAAAACCTGTTGCATCAAATTAGTTCTATCTGGACATCATGATTCTTGCAGCATATGGAACAATTTTAAAATAAGGGCGGAAATTCACAAATCAGGAGAGCTTGGACATTTTTACAGTGTTTTAGGAGAATGCTAGCAGTTTTCAGTTACAAGTTTTGCTTATATTTAAAATATTTCCTTAAATGACTGCTCTCTACTTATATGTTCTTTTAAGGAGTGGCATAATCTTCTTGGGATGTAAGATAATAAATGTACAGAAAACAGAGTGGCAAAACCAAGAAATGTATAAAACATATTTGCAGCAATGTGAGTCCCATATATTCTGCTGCTGCGGGAATCATTATCTGCTCTTTTATGATCATTATGCCATGTCTTTTTGATTTTTCACCCACTGGTTCCCACATCTGCAGTCATTTTAGGATACTGCCCTCAAACTCTTACTTTAAAAAAATCCAAAGAAGAACTTAATCAGATGTACTGTAAAAGAAATCCATCCCATGTTTTTTTCACTGTTGTAACCCTCTTCCCTCCTACCCACCGTCTGTTGTTATGAGAGTTGTGTCATGTTCAAGGCTAAGATTTTGTCATGGTTATTTTTAGTAAAAGTCACGGACCGGTCACAGGGAATAAACAAAAATTCATGAAAGCCGTGACCGGTCCGTGACTTTTGCTCCTCTGGCTCCATGGTTTCCCCCACCACCGTGGTGGCTGGGAGCTGTGGGGTTCCCCCTCCGCCCGTAGCAGCTGGAAGCTTCAGGGGGGGCCCCCATTCACCCACTGGGACCATATTTCCCAAAGAGAAAACAGGACATCCCCGGCCACTTGCCCGAGCCCCACCCCCACGAGGCTGTCGCCCCTCACTGGAACCCTGAGGAGGGCCCTCTCAGGAGTCTGTCACCGGAACCTTGCAGGGGGCCCCCTGTCGCTGGAACCCTGTCAGGGCCCTGCTAGCTACCAGCTCCAGAGTCCTGCTGCCCCTGGGGCTGAAGCACAGAACGTCAGGGAGGTCTCTGGAATGCGAGCAGCCTTAATCCAGCCCTGTGTTCACCTACTGTACAGCACTGCCTATACTTAGAATCCATAGAAAACTCTTCAAATTTGGGTGCCCAAGTTTCCTTTCTGAAATGGTTGCACAATTCCACACTTCTAGCCACGTGTTACTTTATTGCTGTATCTAAAACAGTCTCTGTCCAACCTAGAGTCAGAACTTCACATCATATTTGCAGCATTTTTTCCCCTTGCTAAATTGGTAGTCACTGATCCCACACAGGGCAACAGAAGTTTTAGACCTGCTTCCCTCTGCTCAGCATAGTGCTTTTCACAAGCATCAGTGTTTATTTTTAAATAATGTCTGTAACACCACAGAGGTGCATGGTATATAAAGGCAAGGAACTGAAGAATCTGAGCTAAATTACACAAGGTTCAGCCAAAGGAGGAAGTGGAATGGATTACACACCCACTTGCGTCAGTTTAACTAAAAGTATTTTTAAACTGATCTAGTTAAGCCAGTGCAAATTTTTAATGCAGACAGTCTTTGTTCAGTTTAAGAGTGCCCTATTTTAATTTGGTAAAGAGATTGATAAGCTAAACTGAAATAAACTATTCAAACCAAATAGAAGTGTCTACATAGTGTTTTGCATTGCTTAACCAAATCAGTTTAAAAACAGAGTTAAATGAAACTGCTCCATCTTCTGCATGTAGACAAGGCCAAAGTAATGTGTGAATGTATTGTTAAGGACTGGCACAAGGCTTGACAATTTTGCCAGACATCTTTTAGCTGTAAAATTAATTAGACAGGGTTCAGTACATTAGATGGTCCAGCGGTAATGTCTTGGTGAGAAGCCCAATTTCGCTCACACCACCACCCAAATTCTAGGAAAAAGGTGGGCATTGAGATTCTTACCAGGCTACCATCCCCGGACCCAGCTCAGTAGCTATGTCTTTTGTGTTAGCCACTAGCACATATCTGATACATTTGAAGTTGTGCACCACCTTCTGGAAGGCAGAAGGAACTCCCACTATCTTCCTCTTCCCTCTACAGCAGGGGTTCTCAAACTTCATTGCACTGCAACGCCCTTCTGACAATAAATATTGCTACATGACCCCAGGAGGGGGGACTGAAGCCTGAGCCTGCCCAAGCCCTGCCACCCGGGCGGTGAGGGAGTCCAAAGCCAGAGCCCAATGCCCGGGGAAGAGGAGGGGAAGCCAAAGCCCAAAGGCTTCAGCTCCAGACAGGGACCTGTAATCTGAGACCACTGCCAAAGGCTGAAGCCCTCAGGCCTCAGCCCCAGGCAGTGGGGCTTGGGCTTTGGCATCGGCACCTGGCTGCAGCAAGTTTAAGCCAACCCTGGCGACCCCATTAAAATGGGGTCCTGACCCACAGTTTGAGAACCGTTGCTCTACGGTTTTCTGACTGTGGGGAGTGTGGTCAAGGAATCTATTACTGTACCTGTCACCCAAACTCCTGGCTACTATGAGGGGAGTGATGAAAAGGCCTTTCTTCTACTCTTCTCTGACTCCCAGCATCCGGATGTTGTGAGCAGGACAGCTCTCTCTGCTCCTCTACCCAATTCCTAGAGCCTCCTGGCTGCTGCAAGGGGACAGAGGGATGTCTCTACTACTCTAGTTTTTGTTCCAAGTTTTCTTTTCTTTTTTGTTGGGGGGGGGGGACGGGGAGGAGAGGGAGCTTTCTTCTTGGAGTACCTCTAATGCTCATAACTTTTCCAAACAGTAAGAGTAAAAATGACCCAATTCTTGACTATTGCACTGCTGCCCAAAGGGTTCTGAAAACCAGCAGTGAAACCATCCAGAATTTGCTTATTTCACTCTGTTACTGTGTAAGAAAGCTACAAGCAACAGCACAATCAGGTCCTAGTACAGCCTGCTTGCAGACTCGGCAAATCAGTACTGCATCCATTCACACTTGTGTTGCAAAGATAATCATGCAAGGCACAGAAGCTTTATTCCCCTCTATTCAGATTTGGGGGTCTTCAGAGGCTGATGGCTTTCTATTCACCAGGGAAAGAAGCCACTGCGAAGTGGACTCTTTGAGACCTGTTGCCCAGCTCCCTCTGAGAGAGCGCCTCCAGAGGAGATACATTCCAGCATGCAATACGCCTTCTTGATCAGTATAACTCAGGCTGACAGAAGCAAGAGTCCTGGAGCATAAAGGCTTGACCACCCAGGGAAATTGACCAGACTAGCTATTGTAGAATAGCTCCCCATTTGGCTGCACTTATGCTTTAATAAGAGTGTCCACTCAGGAAGTTATTCTGGAACAGCTATAGCCCTTTACATTCATATATCACCTTTCCAAAATAACTTTCCTTTATTGACAAGTCCTAATGCTCCATCTCTATCCATGGGACAACCCAAAGGCCCCAGTATGCTCCAAGCCATCTCCATCCCAGTAGAAGTTAGTTAATGAAGATACCAGCTCCAATCCCTTGCAGGCTCTCTCGACGGCAAGCAGCCAGTTACAGCCTATTGCCTCTATGGGTCGCACCAACAGGAATACTGGAGACAGGCCCCCACTGGAGCTCCCATCCATCCCAGGGGGCCAGCAGCATCACGGACACCCCTCAGCATGTAGGTACCTGGCCCAGTGGGACCTGGTCACCTGTGCAGCAGCCCCGAGATGTTGGGGGCTCTGATCCTCTCGGCAGCCAGCCCCACTACCTCAGCGTCCAACCCAGCCCCATGGAAGCCCCCCTTCAATCCCGCCCCCTCCCCGCAGAACTCCGGGCCCCATGGCGGCCACCTCTGAACCCCCCCAGCATCCTCCCCGCACAAAGCCCCCCTCAGCGTTGCCCCCGCAGCATAGCGCCCAACCCCGGGGCAGCCGCCCCTTCACACACACACACACAC
>NC_048302.1:126238534-126270641 GCF_013100865.1 Trachemys scripta elegans
CCCAACCCCGGGGCAGCCGCCCCTTCACACACACACCCGCATAGCGCCCAACCCTGGGGCAGCCGCCCCTTCACACACACACACCCGCATAGCGCCCAACCCCGGGGCAGCCGCCCCTTCACACACACACCCGCATAGCGCCCAACCCCGGGGCAGCCGCCCCTTCACACACACACCCGCATAGCGCCCAACCCCGGGGCAGCCGCCCCTTCACACACACACCCGCATAGCGCCCAACCCCGGGGCAGCCGCCCCTTCCCCCCCCCCCCCCCCCTCAGCCCCCCCCCCCCCCCGGGCAAGGTGTTCGCCCCTTCCCCCCCCCCCCCCCGCAGAGTCCCTGGCCCCACCCCTTCAGCGGGGGCCCTGCCCTTAAGGCGCCCTTGTCCCCCACCCTCCCGGGGAACTTGGGAACGCGCCTTCTGCCCCTGGGCCATTACCAGCTCCTTGGGCGGCTTCTCCGGCGTTTTCCCGAAAAGACCCATCGCTGACCAACAAAACAGTGAATTCTGGCCCTTCCGGCTTCCCGTCCCCTCCTCCACACGCGGGCGGAGAGCCAGCAACAAACATTGCGCAGGCGCAGCTTACCTCCCGCCTCCTGCCTTGTGACGCGAGGCTCATTTGCTTACCACTGCGCGTGCGGCCACAACACCGCTGCCTACTCTAAGGGGAAAACACACCTCAGGCTTCTGCCTTTGCGCATGCGTCCCCTTTCCTTTCCCCCGCCCTCCCGCCGGGCGTCTCGGAGGCGGCACTGCGCGTGCGTCCCTCCTTCCCCTGGGCTGGTGATAGGGCCGCCCTGTTCCTCCCCTTGGCCGCCAGGGGGCGTTAGCCCAGGCTGCGGCTGAGAGAAATAGAAAATCCTGATGGAAGTTGCGGTGGATGGGGAGAAGGGAAAGTAGGTAGACAGCAGAAGCCACACGTGGGTGATGCAATGACACACTTCTCCCCGCGTGTCAGCCCCGTAGCCGGGGTTGCAGAGCTGACACAGAATTTTCCATAGGTCCAGGGCTGCTAAGTCCCACGGTGATGATCTAGCCTCAGGCAGGTAGTCACACCCTGCTGCCCACGTTACACCCCCCTAAGCAGCTGTCACAGTTCAGGGCACCTGCATTCCCCCTCTAGGGTCCTGCGAAGTCCCCTGTTTCAGACTGCAGCCTCTCCCACTCTCACATCACTTAGGTGGAGGCTGTGTATCTCTCTCCTTCCTGATCAGGATTTTTTCCAGGCTGCATAGTTCCCTGCTTATTCTGAATTCCCCAGCAAGTCAGACTGCTGAAAAAGACCTGTTCTGGCTTTTGAGAGCCTATAAAATAGCTAATTGCCCACAGTTAAGCTACCACACCGCCCTTGCTAGGCAAGTACATTTATTCTTAAGGAAAAAGCATCACAGAGAAAGTATATCACCACAATAAGAGAAGCTGTATGCATACTAATAAGCTTACCTGGGATCAACCCACCTTCAACAAGGCCACAAGTTTATAACAGCTGTT
This sequence comes from Trachemys scripta elegans, assembly GCF_013100865.1. Lineage (NCBI taxonomy): Eukaryota > Metazoa > Chordata > Testudines > Emydidae > Trachemys > Trachemys scripta. The sequence continues at coordinate 126,240,025 of NC_048302.1, forward strand.
AGCTCAAACCAAACACCTCCTTAACCTGTGAGTGACTCTTTTATACAGTTTAGGTGGCATATGCAAATGTATCCCAAAGAATTCAGCCTTTTGAAGCTTCACCCTGAGACAGGGACCTTTGTCTGCTGATCACCTATTACATGTGGACAGCTATTGCAATTCTCACTGGGGGTCATTTAGCCCCAAGATGTAGGGTTGCCAACCCTCCAAGATTAATTCCTGGAGACTCCAGGACAAAGAGTAGATCATATGACGAAACCTCAAGGAACACAAAATTGGCAACCTTAGTTGTGGGGAGGGAAAGAGAAACAAGCGCAGCCCCATCCGCCCACTGCATCACGACCTGTGTTGATATGAACGGCATGTGTCAAACACAAGCTTACAAACAGTAAAAACACATACAAGCAGGCATTGGATGTATTGTATCCTTAAATTTTAAAATAAAAACAACCTTACGTGGCTCCCACGATTTTGTTCATTCTTACCTCTTTCCTGAAGGCCTCTGCCACATCCCCGCACCTCTGTGTCCCCCTTCCAACACACATGTTTCACCTTATGTATCCCCCCTGGGGTCCTACCAATCATAGGTCTTGTGTCTGTTCTTCCCCTCTACCCTCCCCCCAAAACACTAGGGCCTCTCTGCACCACTATGCCCTGCCTCTGGCAGGGGCTGTGGGCAATGACCCCATCCCTGCATTCCACATTAGGGTCTACTGCCATCCACCCCTTCTATGATAGCAACTCTCTGTGTTCAACACCACTTCTGTGCCAGGGGCTTCTTACATCTCTCTACCTTCCCTTCTGCTCCCCCCAAGGGCTCTGTGTCCCCCTCTCCTGACCACTGGCTGTTTATGACCCCTCTTTGTCTCTCCACCCAGGGAGAGTCAATATCCCTAAGCAGACAAGTGTCTTCTACCTTTAGTCTCCTCCTCCTCCTAACAATCGGCTGTGGTGCCCTCTGGAGTGCCTCTATTCTATCCTGCACCCGAACACCATTATTTGTCATTGAATGATGAAGCCTATGTTTAGGGAAGAATCCTGTTGTCTTTAGATACAGATGTAGTCCATTAACAGCAGTTGGACTACTTGTTTAAGGAATAGTGAAAAAACGAGTACCTGTAGCATTGTTTATACAGCACGACGCTGGTTACTGTAAAAGACCACTGCTAGCAAAATGGCATAGTGCAAGTGAAGCAAATGGAGCACTCCCAATTTACAGCAGTTGGCGATGTTCCTGAAGTAACTTACAGCCTGCGCCTGCCATTGCTCCAGCACCTGTGTTGCCTCTTGCGTGCAGTCTCCTTTACTTTCAATACAGTCTTGCAAAATTATTCTCAGAGCCAGTGACTTTAACAGACAATAAAATCTCATTAGTGTTTTCATTACCATCCACCATCATGAGGAAGCACAGGCAAGTGTACAGAGCAGTAAATTTTGATTTTTTTCCCCGCCACTTCAAACAGAATGGACCAAATTCTCCCCTCAGTTGCACTAGGGCAAGTCCATAGAGGCAACCTGAATTGTCCCAGTTTAAATTAGAGCAAAATTTGGGATATTGCTTTTGAAGAGATGCTGTTAGGATAGGTCTCTTATATGGTGTTGGGAAAGGTACCTGGGGCAAATCCTCATCCTTGCATCAGCCCCTTTAAGCCACATAAAAGGGACTCAGCACAGCATAACAGAGACTGTAGAATCATAGAATATCAGGGTTGGAAGGGACCTCAGGAGGTCATCTAGTCCAACCCCCTGCACAAAGCAGGACCAATCCCCAGACAGATTTTTGCCCCAGATCCCTAAATGGCCCCCTCAAGGATTGAACTCACCACCAGTCTGGGAGGGGCTTAGGATCAGGCCTCACTTATTGTGTATATGCTGAGTTGGCATATCAGCTAAAATAATTTGCTCAGGAGATGGTGGATGTGGGTGTTTATATCCTAGATGTCTTATAGTTGAATAAGAAAGAAAACGGTAGCTATCATCTTACCCTCTTTTCCATAGCTCTAATCTAACTTGAATTGGACAAAGTTGCACAATTAAAGTATTATATTTACTGTATATATCACTTATCCAGAGACTGCACTGTGCTTTACAAGACAGCCTAGGACTTGTCCTATTTCACTAATGTGGAAAATGAGGCACCAAAGGGTTAAAGTGACTTGCCTGAAATTAAACAAGTTAATGACAGAGTTGGGAATGGAAACCAGGATTTCCTAGTGCCCTGGGCCCTCACTCTCACCCCTAGAGCAGGCTTTTTATCATTTCATTTCCTCAAGGAATCTTTGTACAAGAGAGAGCAAGGTTTGGTCATATTTGACCCATTTTCTATCTCCACTACAATAGCTAAAGCAGTGTATTCTGAGGAGCTGATCTGTGTCTTCCTACCTATTTTAGGGTTTTACACTACAGTAGTAACGGAGTACCTTCTGCATAAAACAGAGTGATGATAGCAAAGTCTCTAGTGGACTAGTAAATTTGATCATTTAGTTGTTACCTATGCACACACCAGAAATACATGATAGGGGTGGTACAAAGGTTTTAACACCACGAGTTTGTCATGGGTACATTACTCACACAAAGCAAATGCTATGAGTCAGTTATGCCGCTGATCCCAGTTGAGTGCAATAAAACCTTCAGGCCACACCATCATGTATTCTGTATATGCCACACGTATTACAGATGAGCTATTTAGGAATATTTTAATTAATTCAGCCTTGTACAGGAGCTTAGGATATCCCTCTTTTGGCATTAAAATCACGCACTTTACCTTTTAAATAATTTTCTCTGTTAACCTGTGCGTAGACCCAGATTGTGTGTCTTGGTGGGAAAACCCATGGAAGGACTACATTAAAACCATGCAATTGGCACAGTAGTATTTTGTACATAGAGCAAGCAGGGGAAGTAGTCCTCCTAATGTTCAAGATGGCAGGGCATCCTCAGGAAGCCATGCTGCTATGGCCTCTGCTGTGTATGCCTGACCCTACTGCCCCTCCTCAGTAGGGGGCTGATACCCAATGGGAGATGGTTAAATTAGTGGGTCTCAACCAGAGGCACATATGCCCCAGGGATACACAGAGTTCTTCCAGGGGGTACATCAACTCATCCAGATATTTGCCTAGTTTTACAACAGGCTACATAAAAAGCACTAGTGAAGTCACTACAAACTAAAATTTCATGCAGACAATAGCTTCTGATACTGCTCTATATACTAGACACTGAAATGTAAATACAATATTTATATTCCACTTATTTTATAATTATATGGTAAAAAATGAGAAGGTAACAGTAAGCAATTTTTCAGAAATAGTGTACTGTGACATTTGTATTTTTATGTCTGATTTTGTAAGCAAGTAGTTTAAGTGAGGTGAAACTTGGGGTACACAATCCTGAAGGGGGTACAGTAGTCTAGAAAGTTTGAGAGATACTGGTTTAAATTAACAGATAGTTTAGAGGTCTCACATTGCTCTGCCACTGATATTCTGTGTGGCCTTGGGCAGGTCATTTCACCTCTCTGCCTTAGTTTATCTGTAAACTGTGGAATACCTACCAAGATCACAGCATGGTAGAGAGTGGTGGTTGGGAGAATTAGTTAATGACTGTAGAAGCGTTTGACCATGTAAAGCAATACACAAGGGCTAAGTATTACTAAGCAGTGCGGTGAAGCAATATAGGATTTTTGGAACAAAGTAAAAGAAAAGGGCATTAACCATCCTACTCTAATTACAGTAGCTACATATCATTATACTTACCTTCATTATTTAATTTCCAGAACAAGACCATTTAACACTTACAAATATTTATCGTTCATCTCAGTCTTCTTCCTAAATTTTACCCAGTATGAACAGGTATTTTCTAGAGAAGAGTTCTGTTCATTGTTAGGAGTATTATTTATTCCAGTGCATCCGAGCTAGAAGAGCAGAAGGACATTCTCTCTGGAAGTCTCTTGCACCTCATTAAGCCTATTGACTGAGTAGCTCAAAGTTGGTCATTTTGCATTTTCACTTGTTGAACTCTCAGACCAGCCTCTTTCAGACTATAGAGAATAGGACACTGCACTTCTAAGACCCTTTTCACCCAAGGATTTCAAGACACTTTACAAATATTAATGAAATCCAACTGAACAAAATACTTAACTACCCAAATTGTGCCAATCTTATTTGTTTGATACTCTCAGCCTTTCGTCTGTTCTTGTGTCTTTTAGATTGTAAACACTGGGATAGGGAGTGTCTCTGTGTTTGTATAGCATGCAGCATAATAGACTCAATCCTGACTGCAGCCTTTGGGTGCTACTGTAACAAGAGTTTAATATAATAAATGCTTTTATATATAATATAATAAATTGCCATTGCTTCTTAGCTGAAACGGCCAACGAGGATACCAAATGCAGTGGTTTCTGAAATAGACACGTGTCCACTATGAACTAGATTGAGGCCATTAATTTCACATAGGTAACCAAACAGACATCAGATGCCAAAGATTTGAGTCACTATCTACTGCTCATGATCTAGAGACCTACAGCAGCAAGACTTTCTCTCATTACCATAAGTCATTCTAGTAAAACTAGTGTGTCTGTGTCCTCTATATGCCTCCTTCTGACTGTCCAAGCTATTGGCTTATTTCTCAAATAGAAATAGATTTATACAGCAACAGTGAGCATTAGAACAATCTTTGGCTGAAATGGACATCCACTCACTATTGCTTGCAAATCAAGGACAGTACCCCTCCTCCAACAAATATTGGCCTCAGATTTCACATTACATGACAACTTTCTGTAACCCACAGTGTACACTTAGCCCGACCATTACTGTAGTAGTGTTGTATAGAACTGTTCATCTTAGGAAAGAGATTACTAAGGAGGGATATGATCGAGAGCTATAAAATCCATTAATGATGTGAAGTAAGTGTTATTTATTTATCCCTTCACATAGCACAAGAACCAAAGGTCACCCAAAGAAATCAACAGGCAGCACATTTAAAACAAACAAAAGGAAGTACTTCATCACACAACAGTCAACCTGTGGAACTTCTTGTCATGTGATTTTGTGAAGGCCAAAGCATAACTGGGTTCAAAAAAGAATTAGATAAGTTCATAGAGGATAGGACCCTCAATGGCTATTAGCCAACATGGTCAAGGCCATAACCCCATGCTCTGGGTGTCCCTAAACCTCCAACTGCCAGAAGCTGAGACCACACAACAGAGGATGGATAAACGGTTACCCACCTTTTTGTAACTGTTGTTCTTCGAGATGTGTTGCTCACGTCCTTTCCATTGTAGGTGTACGTGCACCCACGACGCAGCCGGAGACTTTTGCCTTAGCAGTACCCATAGGGCCGGCTGTGGTGCCCTCTGGAGTGCTGCACTGGTATATCAGGTGCCGCCGGCCCTGTGCCCTCTCGGTTCCTTCTTGCCAACAACTCCTACAGAGGGGCAGGAGGGCGGGTAATGAAATGGACATGAGGAACACATCTCGAAGAACAACAGTTACAAAAAGGTGGGTAACCATTTTTTCTTCTTCGAGTGCTTGCTCATGTCAATTCCATTGTAGGTGACTCACAAGCAGAATCCACGGGGGTGGGCTCGGAGTTCACAGTCTTGCAGATTGGAGTACTGCTCTGCCGAAACCAGCACCAGCCTGAGCCTGCTGGGTCAGCGCATATAGCGTGAAGCAAACGTGTGGATGGACAACCAAGTTGCATCACGGCAAATTTCCTGGATCGGCACCTGAGCGAGGAAGGCCGCCAATGACGCTTTCGCCCTAGTCAAATGGGCCGCCACAATCACTGGCGGGGGCACCTTCGCCAACTCATAACAGTAGTGGATGCAGGTCGTGATCTAGGATTAGATTCTCTGGGTAGACACTGGGCAACCCTTCATCTGATCTGCGACAGCAACAAACAGTTGCACAGACTTATGGAATGGTTTCGTCCTCTCTCTGTAGAAGGCCAGTGCCCGCCTGACATCCAGGGTTTGCAGCCTGCGTTCCTCATCTGTAGCATGAGACTTTGGGCAGAGGACCAGAAGATATATGTCCTGACCAGTATGGAACTGAGAGACGTCCTTGGGCAGAAAAACCGGGTATGGATGCAGCTGGACCTTGTCCTTATAGAAGATCATGTAAGGGGGCTCTGACGTGAGCGCCCTGATCTTGGACACCCTATGGGCCAAAGTTATAGTGACCAAAAAGGAAACCTTCCAGGAGAGAAGCAGAAGGGAGCAGGAAGCCTGGGGCTCAAACGGGGGTCCCATGAGCCTGGACAGCACAAGGTTCAGGTCCCAAGGAGGGACTGGGTCCTGGGCATGCAGGTAAAGACGTTCCAGACCTTTCAGGAACCACGCTATCATGAGATGGGCGAATAGTGACCTGCCCTGAAACAGAGGATGGAAAGCCAAAATGGCCACCAAGTGCCTCTTGACTGAAGACAGCAACAGGCCCTGGAGCTTCAGGTGTATTAGTCCAGGACGTCCTGCAGGGGGCCCTCTTCCGCCCGGATGTGGCGATCCGAGGCCCAACACGTGAACTGCTTTCATTTTGTTACGTAGGTAGCCCTGGCGGAAGGCTTCCTGCTGCACAGCAGGACCTGCTGGATACCAGTGGAACTCTGCCGTTCCTCCCCACTCAGCCATGCAGAAACCAGGCCGGCAGGTGCAGCGCTGCCAGGTTCGGATGCAGCAGGTTCCCATGGTTCTGGGACAGCAGCGCCAGCTGAAGAGGCAGCTGCAACGGGGTGGCTGCTGAAAGACTCAGCACCTGGTGAACCAGTGCTGATGAGGCCATGCTGGGGCTACAAGGATGACAGTTGCTTTGTCTTGCTTCACCTTGAGCAGGACTCTGTGGATTAGTGGCATTGGCGGGAAGGCGCACATGAGCACTCCCAACCACAGGATCAGGAATGGTGTTCGACAGGGAGCCCTTGTCCCTGCCCAACAGAGAACAGAACACGTGGGACTTCCTGTTTGTCTGGATGCAAACAGGTCCACCTGGTGAGTCCCCCACCTGTGGAAAACTAGGCTGACCACCTCCGGATGGAGCAACCATTTGTGGTGAGATGAGAAGGTCCTACTGAGGCAATTCGCCAGGACGTTCTTGGCAGCAGGCAGGTGGGCGGCCACCAAATGAATGGCGTGCCGCACACAAAAATCCCAGAGGCTGAGCGCTTCCCGACAGAGGGCTGAAGACCTGGTGCCGCCTTGCCTGTTGATGTAGTACATTGCAGCTGTACTGTCCATCAGGACCTGCACACCTTGCCTACGAGGTGGGGCAAGAAAGCCTGGCATGCTAGGCAAACCCTCTGAGCTCCCTGAATTGATATGAAGGGCTAGGTCATGTTGCAGCCAATGGTCCTGGGTGTTGAGCTCACCCCGATGGGTACTTAACATAGGGAAGGGGTTCTCAAACTGGGGGGTGATCGTGAGGTTATTACATGGGGGGTCGTGAGCTGTCAGCCTCCGCCGCAAACCCCGCTTCACTTCCAGCATTTATAACAGTGTCAAATATATATTTAAAAAAGTGTTTTAATTTATAAAAGGGAGGGGGGAATCGCACTTAGAGGCTTGCTGTGTGTCACCAACACAAAAGTTTGAGAACCACTGACATGTGACCATATTTCCCTATAGTGAATACGGGACACCTGGTAAAATTAGTCGTATTCAAGCAAGTTCAACAGCATTCAATCAGAACTATGCAGTACAAATGTTCAAATTAACATCAAGTTGACTGAGCCCCTGTTAAAAAGAAATACTGCATAGTTGCATTCTTTTTATTTACCTTATCAAAAGTTATCTTTTGCATTGAAAGTTTCCACGCTGGATTTTCAGCTAGATGATTTTTGACACGTGTAAACAAAATACCTTCATCCATTTTATGCATCAAGGTTGTAACACCTACACTTTGCCACTATATTAAGCACCCATCCTCCCCACTGCTGCCCATACTGTACACACAGGAAATAAGAAACAGTTGGACTTTGACATCTCAAACTTGTTATTTAAATAAACAGTATTATAAAAAGTTGTTTTGGTTATTATTATGTGACAATGCTATGCCACCTAGGACAGTGGATCTCATACTAAGCTCCACATGCCCTTATGGCTGGCTGCAGAATGAGACACAAAGGACCAAGCAATGGAGGGTTATGAGGGGAGAGAGGGAGATCCTCTGTCATAGACCTTTTACAAAGTGGTCTGCAGAATGAACTGCAGAACAGCACACAACAGCCAAAAGCAGGCTCAGAAATGCTTACAAAAGGAGAACTCTTCAAGCCAGGGACACATTATCTTCCAGTGTTTGGCAAGCATCTAGCACATTTTTGGAACTACCACAATAAAACAAATTCTTCCACCACCAGAAAGATGATCTATAGGTCTTGCTCCAAGTCTGAAATAGTAGTGAGTTCAAATGGCTCCGAGTGAGATAAGGAGTTGTACTTGCTGATTTTTGCATTTTTTCTGTACACAGAGACAAAAGTTTGCATTACGTTTTTATTGGTCTCCACAGCTATGTAAGACTGGTGACATCTGTCGCCACACGCACAGGATATTTATCAAAAATAATATTACAAATCTGCAGCCGTCTCCTTTTAAAATAATTTATTTTACGGATTTATTTTTAAATGGTACGGTCGTATAACATACATTATTCAACAAAGGTGTGCTGAGCAGACGCTAAAAGAAGAAACTCAAATTATGCAATTATCTCAGATTAGAATTTCAAATGTTCACCCAAACCCTAACTTGTAAACTTTTGCTGGAATATACTTTTGTTGTAGGCTTGATCTTTGAGCTTACAAAAACTGCATTAAGTTTCCAAATGTTGTAGAGGAAAAAATAATTAATTGTATAGTAAGTATGCATTCAGTTTCAACATACAAGGCAACCAAATGATTCTGTCATTAACATTACCATCATGTATATTTTAGTTCACTGCACTAACATTTAAACTAAAACTTCAAATCACAAAATCTTTAAGTGACTAACATTTAAAAGGCAAGCTGTATTATACTTAAAGCTTACAAAGGACATTAGTACACAGCTAAGATGGGGTATCATTTGACAAAGGCGGATGATGTGTATATGGCTGCTTTTTCTTATAAGAAGCCCATCTACAAACTGGGCAGCAATGTCGCCCCCCAGCTAACCACATCACGATGCAATTCTGATGAAACACATGACCACATGGTAAACCCATTAGCAGACATCCATTTTCAAAATTCTCTAGACACACAACACATTCTGTACAGTGCAACATATTAGAGGGCCAGGCTGACCAATCTGGTTCCATGTCTTCTGTAGTGCTATATGATCCATACGACCTTGCTTTCCTTTCATATGGCTCGTTATGACCATTTTTATTGGCACATGAACAGATCTCAGCATTGCACTGAGGCTCTCCTTCACTGGGACTGTGAACTGTACTTAGCTCATCCTCAGATACTTCTTTTTCACCACTCAAGACATCTTTGCTTTCACTGTCTGAGTCACTTTCACTTTCTTGAGAGGCTTCCAACATTTCCTCTTCAGAATGGATGCCAAGACATTTAAACCGCCACATTGGTAAACTTTTTATATAATCAGTTGGTATCAGAGGGTGAAGCCATAAATCAGGGAAAGCTAATCGCTCTAAGAACAAATCTGGGTCTTCGTCCCAATCGGATTCATAGGGGAAGTGTTGAAAAGAAGCGATTGGGTGGAACAAGTAGCTGGTGTACCAGTCCCACAGACTTGACAGCCATTCCAAGTTATTGGCATTTATTTCATCATTGTTGTTCCGTCGTCTTTTTTTCTCAAAGTAATCTACTAGTAAGCCATGACCCAGGTAAGTGCTGAGGAATAGGGCTGGGTGTGATGAGTAGAACATCCAGTCAGCTCTCACCCACGAAGCCAAAGTAGTTGTATTAGAATACCTGAAGAGTTTTAAACTATACTCATAAAAACTATCTAAGTAAGGTAACTGCAAAAAGCCCAACACAGGTAGCCAAGAAATAATTAAGAGAGAATTATACGTCCCTAAAGTGCTTATAAGAACCACAAAACGCTTTATAGTAGCACCTTGTGTGATAAATAGGTCCATCCAAGCCATCAGATTAACCAATACTAAGCTTAAAACAAATAAATCATTAACTTCAGGTTGTATTGAGCGCAAGAAGGAATCCATGGCTCGTAGGGATATAAATTCACCAGTCTTATTCCCATACCTGTAAATTCCCTCTGGAGTTCTAAGTATGTAGGATGGGGTCTTAAAGATACCAATCTCCGCCATATGACTCTTGTTGTCCCAGTTTTCTACATTCACAAAAATAAACTCAACTCTTCCAGTAAACTTTACACTGAGTGCAGAGAAGAAAGCTGGAGGCTGGTCAAGGTTAGCAAACAGGTATATTTTCACCCGATACTGGTCACTTTTGTTCCATTCTTCTTTTAAATGTTCAGAGTTGTAGATAGTTTTGATCCGAGAAGCTGCATGGGCTGTTATCCACTTGAAAATGTGCTCAGCTTCAATTTTGCGTCCACTGTATTCTTTAAGCATCACTTTCCCCTTGGAGGTACTGGTTTGTGGGACTGACATAATTAGTGTGGATCTCACCCAGCCTCTTCTCCTGCAGTATCTGCAAAGAAAATAGTGGATAAGACTATGGAGTTTTATGTTTCTAGGTCAGCAGTCCTTAAATTTTGAATGCAAGTCTGATGATTATCAGAGGCGCTGAGCACCTGCACACAGCGAAATAAATGGGAGGTGTGTGCCCTCAACACCCATGGAAACCTTTCCCCACTCCCAGAACCTGCTGTTATAATTCTTCTACTTTCCTACATACTTCACAAGGGTGCTGTGGGGTCTTGAGAAGATGCATAAAGCACTGTTTATGAGGAAAGTGCTAAATAAGGGTCTATTATAAGTAATAAAGTCATGTATCACTGATATTGAAGTTCTTATAGTAGAACTTGAAGAAAAAAAACGTGCTCACTTTCGAGAGGTAAGTAGAAAGCGTTAATTTTAGAAGTGATTAAGTTCCTAGGCCTTCCAGTTGTAGAGATAACCTTTACAATGTAAACAGATGCAGCCCTGCTTTCTTGACTCTGCAAACTAACCTCCTGGGTGCTTCTGTTGTTATTCATAGCTTTGTCAAGCAGTAGCAGAGTGAAGTTAGTCTGTTTCACTGCTGCTTTGAAGAGAGAAGAATCATGTAATTTCACTCTTTGGCTTCTTGGCAAAGCTATGAGCCACAGAGGCAGGTACTGAAGCTATTCAGTGGGGTGGAAGACATAAAAAGAAGCACTGTTAAGGGAAAAGGAACAGAGGCATTCTGCCAGGAGGTTCTGGACTGAAGTTCTACAAGAGAAAGCTTCTCTGTTTCCCAGCTGGCTGAAGGAAGGGAAGAGAGACTGACTTCAAACAAACACCTACTAGCCCATGTTTGATAAAGACTAAGCTCCCAAGAGGGTCCACAGATAACTCCCTGGCAGATTTCCAAGAACCTTTTCTAATTCCAGCAACTATGGGGCTGACCAGACCAGCCAGGTGTTGTTCCTGGAACTCACTAGTGACCTCTTCCCCCACAAACCTTTTGTATCAGCCTAAGACTAATCAGTTTAGTTAGCAGGTGTCTGATAAATTTTTCAGGACATCTTAAAAAACCAACAATAACTATAAACACAGCCATCTGCCTCTCTTTCCAAGCCTGACAAACAAGTTCTGCAAAGGAATAAAAGCAGGAAGATTAGCTCACTATCCAAATAATCTATTCCCTTTCTATCTATAGTCATAGTTTTGAGCAATTATTTTTAAATGTCCCCATATAAAAAAATTAATTGCTGCCACCACAAAAAGAAGTTAACATTAATTTTTTGAAAGGGCCACAAGATATTATGCCAATAGCAAAATAATCTTAACGGATGATGATGATGCTGGTGCTCTTAGTGGGAGTTTCAACTGTTGTCTGATGAAAATTATTCATGAGCATTTATTCAGCAAGACAAAAAAGTCTAAAATACAATGTTATTTTTAAATAAAGTCTAACTTAAAGAAACAAAACTAATATTTGATCACAATGTGAAGACTAGTCAGAAATTAAGTACACAACTAGATGATCTAATGGTCTCTTCTGGCCTTAAACTCTATAAATCTCTGAATGCTGCCTCTCATTTTTAAGATGTTTAAAGTAAAAAAAAAAAAAAAAAAAAATCATACAATATTAGCTTGCATAAACACTTATAATCTAAAATTTCTCTCATCCTATTCAGTTTAGGACTTCTGTAAACTTTTAGGATTCAGACCCTATAAGAATCATGCACACATATACTACTCTTCCTGTATATACTACTAAAATTCATGGCAAGTTTGTCTGTCCTCTGAAGGAAGTGACCACTGATGCCTGCTAAGTGATAAGGATTTTATTGGTTTTGCAACAGCATAGCAACAGCTGCTGTTGAAGCAGTGGAAACAGATTCTTCGGAGATTCTTCCACGTATAGTGATGTTCAAGAATCAGAGAGTCTCTGGCACATTTAAGAGCTTCGGTTACATTATGTCTACTTTCCAACAGGATACTATATGTTGTTAAAAGGGTGTGTTCATATTTACACATGTATGTACACACATTCCTCAGGCTCAGAGGGAACAATATCTATGTACATTCTTCTGAGAATAGGGTACTATTGTCAAGGTTCAAACAAAGGGCTTGTCTACACATGGAAATCCGTGCACAGTAAGCTAGGATGAGAGCCTAAAGTGCACTAGCTACTCCACACTAACTCCTCATGTGGACATTCTTACTGAGCCCTTTTTCCAATGTGCAGTGGTAGTCAAAAAAAACTAACAATGTTGGGAATCATTATGAAAGGGATAGAGAATAAGACAGAAAATATCCTATTGCCTCTATATAAATCCATGGTATGCCCACATCTTGAGTACTGCGTGCGGATCTGGCCACCCCATCTTAAAAAACATATATTAGAATTTAAAAAGGTATAGAAAAGGGCAACAAAAGTGATTAGGGATATCGAATAGCTTCCATATGAGGACAGATTAATAAGACTGGGACTTTTCAGCTTGGAAAAGATACAACTAAAGGGGGGGGGGGGATATGATAGAGGTCTATAAAATAATGATTGGTGTGGAGAAAGTAAATATGAGAAGGAGTAAATAACTCTTCCTTAACACAAGAACTAATAGGCAGGAGGTTTAATTCAAACAAAAGGAAGTATTTCTTCACACAACGCACAGTCAACCTGTGGAACTCTTTACCAGAGGATGTTGTGAAGGTCAAGACAATACCAGGGTTCAAAAAATAACTAGATAAGTTCATGGAGGATAGGTCCATCAATGGCTATTAGCCAGAATGGGCAGGGATGCAAAACCATGCTCTGAAGTATCCCTAGCCTCTGTTTGCCAAAAGCTGGGAATGGGTGACAGGGGATGGATCATTTTATGATTACCTGTTCTGTTCATTCCCTCTGAAGCACCTTGCATTGGCCATTGTTGGAAGACAAGATACTGGGCTAGATGGACCTTTGGTCTGACCCAGTATGGCCATTCTTATGAGCACTAAGAGTGCCTTTAGGCAGTTTAGCTTAATGCACTTCCAAAGTACATTAAGCTAATGTGCACAAAGGCATATTGGTGCACAGTAAGAGAGTGTCCACACAGGGAGTTAGTGTGGAGTAGCTAGCGTGTAGAGCTCCAGTGGACTTTCCCTGCCTATTTGGACAACCCCACAGTTAAAACACAGTGGCCATAAAACATATATATGCCCCCTTTTTCAGACTAAGATTTAGAGTCTTGTAACTAATAAATGCATCCAACATGGGCCAGATTCAGCCAGGCCATAAGTGAGCACAATTCCCATTAACTTCAGTCATGGCTATAAAACCAACAGATTCATTTAGTCATCTTTTCACACTGCTGTAAATATATATTTCTCTGATGCTGCTTTTAGTAGCAGCAATTTTATGGGTAATTTATGAAAATCATAATGGAGAGTTTTGAACATACTTTAGTGAAGATAAAAACCTGCAGGTAGCAGCCTTTTGTCGTGGCTACCTTTACAACAGAAGGCATTCCAGTTAGAATCCAACTGTACTTTAAGACATCTTACGGATTTAAATCATCCTTTAAAGAACATACCTGGGGTCACTGGAGCAGTTAAAAGTGCCTGTCCGTATGCCAAACCTTGATACTTTCTTCACCATTTTTTCCCAATGGACTTTACCCACAAGAGGATTTCTATCATTCGCTATCACCTATTGCCAAAGGGGGAAAAAAGCTTTAGTCCCAGAAACAAACTTAAATCAACGTTTTACGACATCTGCTCTCCTACAATAAAGTTCACTTTTAATGAAAACAGAAACCGGTTCATCCTCAATATTTCATTTCCTCCAGAATATACTAAAGATTTCATTCTGAAGTTTTGTCTATCCCTAGCTAAATGACTGTGTTTGGTAAGTGAAGCTGTAACATTGGTAGTAGGAGTATAATGGTTTCTTGCCAAGAGAAAAACATGTCAGGGACATGACAACTAATATAATTATTTGCTACATACCAAAGCTTCTAACATTTAATAGCAGCCTTGCAAAACTCATTAAAATTTACCAGCCCAGGTACAAAAATATGCTTGCTCTTTACCACAGTGAGGAAAATGTTAGTGATACATTACTCACCAGTCTCTCCTCTCTATCCCAATGAAAAACTAAAACCTACCCAAAAGAAGTTGACCCAGAGCAAGTAGAATTATACATAGCTGCTTTAGACTACACACAACCATTACCATATTAGACTCCCTTAAGCCATTTGCCAAAGGAGGCAATGCTGTCTAGTGATTAGATCCACAGATCGGCACCTAGGAATTTAATTCCAACTCTACCAGTCACTTACTCTAGGACTGTATGTAACTACTCCATGCCTCATTTGCAACATGAGGCTTCTTCCCCATTTGCAACATGAGGTTAATACTTAATTCACAGAGAGGTTCCAAGGCTTAGTTAATAATGTCTATAAAATGCTCAGAGCCTCTTTGATCAAAGGTGCCACAAATAAATGATTAAACACTCATCATCTGACTTATCAAAATCGAGGGAAAGAAAGAGAGTGTTAAAATACTGCCTGCAAGCTGCTGACAGGTAATTTTAAGTTATATGACTGATCACGAATCAATCAGTGTGACATTACAGTATCTACACACATTGCTTATTTTAGAAATGCTTAATATGCCCTAAAAGCTGACTGGTTGTCACTTTCTAAATGATTTCAGACTTCATTTTAAAACTCACGTTTGTCAAGTGTTTATTTTAATAAACACAGTAAAAGTGGTCCCAATGATCATCTGACCTAACAATCGGAAATTTCACACACACTGCAAAAGTTGCTATCTCTATCATGATTAGCCACCCTATGTTGCTCGTGCAGGAGGCTGCATAGTCATTGTGAGCAAACATTAGGATAATTGAAACATAATTAAAGATTGGATGGCCAGAACCAAAAACCCTAAGACAGCCAGAAACACTCTTCCATTGTATAGGGAAAAAACAAGGTTGTCGGAAGTCCAGAGGACAAATATATTTTAACATTACATAAAAGTGAAACACTACTTCACTGTCTCTCCCACTTCCATACTGCACTATACAATTACTTGTAATGACCGCCAAGAAAATACAACAGTCACTAGTAGGCGTCAGTGCAATTTGGCTGTTTGCACTGATTGCACCATTACAGCACAGTTGCATTATGTTCAAATGACAAAAAAGCTTCTCTGTTGGAATTGGTTATTTATTTCCTCTAGAGAATGAACACATTATTAGTGGTTTTAAACCATGACGGATCTAGTTAAACTAATTTACAACATGGTTTTGCAAAATAAAGTTTTGCCAGCACATCTTGGAATTGTGTCTTTTGTTTTGTTTTCTTTGTAAAATATTAAGATGGCAAAGAGCCATATATTGCAGCCACTCTGCACAGTGAACACCTGCTGACATCACTAGTTCAGTGCACAGACAGGGTAGGATTTTATCCTCTATGCATCACATTTCATGCTATACGTGTTCATAATCTGCAAACGGATATCAGTTTGAATGGGAATTAATGTAATAAAATTTACATCATAATAGTCCATTAGTGATTTAATGTGTCAAGAGGACCCAGTATGATAACAAAAGTACTGTGTTAACCAACAATCCTGTATATATTAAAGATTATATGCATAGTCTGAGTCTAAATACAGGTGAGAAGGGTTGGTTGAGGTTACACAGTCCAGATCACGGATATCTGTATATGGAAGAGAGAAGACAAATTGCTGACATGTAGCAACAAGTCAGGTAGAGTAGTGAGGCAACTTGGAGAGACATGATAGTCCAGTAGTTAGGGCACTAGCCTGGGAGATGTGGATTCAATTCCATGCTCTGCCACAAAGTGCCTGTGTGACCTTGGGTAAGTCATTTAGTTTCTCTAAGCCTCAGTTCATCTACAGAATTGAAGGGATAATTATTTTAAAAGATGATGAGATGCTCAGATACTATGATAATGGGTACCATCTATGTACTTGAAGACAGACCGGTGATCCCACTGATAAACGAAAAGTATGAAAGCAGAATTAAAGTTAGTATTGGATCGTTAATTATTTCCAGACTTCTGATGCTTAGGTTTTTTAATTACAACATTTTAAAAAACAAAAAGATACATGTCTATTATAACATTATATTAATATTCTAATATACAATAATATTGTTTTAAGATATTACTTAAAATTAAAACATAGAATTAATATAGGAATATACAATATGGCAACAATGTAAAATCCTGTAGATTTTGACAGGAAATTGCACAATAAAACTTGCAATACAATAGCTTTGTTGACATTGGATTAGAGTGAAAGGTCCCAAACGATTTCAAGTGAAGTCTCAATGAAAACGTGTCTCAAAATTATGGGGCAAAGAGACCAAAAGGCCTTTAAGAACAGATATTTGGATGAGTAAGGTATAGATGCCTGGAACAACATCAGTAGGAAGTGGCTCTCCCTTTCCCCCAACATGAAAGCATCTCAGACAATTGTGCAGCCAAATGGTTTCTCCATCATTAGCTAATCAGTATAGTTGCTACTTGCTTTGCCAATTGCCCTTATAAGAGTTTTTTTTTAAACTTTATTATTATTCCACTATAAGTCCCATACAAGTGTTGAAGGGTTTGATATAAGCCAATGAATTTGAGGAAATTAAACACTCCTACTGTCCAGATCAGCTGCTGTCTCTACGCAACATAGAAAGATCACTCCCTGTTCCATTACCCCAGAAATACACAAACATGAGTACAGCAGGGTAGCAGCATAAATTCTAAATTTCATTTCTGCTATTGGTTTAAGCCAGATATCCTTCATGCTATTTCATGCAGAGTTTTTTGCAGGTCATTATAATAATATCTAGTCCCTCATTAAATTTCCAAGAAGATGTGCAAACATCACAAGAATGTGAATGAAGGATCAAGCAGTTGACAAATGAAGACAAGAACCACATTTAATTATAAAACTTTGGTATCGTCTCCAGTACAGTATGTTATTTTAGCATTTTTGATTACTAAAAGATCCCCCCCTCCCCCACACACACACACAGTAGTTACGAGACATAGGATAAAAACGTTCTGTGCATTTGAGGCACAAGAGGGATTATGATGAGATGCAGGAGAGGGATTAGGTATATTTGGATACAAAAAACATTAAAATAAGATTAGACAATTTTAATGATAAATAATGCTTTCATCATATCACATAAGGTATAATGCATGCTAATTTAAAACAGGGTGGATTTGATTTAAATCATTATTTAAATCACTAGTCAGAAAGACTCGATTTAATCATGATTTTCTACATAAAAGTGCATTCTTGTTGGTTGTTATAACCTTAATACATATTCTTCACAACTCAGAGATAGATGAAGGTTTCATTTTTAGAGGTACACACTATACATTTTTAAACAGTGATTTATTTTGAAAACTTTTCAGATTAGTTTTACAGCTATATAAGAAAATGAATGAGTGTTTGGTTATTTCATTTACCAAAGGTAATTGAAGCAGATATTTATGAAGTCATTGGGAGGTGAACTATCTCCAATTCAACAGGTTAATAATTAATATTTGGATGATTTTCTTGCCATGCTGCATTAGGAGGAGAACATAAAACAATTTAAATGTCTGTCTGGTGATTTAACTAAAACAACAATGTTAAGTAGTCTGGATTTTTTTCCAATCAACAGCAAACATATAATATTTTAACAAAACAAGCATATGTCCCTCCTTTCTCACATTTATCTCCAGACTTCTTCTCCTTGTCCAGATCTATTCCGCCCTCAACAATCTTCTATTCATTGAACTTTTTAAACTTTGCACTTTTAGAGAGAGGTAAGGGATTGACTCTGTGAACACAAATTTGCAGAGGGACAATAGAGTTGAGGTCTGTTATTTCTCACCTCTATATATTATTTAATTTATTTATTTTAAAACATTTTTCCTGTTAACAAGCATGTTATCTCTGGAGACACAAATCCACAGTTTGAGAACTGCAAAATTAAGCAACTAAGCATTGATTAAAGTAAGTTAATCAAGTGTGTGACCCGGGTCCTAGTGGGGAGCCAGCTGTGGTCACTCAATTAGGGTGAACTGCAAAGAATGGGGCAGACAATCTCCATAAAGCTGGTGGATATTCCAATACTTAGATTCACCAAACCAGCATAAAACAGCTTCTTTATTACCTTACTGGTTACTCAGATGGTATCTTCTAGACTGAGAACTGAGTCCCATTGGGTAGATAGAAAGATTAACCTAAATAATCTATACAGAAGCCTGTGGAACCCCATAAGATTGGGTCCCTAATCCATGAACTATGGGAACTCATTTACAAAACTTTTCTTAAACATTACATGAATATATTTTTTCATAGTATAGAATTAGAATTTATAATCCCTATTCCATGAGGAGATATCTTTGAGCTATAATGTATCTATCTTTAGAAGAAAAAAACCTATCAAAAATTTTTTTTTAAATCATTGATTTTTATCCATCCTGATTTAAAATGTAGTACTTTATCAAGAACACAGGGTGACTAAAGCTGTTTGACTGAAGAATCCCAATGTTGTTGTAGCTGTGTCAGTCCCAGGATATCAAAGACACAAAGTGGGTGAGGTAATACCTTTTATTATTAACCAATAAATATATTAACCAATCTGATCTCTCTGGTATCTAGCTATGACTCTCTGAGTACGTTTCCCAGACCTGAAGAAGAGCTCTGTGTGAACTCAAAAGCTCGTCTCTCTTTAGGGTGACCAGATGTCCCGATTGTATAGGGACAGTCCCGATTTTTGGGTCTCTCTCTTATATAGGCTCCTATTATCCCCCCCACCCCCATCCCAATTTTTCACACTTGCTGTCTGGTCACCCTATCTCTCTTACCAACAGAAGTTGGTCCAATAAAAGATATTACCTTACCCACCTTGAATCTCTAAAGGAACCCAAAGCATTTTACAAACTAATATGGAGCCTACTTGGGGATCATTTCACCTATCTATGGTGAAACAGCAGCTGTTTGAAATAAATACCAACTTAAAAAAAAAAGGGGGACTGAACAGGGGTCTGACATCTGAGGAGAGTGCACTAACCACTGAGTTCTAGATATTCTGAAAAGGCCTCCCCCAGTCTCTTATGTTAAAGCTCTTCCGTTGTGGATAAATACTTAAAGACACTGGGCCAGAGAGAGAGAGAGAGAGAGAGAATGACTTTGTAGCCAGATGGTTAGAGCGCCCCCTTGGAGGATGGAGACCCAGGGACCAGTCCCCCTATTCCAATTACTCCAAGTATTTATATACAGTAGAACAGCTTCTACTGGAGACTAGGAGCCCTACATCAGAATATCCCATTGCTTAATGGTTAGAGCACTCTCCTGAGGGATGGGAGACCACCTGTTCAAATTCTTTCCCTGTTTCTGGCAGAGGGGTGAATTGAACCTGAGTCTCCCGCATCCCAGGTGAGTACTCTAACCACTGGTTTAAAAGTTATAAGATGGGCACCACCTTCTCCTCCTCTCCCCTCAGATTTTGAATGGGACCTGATCTAGTAGGCAGCCTCTGAGTATACCTACTGAATCAAGGGTGACCATACATCCTGTTTTGGCCCGACAGTCCCTTTTTTAAGCCCTGTCCTAGCTGTCCCGACTTTTTTTGGCAAAAGCAAACGCCCAGTTTTGTAAAAAAAGTGGGGTGCAGAGTAATGTGCGGGGGGGAGGGGGAGAAGCGGTGATGCCAGCCCCGCACAGAGTGGGAGACAGGGCTCAGGCAGAGTTCGAGCAAGCAGCAACTCTAGCCTCATCCTGACGCAGAGGAGAAGGCAGGGCTTGGGCGCGCAGCAACACCAGCCCCACGTGGGGGTTGGGGTGGAGTGGGGCACCTCAGGCTAGCCTCACCCGGTGTTCTCTTTTCCCTTTGGGAAATATGGTCACCCTAATCTGGCTCCATCTGCAAGTTAAGCAGACAAACGTCCATCTCCCCTGTTTGTGAATTGCTCTGGCGCTTAAGCAGGAGATAGGTGTCTGAATGCCTAGAGTGAGGCATAAGCATGCATGTTCAGAGGCAAAACCTTAGGTGATTAGGGAACTTTTACTCTAAGGCTTGAATGAGTTCCCTGGAAGTCTTGTGGATTGCAGTGGACTCTAAAACTGGAACTTAGGTGCCTAAGTACCTTTGTGAATCTAGACATAAAAGACTATTTCCATTGGAAAAGACGTAAGTGATATATAAATAACAGCCTTCTTTGTCAGAGTGGAGAACTTCTACTCAGCTCTCTTTAAAATGCAAGAACAAGAGAGCACCTGATTAATTAAAAGGCAAATATAAAAGATAAGACCTTGTGTGCAAAACACAAAAACAAGAACCTCCCAAAACACAAAAAAGCTTGGCTGAATAATGTAATGTGGCAACAAACAGCTTAAATTCAGAAAAGACTTCAACATTTTACATGAATTAGAACATCCTTTGCAGCTGCCCTTTGACAGTCCTTATTTCATTCTAGCTCTCCTTATGTTTTCATGCCATAAGCTAATCAGCAGCTGAAGCCTGGAAGTTTCCTTTTCCTCTCCACATTCATGGTATGTTGTTGTACAGGTATATTGTGAGGGTTTCACAACTTCCTCTGACACGTCCAACAATGGCTACGGTCAGAGACAGGAGACCTGATCAGAAGGGTTTTGCAGGTCTGTCCATTCATGGTATATGGCAGTAGTTAGGCCACAGACCTGACAACACATACATGATACTCAACATCGTTTAAAGAGGCATTTTATCTGTAGATGACTTGCTGTATATTTGAGAGTCATAATGTAACAATGATATTGGAATCACTCTCATGTCACCAGGCATGAGGAAATTCTACAACCTGTCTGCAGAGCTGAGGCTGTAGCAGGAGGGATAAGAGGAAGCGAGAGTGCCACACACCAATCCTACATCAACATGGTTATCAATATGGTAAACTGCACTGGCCTCAGCTCTTGGAGTTGCGGCTTATCTTCCTTGTCAACCAAAGAGGAAATGCCACATCAGCAGCTGGCAAGTGAGAAGAAGAGGAATAAAAGGAAAGAGGTGATAAGCTCATACAAGAGAAAGAATGTTCCTGCTCCAGGGACTCCAAGGAAGCTCCCCGGAGAAGTACCAGGCACTTTGACATATGCAGTGATTGAGGAAGGTGAGATTGCTTGTATTGATGTACATTATCTTGGATGCTTTGTGTAAGAGTTTACAGAAAAACAAGGAGCATAGCCACAAAATACTTGACATTTCTTTGCATACTGACTTTCATCTGTTTCTTCAAATGTTTATATTGCTGGCGCTAAACAATACACTCAGATACAACTCACAGATAAACCTGTCTTAAGTGAGCCCTCACTTGACCAGCCTTTGCACCCACCAGTTTCAGGAAAAATCTAACATCTCCGTACTTTTTCTGTGCCATAGGAAAGACTCCGGGGGGGGGGGGGGGGGAATCCCAGCTCCTTTCTGTTTCCTAGCAATTAGTGCTAGCAATGTGGGGGAAAAGAAGGTAGGCAGGGGCCGCTCCAGGCACCAGCGCAGCAAGCGCATGCCGGGGGCGGCCTGGCGGTCGCAGTGAGGGTGGGAGTCGGGTGGCCTTTGGCGGCATGTCTGCAGGAGGTCTGCTGGTCCCGCAGCTTCGGCGGCAATTCGGTGGCGGGTACGCTGAAGCTGCGGGACCGGCAGATCACCCGCAGAAACACCGCTGAATCCGTGTGACTGCGGATCGCCCGCAGGTGTGTCACCGAAGGCCGCCTGACTGCCATGCTCGGGGCGGCAAAAAACAGAGGTAGGGTTGGCATCTTCCCTGGGCACTGCCCATGAACACTGGAGCCCCTATTTTTATTACTGATCTGTACCTAGAGAGTTTAGTCCTCTGGCTATTAGCTGTCTGGTTAAATTTTCAAGCCCTACACATATATGGCTCAGAGTGGCCAATTAGATGGAGAGGAGCAGTACAGATTGATCAGATAAGTTAGGGGAGAAAAAAAGTATGATAGAGATTTGAGAAAGAAAGGAGACACAGAAAATATAGGGGAACAAAAAGTAGAGGCCACAATGTAGAGTAAGAAATGTGGAAGGGAGGGGAGGAGAGAGAGAAACACAATGAAAACAGTTCAGAAAGTCATACACCACAAGCTTTTACTAGAACAAAAAAATGGAGAGAAACCAAGAATGGAAAGGAGATACTACAGCTTTCTTGCTTTTATTCTGTAGGACTGGGCAAATACTATTTAGCAAACATGCTATGCTATTCAATAAGCTGCACTGGATCAAATAATTTATTCGATGATTTTTATTTTGCAGTAACCGTGACCAACTCTATAGCTGGTCAAATATTATTCAAAAATACCAGTTATATTCAAATAATTATTTCTAATATAGTCTACTATTTGATCAGTCATAGTAATAAAGAACAACATTTTTAAAATGTATTAAGTAAGCTGATGAATAATACGTTGCAATCAAATTCAGTATGCAATTGACAGTACACAATCAATTTTATTCCTTTAAAATTGTTGGTGGTGACCTTTGGGAAGGTGGCAACACACATTTTTTTATCCTGGCCAGTCGGGGTCAAGTACATTTCCCCCCCAAATCCCTATCTTTTCCTACTGGAATGTTACAATGCATATACATAACATACAATGGCAAATTCTTACTGTACCTGGCTATATTCCAGTGTAGTGTGTACACTTAAGAACAAATATGTATTACTGTGCTATCTACTGATTTTATATTATAGTATACTGTTTACTAAGAGACATTTAATACCTATACCTATCTCATAAAACTGGAAGGGACCCCGAAAGGTCATCGAGTCCAGTCCCCTGCCTTCACCAGCAGGACTAAGTACTGATTTTGCCCCAGATCCTTAAGTGCCCCTTCAGGGATTGAGCTCACAACCCTGGGTATAGCAGGCCAATGCTCAAACCACTGAGCTATCCCTCCCCCCAACTGTTTAATGAAAAACAGTTATGATATTCGGTCACTTTCTTTCCTATCTGCTGTCACCCAGGTTAGTTCTCCAGTGCTTGTTACCTTGGAGAACCCTTCTGGGGTTTTTCCTTGTTCCATAGAGTCAAATACAGTCTCTTAGCACACTCAAACCCTACGTGCTGCTATTAGATGAACTAGTCTCCAAAAATAACTTCTCCTTTGAAGCATATTTTAGCTACGATAAAAACTAGAAAAATTTCCAATACCTGTACCAGCCAGATACCATCCTTTGTGTCTTCTACAAGCTCATAGAAGTGCATTTCACCACTGAAGTTTGTACTGGAAACTGATTCAGAGGCCTCTTCTTCCTTGAGAGCAGAATAGAGTTCACCCTCCATGAGGTCTCCTGAAGAATGGACAGAAGGGAAAAAACAATGACACTACATTTGATAAAGGTCACATTAATCAAAAATATTCTGATACGAAAGCCATTTCTTTGTCAGATAGTGAAGATGTTGTTAATTAAATTTTACACAGCTGGGTGCAGCACCACTTCAGTCCAGGGACAATTAAAACTTTATTTTTATTCGTATATGTATTTATGCTGTTAACACACACCAATTTTAGCTGTCAATAAGCCATGAGACATGAACATTACACAGATATACTCTACATATGTAACTGGACATACTGAAAAACAAACAAATGTATTCTCAGCCTCATAAGTCCCTGTTGATGTTGTCTGACATTTGCAGTACTAAATTGGAAGACATCAATTTTAGTTTAGATGCCTTCTCTTTTATTTTACGTGAAATTTAGTTCTATAGTGAACAAAGAGATCATGCAAAAGACAAATTGTTAAAACTGCCAATTTGGAATTCTAAAAACCTGTCTAATCAATAACACTATAATTAGAATTTTACTTACAGTGGGATAAACCAAAGTAGCTTTTACACAGCTAGCCTAGCCTAAGGTTAAATTATTCCACTCTAAAAATTGATTTATTCTATTTACAAAGCAGTAAACATTTCCTAAGAACTTGAAGCCTAGCAACATTATTTGTTTCCTTAAAACAACGTGTATAAACTTATTTGATAATCTCTCTTTTGTTATCTCATTTCCTTTCCCATACTTTCTTTTAGAGACATTACAAACCAGGTAGCAGTTACTGTATTAAACTATAATGTTATTCGGTATTAACAATCTCTTGAAAACATTTTTTTGTAAACAAAGAAGTTGTTTCTTACAGAACGTATGAAATTTAGAATTAAAGTAGAACCTCTTGGTAGTTAGAAAGCTATGAACTTCTGTCAAGGCTGGATCCCCACTTTGAACTTTAGGGTACAAATGTAGGGGCCTGCATGAAAACTTCTAAGCTTAACTACCAGTTTAGCTCTGGTTCGGCTGCCACCATTTCAATGGATTCCATTCCTGGGAAACCTTGAAAAACCTTCACCAAATCCCTGGTGAATACAAATCCAAACCCCTTGGATTTTAAAACAAGGAGAAATTAACCATTCCCCTCCTTCCTCCCACCAACTCCTGGTGAATCAAGATCCAAACCCCTTGGATCTTGAACAAGGAAAAATCAATCAGGTTCTTAAAAAGAAGGTTTTTAATTAAAGAAAAAGGTAAAAATCATCTCTGTAAAATCAGTATGGAAATTAACCGTACAGGGTAATCAAACTTAAAGAGCTCAGAGGACTCCCCTCTAGTCTCAGGTTCAAAGTACAGCAAACAAAGATAAACACTCTGGTAAAAGGTACATTTACAAGTTGAGAAAACAAAGGAAAACTAACACGCCTTGCCTGGCTATTTACTTACAAGTTTGAAATAGGAGAGACTTGTTTAGAAAGATGTGGAGAACCTGGATTGATGTCTGGTCCCTCTCAGTCCCGAGAACAAACACACTCCCAAACAAAGAACACAAACAAAAGCCTTCCCCCCCCAAGATTTGAAAGTATCTTGTCCCCTTATTGGTCCTTTAGGTCAGATGCCAGCCAGGTTACCTGAGCTTCTTAACCCTTTACAGGGAAAAGGATTTTGGAGTCTCTGGCCAGGAGGGATTTTTATAATACTGTACACAGGACAGCTGTTACCCTTCCCTTTATAGTTATGACAACTTCATTGAGAGACATCTCATGATTTAAAGCCAAAAAAAAAAGGGGGGGGGAGGGGGGAAATGTTACAAAACTTAATCATAGGAGTGTTTCTGCGACATTAAAAATAAATAAATAAAAAAAAATCAGACAACGTTTTGGTTGGAGTTAAACATTCCCCTTCAGTGTTTGCACCCAAACATTACAACTTCATGAAAGTATGTGAGCCAAAAAGCAAAAGTGACAAGCAACACTGACTAATCAGTTGTCACTGTTCAAACCAGGGAAGTAATTAAAAAAAAAAAAAGGTAACTAAACAAGGTAAATGGTGAAAAGCAAGTTAGATTTTTGAAGTGTCAGTGTTAATGGTATCTGCAATTAATAACAACAATTTTTTTAAGTCAATGGGACCCGAATCTCCTGTCACTTTCACTAGTGACAATTAAGAATCAATCCATGCTAGTCTTTTTCTTTCTGCCCAAACACTCTTTGAGGTCCTCGCTCCCATCTTGATTACTGTTGCATCTTTTCCATCCTCCCCCTCTCCTACACCCACATCCCCTTGACAATCAATTTAAAAAAAAAGCTGCTGAAATTATCTTCCTTGCCTGTTACTCAATCCACATCAGCCCTATCTCTGAATCCCTCCATTGCCTCCCAACCCCATTCGCCATATCACATTCTAATTTCACATCCTCATCATCAAGGCCCTTCTACAACACCACACTTCTTTACTGGTCTGCTCAATCGTTATGTTGCTTGCCACCTTCAAAGATGCCAACCTCGTCCTTTCTCAGCTTCTCATACAAACATTTCCATGCCTAATTCCCAACTGCATTTTGTACATGTGACGCTCTTGCTCTTATGTCTAGAGCTATAAAACCACTACACTACCCTCTCCTCAAGACCCACCTCTGAAGCAACACCTGTAAGAAACCAGTCAGATTGCTAGGTTGAGGAGCACATAGGAAAAGCTGGCACATTATTATAAAGATTAACATATTTGTTGGTATCCTTCTCTTCTCCTAGGGCCGGTCTACACTGAGGGGGGGAGGGGGGAACAGAAATCAATCCAAGATACGCAACTTCAGCTACGCTATCGAAGTATCTTGGATCGAATTACCTGGGGTTCACACGGCGTGGGATTGACAGCCGCGGCTGCCCCCTCGACTCCACTACCGCCGCTCGCTCTGGTGGAGTTCCGGAGTCGACGGTGAGCATGTTCGGGGATCGATATATCGCGTCTTAACGAGACGCGATATATCAATCCCGGATAAATCGATTGCTACCCGCCGATACAGTGGGTAGTGAAGACGTACCCCTAGACTCGGTGGTTCAGAAGCCAAATTAGCTATCAACATTATCCAAAAGAGCCACAGTAACGTGAATTCATTGTTTCTTTAATATTATATATTATTATTCTTACAGCAAAATGATGGACAAAGTATTATTATTTTATCAACTAAAATGGGTTAATAACATAGTAAGAGCATCGTGATTGATTAATAATTAAATCACACAATGTTTTAATATCGTGTGAGGCAAAGAGCCATAGGAGACACATTAAAGAGCCACTTGCGGCTCATGAACCTAGGCCTGAGTATCACTGGGCTAGATTCACAAAGGGACTTAGGCGTTGTGATGCTGAGCGTTGCCATGCTTAACGCCTAGGCGTCTAGGAAATTGCTGTGATTCACAAAGACAGAGTTAGGTGCTCAGGCTTCTTATAACAGAGGGAGATAGGCACCTAGGAATGGAGTTCACAAAAGCCAGCAGCTAGATGAGGGGCCAACTAATCTAGCCAATTGGAGATGCATCTGTCCTAAGCCAGGCCCCTCTCAGGGAGTTCCATGCCTAAGTCCAGGGGCTGGAGAGAAGTGCCTATCTCTGCTTGGGATTCTCCGCTGTGAACCCTCTCCTGAGTCAAGTGCCTAAGGTATTTCTTACAAAAAGTTGGAGCTGGGGGAGAAGAAGAGCTCCCTCATAACTTTTAGTCCAATGGTTAGGGTATTTGCCTGGTGTGCCTGTGACCCTGTGCTTCGATTCTCCCCCACTGCCTGATGGCAATGGTGCCTGATGGCTGATCTGCCACTTGCTGTTCCACTTTGGATAAGTAATTAGAGTCATTGGGCAAGAGAGAAACAGAGCACACACAAGTGTGTAAATAGACAATACTGTACATAGAAAAAAAACCTGTCTACATACATATGAAACAAACTGAACTTAAAAGATAAATCAATACAGGTGGCTTTAAATCTTACTAAAATATGTAGAATCTGTTTGGCCCACACAAGGTTGTGCTTAGGTTTGTGTGGCCCTCTTGTGTAATAAGGCTGGGTACCACTGCCTTAACCATGGGCTAAAATTTATATGGGAACACCTACCACCATCATGGGCCATTTTGAGTGCAGTTGGATATGCTCAGAGCAACTGGATCAGGCCCCACAGCTGAGTTAGGTGGAGGAGCATTTATCTTCCCTCAGCTAATGAATCGCACTGGGGCTCAGGCGCCCAGACATCTAGAGTGAAGCACTAGTGTACATGCCCAGAGGCAGAAACATAGGCACCTAGGGAACTTTTCCTGCAAAAATTTGGGTGCTGAGTGAGTTTAGGCACCTACAGGGTTAGGTGACAGCAGAGCGGAAATTTTGTAAATACCCGTGGTATCTGGATTTTACGCACCTAAAGTGGCAGTTAGATGCCTAAGTCCCTTTGTGAATCTAGCACCATAGGTCACTTGTCTTTATAGATAGCAGGCTCTTTGGCTCAGGAGTTAGTTACATCTGTGTGTTTGTGTTTATGCAGCACATAGCACATCAGAATGTTGGTCCTAATTGGGGTCTTCGAGCACTATGGTAATATAAATAGTAAGTTAGAGGAATTCCACCAGGGCAAGTCTAGTGTTACCAAAATTAGGCCCATAACAGTGTCCTTTTAATGGGTTAATATTTTGGCCTATATAGTTACATTGCTGAGGGCTAGAGTAGCCAGGAGGATGCAGAATGGGAGAAAAAAAAAAAAGTTTGACTTTTAGAAGCAAAGCTGACAGCATACTTCCTACCGTGCAAACATAATCTAACATTCAGGTTCAACCCCCCTCAGCAACTCAGACTAACTTCTCTGAAATATTCTCCTTCCTGTAAGCAAAACCTTTGCTCTGTAACTAGTCTACTGAATATAGAAGGCCTATTTTCTTGACAGATGGTATAATATGATATTCACATTTACAACTTGTGTTAGAAATTTAATATATTTCACAGTTCTACAGCTTTTTGAATGATCTCTTACATTTATCACACTAATATTTTATTATTTGGTCGACCAAGACAACTGGTTGGTTATTTAAATTCTGCTTGGCGAGCTGTTAACCCATAAAGGTGGACACAAGATTGAGAAATAGAAATGTGTACTGTATATAACATTTTGACAAGACCTGAAAAACTGAGGCTCTGTCCCCTCACAGTAAGCATATCATGATACTTTTCAGAAGAGTAGCATTTGCCCTGATGTCCTTGGCCAAAATTTCCCTCCTCCCACAATACTGTTGTAAGGCATGCCCTGTGCCAGCTGGCTGCTGTCCTACACCCCAGAGGTGGCTGCACTTCAGTGCTGTATGTATAATCTGGAAAGCACTTAAGGATCCTTCAGTATGAAAGCTGCTATTAGAAATGTAAGATTATTACTACTGAGATGATTTTGTTCCCCAATAAGCTCTTAATGTGTATTAAGACTTTTTTTTTAAATCAAGCATTCAGAGATTAACTACAGAAAAACATTCCTAGGCAAAAAAAACCTCTCAACGTTAATGGGTGAAATATCTTCTTACGTATGATCTCTTACCTGACTTCTCCACCAGCTCCCTGACATCTTTCTTTTCCAGCAGCCCAGAGTACCCAAGCCCCCTGCACTCCAAAATGGTCTTCAGCTTCTTGAAGCTCAGGGCCACCGGGTCCACCAACTGGGTGGCAAGGAAGCCAGTTTCATACCAGACAATGGCTTCAAAAAACCTGGCCAGGACAAACAGGACCAGAAAATAGAGAAGCAAGAAAAACAGCTTCAGCCACATCTTTCCTCTCGCTGTGTGTGACTCCCTGCAGAGAGAGCCAATCCTACGAGAGAGAGAGAGATCCCAATGGAGGAGGCAGGGGGAAGGAGCGAATTATTCAGACCAATAACCCCACTGCTGCTGCTGCCTGGATCCTCCTCCTCGCCCTGGCTCCTGGGCCCGCTCCTTGCTGCCCTGGTCAGGTGTTGGGGGGAGAGAAAGGAGATCACAGGGGTGTTGGCAAGTTGGCCGGGGGAGGGTGAAAGAGGATGGGGGCTGCGCCCCTAGTGAGGCCAGGGAGGGGATGGGGATAGTGGGGGAGCTGAGGCCCCCAGTTAGGCCGGGAAGGGGGAGCAGTAAGGGGGTAGTGGCCCCCAGTCAGGCCGGGAAGGGGGAGCAGTAAGGGGGGTAGTGGCCCCCAGTCAGGCGGGGGGGGAGGCTGATCTGCGGGGGTTGGGGGGAGGCGCCCCCGCTCGGGGACTCCCCGGGGCCGAACGGTCAGCGAGCCGAGACGCTGGGCCTGGCGCCTGCCCGCGAGCTCCGGGTCCCGGCCTCCCCCGCCCGGCCTGCCCCCAGCGGAGCCCGAGCCGCCGGCGGAGACATAACAAGTGACGTCGCAACCGGGGACAGCCGCGGGAGGGGCAAAGGGCGCCGGGGAGGGGGAATCTCGGGCTCCGCCCCCTCCCTGTTTCCGCCCGCCCCCGGGCGGTGCTGGGCGCTCAGCCCCCCGCCAAAGGGAGCGGAGGGGGGCAGGGCCAGAAACACAGACACCCCCCCCCGTGAGCGCTATTTGTAGGCGGCGATGCCCAGAAATTGTCCCCCCCAGCCCCGATTCCAGACAGCTCCAGGCTCCCCCGTGTTCCCGGACACTCATTGCCCCCCCCATCTCTTCCCCAGCCCCGGACACTCATTGCCCCCCCCATCTCTTCCCCAGCCCCGGACACTCATTGCCCCCCCCATCTCTTCCCCAGCCCCGGACACTCATTGCCCCCCCC